>NC_041380.1:69710182-69735563 GCF_002162155.2 Triticum dicoccoides | reverse complement strand
TAGCTGCAGTTCGGCACTCGCCTAAGTTTGAAAAAATCCTACTGAGTGGAGAGCAATCCTCCCACTCGGGGGCTTAGCTGCAGTCCAGTACTCGCCTAAGTTCTCTCACTTAGAGACTTAGCTGCAGTCCGGCACTCGCCTAAGTTCGAAAAAATCCTACCAAGTGGAGAGCAAGCCTCCCACTCGGGGGCTTAGCTGCAGTCCAGTACTCGCCTAAGTTCTCTCACTTAGAGACTTAGCTGCAGTCCGGCACTCGCCTAAGTTTGAAAAAATCCTACCGAGTGGAGAGCAATCCTCCCACTCGGGGGCTTAGCTGCAGTCCAGAACTCGCCTAAGCACGAAACACACGTCAATCCTCAAGGACGACGAGGGGCAGGTCGACTGCCACCTTCTCCTGGGGAGCTTCGCCACAAATACAATGCGCGATTCATCCCGCTCTGCAGTAACAAGGTGTGGGTCGACCGCCGCCTTCCCCTGGAGAGCTTCGCCACAAATACGATGCGCACTCCGTCGCCGACCCGTAAGGGTGACAAGACATGGGTCGACTGCTTCCCTCTCCTTCGGAGCTGCTCTGCGAATACAAAATTTGTCTCGAATGAAGAATGGGTTCACTCAGCAGGAGATTCATAAAGATATTCAACGGTAAACCAAGTTCAGATAAATTCTAAAGGTTCCGGATCACATATCGAAGTACTCGGGCATGCAACCCGAAAAAGTTTAACGATTACAAAAACCACTCGGCATTCCGAGGCAAATTTAAGGTGGGACATAAGAGTTTGTTCACTCCGCGGGAGGAGGGCTGGCAGGCTCGACGAACTCGCCCAGGTCGACGCCATCGGCAATCCGAGTGGCGGCAGCAATGAAAGTCTCCATAAAAGTTCGGAAGTCGTGCTTCTGGGTGTTGGCGACCTTGATTGCGGCCAGCTTATCTTGTCGCACCTCCTTGCAGTGGACACGAACCAAAGTCAGAGCCACATCAGCGCCACACCGAGCAGAAGACTTCTTCCACTCCAGCACTCGGTCAGGGATTCCGTTAAGTCGAGTCATCAGAGACTCAAGATCGTTTTGGAGTGTGGCCTCTGGCCAAAGTGCCGGGTCGATCCGTGACATGGCGACCTTCAGTCGAGCCAAGTAGTCCACGACACTGTTGATGCGAGATTCCAGACGGAGCAGATTCATGGCAGTTTCATCTTTCACGGGAGAGTTGATTGGATCCAAACCTGGTTCGATCCGCCCAGTCTCCTCTTCAAAGTTCTGGCAAAACTCTGCATTCACGATCCAAGGATAAGTCAATTTCCGTACACTGAGTCGGCACAAAAAAAATTAGTCGGAACAGAATGTGCACCTTCAAGCTTGACGAACAACTTCTTGGCAAGACTTCTCAGATAGCTCTCCAGATCATCCCTCCTGCGAGCAATGCTTTCCATTTTCTCGCCCTAGAAGAGATTCGCCTTCTTCCAGGGCGAGCACTCCTTGTTGGAGTCATTCAGAGCTGTCTTCAGCCTGGTATTCTCTTCTTCCAACTGGCCGACCGAAGCCTGCTTCTGTTCGGGCAGAGCGGTCCTGTCGTCAGCCTCCTTACGAGCAACGGCCAAATCCTCATCCTTCTTCGCCAGAGCTTCTCTCAGTTTTTCTGCAAAGAAATGATGATTGATTCAGAAATAGCAGAAGGGTACTTGAGCCTAAAACTGACCAGTCGACAAACTCGTCTTACCAGCGGCGCCGTCTCTGACCTTTTGCAGCTCCGTCCTGGCCAGCTCCAAGTCAAGGTTCAGTTGAATCTGCTGCTTCTCCAAGTCAGCAAAGCGAGCTCCAAGATCACAAGATTTCTGAAATCAAAGGGGAGAAGTTATTTTACAGCGAAAAACAACAAAGGCAATAAATACTAAGACTACGGTCGACTGCCCGCAGTCCACCATAGTCTCGGGGACTACACCTAGTGGGTGCACTTTGCGTGCCCCCACCGGTTCTGATCCCACTCGACCGGCCCGCCGAAGTCGAGTCCAAAAAAAGGCAGAAAGAGAGAAAGTAGAACTCAGACTACAGTCGACTACCAGCAGTCCACCGTAATCTCGGGGACTACACCCAGTGGGTGCACTTTGCGTGCCCCCACCGGCTCTGATCCCACTCAACCAGACCAAGTGGAAGAGACAAACTATTTATACATTCGACAAAATACAAAGACTACAGTCGACTGCCAGCAGTCCACCATAGTCTCGGGGACTACACCCAGTGGGTGCCCTCAGCGTGCCCTCACTAGTCCAAAAAATTCAATCGACACACCCAGTGGGTGTACAGATGAAAAGATTTTCGGAAAGAGTCTTCAGATAGCATATCCTAACAGAACAAGCGACGACCAACTAACCTGAACGTTGCTTTGGAGAGCCGAGCTGGCATCATAGGCGGCTTGGCTGGCGTCCCGCACCGTCTTCATCTTCACCATCATAATGCCCGCCTGGCGTATGGCTTCCCTAGCAGCATTCACCTCGTCCTCTGGGACATGATGGGTCGCAAAAACTGAAGGCGGGTCGACAGGGGCCCGAGCAGTCGACGAAGAAGGCAAGGCACTCGACAGTGGCTCGGCGAAGGTAACAGAACCCCGGTTGACGTCGCCAGTGTCCTAAACGACTGGTTCTGCCCTCGGCGTCGACTGTAGCGCCTCACTTACATGAGCTCGCCTATTCTTCCTCGTCGAAGGCCTCTCGGGCTCTTCATCATCATCAGGGAGGTCAATAATGTTGGGAGCTGTGCAAAATTCAATTGCCAAAATCACGTCACCCAATGATGCACATTGCAGTTGAATCGACCGAATAAAGATAGTATGGCAGAAATCTTACCCGGATTAGAAGTGACCGCATCCTCCATCACCTCATCATCATCCCTGTAAGATGAGGTCCCGGAAGTGGCAGCGCTGACAATTCCAAAGTTCGTCTAGTTAAAACAAGAAAAACAAACAGCGTGGAGCGTCGAGTGAATACAAAGAGAGACACTCACGCGGAGGCGACGGGGATATCAATCTTGATCTTCGGCAACGCCTTCCGAGTCCTCGACTCTGCAACTTTGGGGTGCTTTGGCGCCTTCTCAGTCGGGGTTGGTGAAGAGATTCGAGGACGCTTCAAAGACTGACCAGCCTGAGTAGTTGCCTTGTCGCGGGCACTCGGCCGTTCTTGGTCGAGCTTGGATCGCCTCTCCCTGCGAGGGGGCGACTCGACTTCTTCTTCATCACTTGAGTCGTCGCTTCCTCCATCCCCTTCACCATCGAAAGTCCACTCGCCACTGTCGCTGCCACTCGCCTCGCCTTCCAGTGCTTGCTCTTGCTCCCCGTTGGGCATTGAATACATTTCAATAATGGCCTGAAAGAAAGCAGGGAGAACAAAGTCAGTCGACGCAATATAGGCAGCTGTGCGAGTGAATTCAGATTACAAGCAAAAGCTCAGAATCAGACCTGCTCTGGTGCATGAGACTGGTCGAATGGGGGAACTCTCCTGGCTCCCCTGGGATTGTCCTTGTTCCCGGTAATGCCAGACAGCCACTTCTCCAGTGTGTCGTCGTCGACCTCCTCCGGGTGGATCCGAGTGGAGTCTTCAAGACCCGAATACATCCACATCAGATGGTCTCGAGCTTGAAGAGACTGGATGCGCTGCTGAAGGAAGACCTCCAAGAGATCCATACCAGTGACCCCGTCACGAATAAGCTGGACCACTCGATTGACCAACACCTTCACGTGCTCCTTCTCCTCCGGGAGCACCTTCAAAGGGGAGGGTTTCTCTACTCGGTCCATGGTAAAGGGAGGGAGGCCAGTCGATTGCCCTGGCGTCGACTGGTCTTTACAGTAAAACCAGGTCGACTGCCATCCGTGAACTGAGTCAGGAAGAATCATGGCCGGAAAGGAGCTTTTTCCTCTCGTCTGGATGCCAAGACCCCCACACATCTGGATCACTTGGGTCCTCTCGTCACTCGGATTAGCCTTTTTCACTGTCTGGGAGCGACAAGTGAAAATATGCTTGAAAAGACCCCAGTGAGGCCGGCAACCCAGGAAATTCTCACACAAAGAAAAGAAAGCGGCGAGATAAACGATTGAGTTGGGGGTAAAATGGTGGAGTTGTGCCCCAAAGAAGTTCAGAAACCCTCGAAATAAAGGGTGAGGAGGCAAGGAAAATCCATGGTCGACGTGGGTGGCAAGAAGAACACGCTCACCCTCCCGAGGTTGCGGCTCAGATTCCTTCCCCGGAAGCCGCGCCGAGTCATAGGGGATCAGCCCCCCTTCGGCCAGGTCGTCGAGGTCTTCTTGGGTGATCCTCGAGTGGATCCAGTCGCCCTGGATCCAGCCCTTCGGTAGCCGGTCCGCAAGTAAGATCCGCCCCGGCTGGTCGCCTTCCCCTTCGACCTCGCCGTCAGCTTCTTTGCCCGCTCCAGAGCCGCCGTCTTCTCCTTCCCCATTGTCGCCGGCGAGACGCGTACGGAGCGGTGATGCTGGGGCAAGAGCGAGCGCAACGGAGGGGCGTGAAGAGGCGAAGAGGAAATGGGAACGCACTGTTTGGGAGACTCCGGTCCAACGCCTTATATGAGGCCACTTCCGAGTGGCTGACGGGTAGGCCCAGGTGGCTCTGTCAAATCCCGTAACGATCGTGCGCGCGATACGTGGCGAAAAAGGCGGCGCGGGAATCGAGGTGGCTCCCCCGTCCCGCACGCTTCCCAAAATTCGGATCCCATGAAATCTGCGGGTAGCAAACAACTTGTCAGACCAAAGGTCTCCTCCGCACCATCACTTGGAGCCTTACAAGTAAAGAAACTCACTCGACGAAGAATTAAGAATGGATCAAGGCGACTGAAAAGGAAGTTGCTGTCATCACTCAGGTCCGTTGATCCGAAACAAGATATGCTCACGGCATGAAAAACGAGTTGGAGAAGTTCTCAACTCCTTCCCCACTCAAACCTCGATCCATTCGGGGGCTAATGATGAAGCTATGTACCTAGGGTAGGGTCATGGACCTGTCCTAACTTCCCTACCCAAGGACATCTCTAGAAGAAATCACCTTTCAATCGACTTGGAGGTGTTCCACTCGACAGACTCGAAGACACTCGACCAAGAAGCAATCACTCGACCAAGATCCAACCACTCGACGGCCAGGAGACCTAAAGTCACTCCGCACACTAACGGTCGGTCATTAAGTAGCTTTTATGGTCATCATAGCACTTTATTACTAGCGTTACCAGTAATGCCCTGCCTTAATGTACATTGAACCCTTTGTAACGTGGGCTGGACGGGGTCCTGGCGCACTCTATATAAGCCACCCCCTCCTTCGAGACAAGGGTTCGCACCTCTGTAATTCATATTCACATAATCTAGTCGACCGCCTACGGGCTCCGAGACGTAGGGCTATTACTTCCTCCGAGAAGGGCCTGAACTCGTAAACCTTGCGTACTTACAACTTCTCCATAGCTAAGATCTTGTCTCTCCATACTTACCCCCCTACACTACTGTCAGACTTAGAACCATGACACCCGGTACTCCGGTAAAATCCCGATTTCACCCGGAACACTTCTGATATCCAAACATAGGCTTCCAATATATCAATCTTCATGTCTCAACCATTTCGAGACTCCTCGTCATGTCCGTGATCACATCCGGGACTCCGAACAACCTTCAGTACATCAAAACATATAAACTCATAATATTACTGTCATCGAAACGTTAAGCGTGCGGACCCTACGGGTTCGAGAACTATGTAGACATGACCGAGACACGTCTCCGGTCAATAACCAATAGCGGAACCTGGATGCTCATATTGGCTCCCACATATTCTACGAAGATCTTTATCGGTCAGACCGCATAAAAACATACGGTGTTCCCTTCGTCATCGGTATGTTACTTGCCCGAGATTCGGTCGTCGGTATCTCAATACTTAGTGCAATCTCGTTACCAGCAAGTCTCTTTACTCGTTCCGTAATACATCATCCTGCAACTAACTCATTAGTTGCAATGCTTGCAAGGCTTAAGTGATTTGCATTACCAAGAGGGCCCAGAGATACCTCTCCGACAATCAGAGTGAAAAATCCTTATCTCGAAATACGCCAACCCAACAAGTACCTTCGGAGACACCTGTAGAGCACCTTTATAATCACCCAGTTACGTTGTGACGTTTGGTAGCACACAAAGTGTTCCTCTGGTAAACGGGAGTTGCATAATCTCATAGTCATAGGAACATGTATAAGTCATGAAGAAAGCAATAGCAACATACTAAACGATCAAGTGCTAACTAACAGAATGGGTCAAGTCAATCACATCATTCTCCTAATGATGTTATCCCGTTAATCAAATGACAACTCATGTCTATGGCTAGGAAACATAACCATCTTTGATTAACGAGCTAGTCAAGTAGATGTATACTAGTGACACTCTATTTGTCTATGTATTCACACATGTATCATGTTTCCGGTTAATACAATTCTAGCAGGAATAATAAACATTTATCATGAAATAAGGAAATAAATAATAACTTTATTATTGCCTCTAGGGCATATTTCCTTCAGTCTCCCACTTGCACTAGAGTCAATAATCTAGTTCACATCGCCATGTGATTTAACACCAATGGTTCACATCACCATGTGATTAACACCCATAGCTCACATCGACATGTGACCAACACCCAAAGGGTTTACTAGAGTCAATAATCTTGTTCACATCGCTATGTGATTAACACCCAAAGAGTACTAAGGTGTGATCATGTTTTGCTTGTGAGAGAAGTTTAGTCAACGGGTCTGCCACATTCAGATCCGTAAGTATTTTGCAAATTTCTATGTTAACAATGCTCTGCACGGAGCTACTCTAGCTAATTGCTCCCACTTTCAATATGTATCCAGATTGAGCTTTAGAGTTGTCTGGATCAGTGTCAAATTTTGCATCGACGTAACCCTTTACGATGAACCTTTTTGTCACCTCCATAATCGAGAAACATATCCTTATTCCACTAAGGATAATTTTGACCGTTGTCCCGTGATCTACTCCTAGATCACTATTGTACTCCCTTGCCAAAATTAGTATAGGGTATATAATAGATCTGGTACACATCATGGCATATTTTATAGAGCCTATGGCCAAGGCATAGGGAATGACTTTCATTCTCTTTCTATCTTCTGTCGTGGTCGGGCTTTGAGTCTTACTCAGTTTCACACCTTGTAACACAGGCAAGAACTCTTTCTTTGACTGTTCCATTTTGAACTACTTCAAAATCTTGTCAAGGTATGTACTCATTGAACAACTTATCAAGCGTCTTGATCTATCTCTATAGATCTTGATGCTCAATATGTAAGCAGCTTCACCGAGGTCTTTCTTTGAAAAACTCCTTTCAAACGCTCCTTTATGCTTTGCAGAATAATTCTACATTATCTCCGATCAACAATATGTCATTCACATATACTTATCAGAAATGTTGTAGTGCTCCCACTCACTTTCTTGTAAATACAGGCTTCACCGCAAGTCTGTATAAAACTATATGCTTTAATCAACTTATCAAAGCGTATATTCCAACTCTGAGATGCTTGCACCAGTCCATAGATGGATCGCTGGAGCTTGCATATTTTGTTAGCACCTTTAGGATTGACAAAACTTTCTTGTTGCATCATATACAACTCTTCTTTAATAAATCCATTAAGGAATGTAGTTTTCTTTATCCATTTGCCAGATTTCATAAAATGTGGCAATTGCTAACATGATTCGGACAGACTTAAGCATAGATACGAGTGAGAAGCTCTCATTGTAGTCAACACCTTGAACTTGTCAAAAACCTTTTGCGACAATTCTAGCTTTGTAGATAGTAACACTACTATCAGCGCCCGTCTTCCTCTTGATGATCCATTTAATCTCAATGGCTCGCCGATCTTTGGGAAAGTCAATCAAAGTCCATACTTTGTTCTTATACATGGATCTCATCTCGGATTTCATGGCCTCAAGCCATTTCGCGGAATCTAGGCTCATCATCACTTCCTCATAGTTCGTAGGTTCGTCATGGTCAAGTAACATGACCTCCAGAACTGGATTACCGTACCACTCTGGTGCGAATTTCATTCTGGTTGACCTACGAGGTTCGGTAGTAACTTGATCTGAAGTTACATGATCATCATCATTAGCTTCCTCACTAATTGGTGTAGGAATCACAGGAACAGATTTCTGTGATGAACTACTTTCCAATAAGGGAGCAGATACAGTTACCTCATCAGGTTCTACTTTCCTCCCACTCACTTCTTTCGAGAGAAACTCCTTCTCTAGAAAGGATCCATTCTTAGCAACGAATATCTTGCCTTCGGATCTGTGATAGAAGGTGTACCCAACAGTAACTTTTTGGTATCCTATGAAGACGCACTTCTCCGATTTGGGTTTGTGCTTATCAGGATGAAACTTTTCACATAAGCATCGCAACCCCAAACTTTAAGAAACGACAACTTTGGTTTCTTGCCAAACCACAGTTCATACGGTGTTGTCTCAACGGATTTAGATGGTGCCCTTGTTAACGTGAATGCAACTGTCTCTAGTGCACAACCCCAAAAATATAGTGGTAAATCGGCAAGAAACATCATAGATTGCACTATATCCAATAAAGTACGGTTATGACGTTCGGGCACACCATTACACTGTGGTGTTCCAGGTGGCGTGAGTAGTGAAACTATTTCACATTGTTTTAACTAAAGGCCAAACTCGTACTCAAATATTTCACCTCTGCGATCATATCGTAGAAACTTTTATTTTCTTGTTACGATGATTCTCCACTTCACTCTGAAATTCTTTGAACTTTTCAAATGTTTCAGACTTGTGTTTCATCAAGTAGATATACCCATATCTGCTCAAATCATCTGTGAAGGTCAGAAAATAATGATATTTGCCGTGAGCCTTAAAACTCATTGGACCGCATATATCAGTATGTATTATTTCCAATAAGTCAGTTGCTCGCTCCATTGTTCTAGAGAACGGAGTCTTAGTCATCTTGCCCATGAGGCATGGTTCCCAAGCATCAAGTGATTCATAATCAAGTGATTCCAAAAGTCCATCAGTATGGAGTTTCTTCATGCGCTTTACACCAATATGACCTAAACGGTAGTGCCACAAATAAGTTGCACTATCATTATTAACTTTCCATCTTTTGGCTTCAATATTATGAAAATGTGTATCACCATGATCGAGATCCAACAAACCATTTTCATTGGGTGTGTGACCATAGAAGGTTTATTCATGTAAACAGAACAACAATTATTCTCTAACTTACATGAATAACCGTATTGCAATAAACATGATCCAATCATATTCATGCTCAACGCAAACACTAAATAACATTTATTTTAGGTTCAACACTAATCCCGAAAGTATAGGGAGTGTGCGATGATGATCATATCAATCTTGGAACCACTTCCAATACACATTGTCACTTCACCCTTAACTAGTCTCTGTTCATTCTGCAACTCCCGTTTCGAGTTACTACCCTTAGCAACTGAACCAGTATCAAATACTGAGTGGTTGCTATAAACACTAGTAAAGTACACATCAATAACATGTATATCAAATATAGCTTTGTTCACTTTGCCATCCTTCTTATCCACCAAATACTTGGGGCAGTTCCGCTTCCAGTGACCAGTCCCTTTGCAGTAGAAGCACTTAGTCTCAGGCTTAGGTCCAGACTTGGGCTTCTTCAGTTGAACAGCAACTCGCTTGCCGTTCTACTTGAATTTCCCCTTCTTCCCTATGCCCTTTACTTGAAACTAATGGTCTTGTCAACCATCAACACTTGATGTTTTTCTTGATTTCTACCTTCGTCGATTTCAGCATCACGAAGAGCTTGGGAATCGTTTCCGTTATCCCTTGCATATTATAGCTCATCACGAAGTTCTACTAACTTGGTGATGGTGACTAGAGAATTCTGTCAATCACTATTTTATCTAGAAGATTAACTCCCACTTGATTCAAGCGATTGTCGTACCCAGACAATTTGAGCACATGCTCACTGCTTGAGCTATTCTCCTTCATCTTTTAGCTATAGAACTTGTTGGAGACTTCATATCTCTCAACTCGGGTATTTGCTTGAAATATTAACTTCAACTCCTGGAACATCTCATATGGTCCATGACATTCAAAATGTCTTTGAAGTCCTGATTCTAAGCCGTTTAAGCATGGTGCACTAAACTATCAAGTAGTCATCATATTGAGCTAGCCAAACGTTCATAACATCTGCATCTGCTCCTGCAATAGGTTTGTCACCTAGCGGTGCATCAAGGACATAATTCTTCTGTGCAGCAATGAGGATAAACCTCAGATCACGGATCCAATCCGCATCATTGCTACTAACATCATTCAACTTAGTTTTCTCTAGGAACATATCAAAAATAAAACAGGGGAGCTAAACGCGAGCTATTGATCTACAACATAGATATGCTAATACTACCAAGACTAAGTTCATGATAAATTTAAGTTCAATTAATCATATTACTTAAGAACTCCCACTTAGATAGACATCCCTCTAATCCTTTAAGTGATCACGTGATCCATATCAACTAAACCATGTCCGATCATCACGTGAGATGGAGTAGTTTCAATGGTGAACATCACTATGTTGATCATATCTACTATATGATTCACGCTCAACCTTTTGGTCTCAGTGTTTCGAGGCCATATCTTTTATATGCTAGGCTCGTCAAGTTTAACCTAAGTATTCCGCGTGTGCAACTATTTTGCACCCGTTGTATTTGAACGGAGAGCCTATCACACCCGATCATCACGTGGTGTCTCAGCACGAAGAACTTTTGCAACAGTGCATACTCAGGGAGAACACTTTATACTTTGATAATTTAGTGAGGGATCATCTTATAATGCTACCGTCAATCAAAGCAAGATAAGATACATAAAATATAAACATCACATGCAATCAATATAAGTGATATGATATGGCCATCATCATCTTGTGCTTGTGATCTCCATCTCCAAAGCACCGTCATGATCACCATCGTCACCGACGCGACACCTTATTCTCCATCGTAGCATCGTTGTCGTCTCGCCAATCTTATGCTTCCATGACTATCGCTACCGCTTAGTGATAAAGTGAAGCATTAAAGGCGATTGCATTGCATACAATAAAGTGACAACCATATGGCTCTTGCCAGTTTCCGATAACTCGGTTACAAAACATGATCATCTCATACAATAAAATTTAGCATCATGTCTTGACCATATCACATCACAACATGCCCTGCAAAAACAAGTTAGACGTCCTCTACTTTGTTGTTGCAAATTTTACGTGGCTTCTACGGGCTTAGCAAGAACCGTTCTTACCTACGCATCAAAACCACAATGATAGTTTGTCAAGTTGGTGATGTTTTAACCTTCTCAAGGACCGGGCGTAGCCACACTCGGTTCAACTAAAGTTGGAGAAACCGACACCCGCCAGCCACCTGTGTGCAAAGCACGTCGGTAGAACCAGTCTCGCGTAAGCGTACGCATAATGTCGGTCTGGGCCGCTTCATCCAACAACACCGCCGAACCAAATTATGACACGCTGGTAAGCAGTATGACTTATATCGCCCACAACTCACTTGTGTTCTACTCGTGCATATGACATCTACGCATAAAACCAGGCTCGGATGCCACTGTTGGGGAACATAGTAATTTCAGAAAAATCCTATGCACACGCAAGATCATGGTGATGCATAGCAACAAGAGGGGAGAGTGTTGTCCACGTACCCTCGTAGACCGAAAGCGGAAGCGTTAGCACAACACGGTTGATGTAGTCGTACGTCTTCACAATCCGACCGATCAAGTACCGAACGTATGACACCTCCGAGTTCAGCACACGTTCAGCCCGATGATGTTCCTCGAACTCTGATCTAGCCGAGTGTTGAGGGAGAGATTCGTCAGCACAACGGCGTGGTGACAATGATGATGTTCTACCGACGTAGGGCTTCGCCTAAGCACCGCTACAGTATTATTGAGGTGGACTATGGTGGAGGGGGCACCGCACACGGCTAAAAGATCAAACGATCAATTGTTGTGTCTTTGGGGTGCTCCCTGCCCCCGTATATAAAGGAGCAAGGGGGTGTGCGTCCGGTCTAGAGAGGGGCGCGCCAGGAGGAGTCCTACTCCTACCGGGAGTAGGACTCCCCCCTTTTCCTTGTTGGACTAGGAGAGAGAGGGGAAAGAGGTGGAGGAGAAGAAGGAAGGGGGGCGCCGCCCCCTCTCCTTGTCCTATTCAGACTAGGGGGGAGGGGCGCGACCCTTTCCCTGGCCGCCTCTCCTCTCTTTCCACCAAGGCCCACTAAGGCCCATTAAGTCCCCGGGGGGTTCCGGTAACCTCCCGGTACTCCGGTAAAATCCCGATTTCACCCGGAACACTCCTGATATCCTAACATAGGCTTCCAATATATCAATCTTCATGTCTCGACCATTTCGAGACTCCTCGTCATGTCCGTGATCACATCCGGGACTCCGAACAACCTTCGGTACATCAAAACATATAAACTCATAAAATAACTGTGATCGAAACGTTAAGCGTGCGGACCCTATGGGTTCGAGAACTATGTAGACATGACCGAGACACGTCTCCGGTCAATAAACAATAGCGGAACGTGGATGCTCATATTGGCTCCCACATATTCTACGAAGATCTTTATGGTCAGACCGCATAACAACATACGTTGTTCCCTTTGTCATCGGTATGTTACTTGCCCGAGATTCGATTGTCGGTATCTCAATACCTAGTTCAATCTCGTTACCAGCAAGTCTCTTTACTCGTTCCTTAATACATCATCCCGCAACTAACTCATTAGTTTCAATGCTTGCAAGGCTTAAGTGATGTGCATTACCGAGAGGGCCCAGACATACCTGTCCGACTATCGGAGTGACAAATCCTAATCTCGAAATATGCCAACCCAACAAGTACCTTCGGAGACACCTGTAGAGCACCTTTATAATCACCCAGTTACGTTGTGACATTTGGTAGCACACAAAGTGTTCCTCTGGTAAACAGGAGTTTCATAATCTCATAGTCATAGGAACATGTATAAGTCATGAAGAAATCAATAGCAACATATTAAACGATCAAGTGCTAAGCTAACGGAATGGGTCAAGTCAATCACATCATTCTCCTAATGATATGATCCCGTTAATCAAATGACAACTCATGTCTATGGCTAGGAAACATAACCATCTTTAATTAACGAGCTAGTCAAGTAGAGGCATACTAGTGACACTCTGTTTGTCTATGTATTCACACATGTATCATGTTTCCGGTTAATATAATTCTAGCATGAATAATAAACATTTATCATGAAATAAGGAAATAAATAATAACTTTATTATTGCCTCTAGGGCATATTTCCTTCAATGATCAACATAGTGATGTTTACCATTGAAAACTACTCATCTCACGTGATGACCAGACATGGTTTAGTTGATATGGATCACGTGATCACTTAGATGATTAGAGAGATGTCTATCTAAGTGGGAGTTCTTTAGTAATTTGATTAATTTAACTTTAATTTATCATGAACTTAGTACCTGATAGTATTTTGCATATCTATGTTGTTGTAGATAGATGGCCCATGCTGTCGTTCCGTTGAATTTTAATGCGTTCCTAGAGAAAGCTAAGTTGAAAGATGATAGCAGCAACTACACGGACTGGGTCCGTAACTTGAGGATTATCCTCATTGCTGCACAGAAGAATTACGTTCTGGAAGCACCGCTAGGTGACAAACCCGTTGCAGGAGCAGAGCAAAGCTGATGACTACTCGATAGTTTAGTGTGCCATGCTTTACGGCTTAGAACCGAGACTTGAATGACGTTTTGAACGTTATGGAGCATATGAGATGTTCCAGGAGTTGAAGTTAATATTTCTAGCAAATGCCCGGATTGAGAGATATGAAGTCTCCAATAAGTTCTGTAGCTGCAAAATGGAGGAGAATAGTTCTGTCAGTGAACATATATTCAGAATGTCTGGGTACCACAACCACTTGACTCAGCTGGGAGTTAATCTTCCTGATGATAGTGTCATTGACAGAGTTCTTCAATCACTGCCATCAAGCTACAAGAGCTTCATGATGAACTATAATATGCAAGGGATGGATAAGACAATTCCCGAGCTCTTCGCAATGCTAAAGGCTGCGGAGCTAGAAATCAAGAAGGAGCATCAAGTGTTGATGGTCAATAGGACCACTAGTTTCAAGAAAAAAGGTAAAGGGAAGAAGGGGAACTTCAATAAGAATAGCAAGCCAGTTATTGCTCAAGTGAAGAAACCCAAGTCTGGACCTAAGCCTGAAACTGAGTGCTTCTACTACAAAGGGGCTGGTCACTGGAAGTAGAACTGCCCCAAGTATTTGGCGGAGAAGAAGGATGGCAAAGTGAAAGGTATATTTGATGTACATGTTATTGATGTGTACCTTACTAATGCTTGCAGTAGCGCCTGGGTATTTCATACTGGTTCTGTTGCTAATATTTGCAACTCAAAACAGGGGCTACGGATTAAGCGAAGATTTGCTAAGGACGAGGTGACGATGCGCGTGGGAATGGTTCCAAAGTCGATGTGACCGCCGTCGGCACGCTACCTCTACATCTACCTTCAGGATTAGTTTTAGACCTAAATAATGTGCCAGCGGTGAGCATGAACATTATATCTGGATCTTGTTTGATGCGAGACGGTTATTCATTTAAATCAGAGAATAATGGTTGTTCTATTTATATGAGTAATATCTTTTATGGTCATGCACCCTTGATGAGTGGTCTATTTTTACTAAATCTTGATAGTAGTGATACACATGTTCATAGTATTGAAGCCAAAAGATGCAAAGTTGATAATGATAGTGCAACTTATTTGTGGCACTGCTGTTTGGGTCATATTGGTGTAAATCGGATGAAGAAACTCCATTCTGATGGACTTCTGGAATCACTTGATTACGAATCAGTTGGTACTTGCGAAACATGACTCATGGGCAAGATGACTAAAACTCCATTCTCCGGAACAATGGAGCAAGCAACAGAGTTATTGGAAATCATACATACTGATGTATGTGGTCCAATGAACATTGAGGCTCGCGGCGGATATTGTTATTTCCTTACCTTCACAGATGATTTGAGCAGATATGGATATATCTACTTAATGAAACATAAGTCTGAAACATTTGAAAAGTTCAAAGAATTTCAGAGTGAAGTGGAAAATCATCGTAACAAGAAAATCAAGTTTCTATGATCTGATCGTGGAGGTGAATATTTGAGTTATGAGTTTGGACTTCATTTGAAACAATGCAGAATAGTTTTGCAACTCACGCCACCTGAAACACCACAACGTAATGGTGTGTCCGAACGTCGTAACTGCACTTTATTATATATGGTGCGATCTATGATGTCTCTCACTGATTTACCGCTATCGTTTTGGGGTTATGCTTTAGAGACGGCTGCGTTCACGTTAAATAGGGCACCATCAAAATCTGTTGAGACTACACCTTATGAACTGTGGTTTGGCAAGAAACCCAAGTTGTCGTTTATTAAAGTTTGGGGCTGCAATGCTTATGTGAAAAAGCTTCAACCTGGTAAGCTCGAACCCAAATCGGAGAAATGTGTCTTCATAGGATACCCAAAGGAGACTGTTGGGTACACCTTCAATCACAGATCCGAAGGCAAGATATTCGTTGCTAAGAATGGATCCTTTCTAGAGAAGGAGTTTCTCTCGAAAGAAGTGAGTGGGAGGAAAGTAGAACTTGATGAGGTAATTGTACCTTCTCCCTTGTTGGAAAATAGTTCATCACCAAAATCAGTTCCAGTGATTCCTACACCGGTAAGTGAGGAAGCTAATGATGATGATCATGAAACTTCTGATCAAGTTACTACCAAACCTTGTAGGTCAACCAGAGTAAGATCCGCACCAGAGTGGTACGGTAATCCTGTTCTGGAAGTCAGGTTGCTTGACCATGACGAACCTACGAACTATGAGGAAGCGATGATGAGCCCAGATTCCGCAAAATGGCTTGAGGCCATGAAATATTAGATGGGATCCATGTATGAGAACAAAGTGTGGACTTTGGTTGACTTGCTCGTTGATCGGCAAGCCATAAAGAATAAATGGATCTTCAAGAAGAAGACTGGCGCTGACGGTAATGTTACTGTCTACAAATCTCGACTTGTTGCAAAAGGTTTTCGACAAGTTCAAGGAGTTGACTACGATGAGACCTTCTCACCCATAGCGATGCTTAAGTCCGTCCGAATCATGTTAGCAATTACCGCATTTTATGATTGTGAAATTTGGCAAATGGATGTCAAAACTGCATTCCTTAATGGATATCTTAAAAAAGAGTTGTATATGATGCAACCAGAAGGTTTTGTCGATCCAAAAGGTGCTAACAAAGTGTGCAAGCTCCAGCGATCCATTTATGGACTGGTGCAAGCCTCTCGGAGTTGGAATATATGCTTTGATAGTGTGATCAAAGCATATGGTTTTATATAGACTTTTGGAGAAGCCTGTATTTACAAGAAAGTGAGTGGGAGCTCTGTAGCATTTCTGATATTATATGTAGATGACATATTGCTGATCGGAAATGATACTGAATTTTTGAATAGCATAAAAGGATACTTGAATAAGAATTTTTCAATGAAAGACCTCGGTGGAGCTGCTTATATACTGGGCATCAAGATCTATAGAGATAGATCAACACGCTTAATTGGACTTTCACAAAGCACACACCTTGATAAAGTTTTGAAGAAGTTCAAAATGGATCAAGAAAAAGAAAAGGGTTCTTGCCTGTGTTACAAGGTGTGAAGTTGAGTCAGACTCAATGCCCGACCACTGCAGAAGATAGAGAGAAAATGAAAGTCATCCCTATGCTTCAGCCATAAGTTCTATCATGTATGCAATGCTATGTACCAAACCTGATGTGTGCCTTGCTATTAGTTTAGCAGGGAGGTACCAAAGTAATCCAGGAGTGGATCACTGGACAGTGGTCAAGAACATCCTAAAATACCTGAAAAGGACTAAGGATATGTTTCTCGTTTATGGAGGTGACAAAGAGCTCGTCGCAAATGATTACATTGATGCAAGCTTTGACACTGATCCAGATGACTCTAAGTCATAAACCCGATACGTATTTTTATTAAATGCTGGAGCTGTCAGTTGGTACAGTTCCATGCAGAGCGTAGTGGCGGGATCTACGTGTGAAGCGGAGTACATAACTGCTTCAGAAGCAGCAAATGAAGGAGTTCATATCCGATCTAGGTGTCATACCTAGTGCATCGGGTCTAATGAAAATCTTTTGTGACAATACTAGTGCAATTGCCTTGGCAAAGGAATCCAGATTTCACAAGAGAACCAAGCACATCAAGAGACGCTTCAATTCCATCCGCAATCAAGTCAAGGAGGGATACATAGAGATTTGCAAGATACATACAGATCTGAATGTTGCAGACCCGTTGACTAAGCCTCTCTCACGAGCAAAACATGACTAGCACCAAGACTCCATGGGTGTTAGAATCATTACAATGTAATCTAGATTATTGACTCTAGTGCAAGTGGGAGACTGAAGGAAATATTCCCTAGAGGCAATAATAAAGTTGTTATTTATATTTCCTTATATCATGATAAATATTTATTATTCATGCTAGAATTGTATTAACCGGAAACTTAGTACATGTGTGAATACATAGACAAACAAAGTGTCACTAGTATGCCTCTACTTGACTAGCTCATTGAATCAATGATGGTTATGTTTCCTGACCATAGACAAGAGTTGTCACTTGATTAACGAGATCACATCAATAGAGAATGATGTGGTTGACTTGACCCATCCATTAGCTTAGCACAATGATCGTTTAGTTTGTTGCTATTGCTTTCTCCATAACTTATACATGTTCCTATGACTATGAGATCATGCAACTCCTGAATACCGGAGGAACACGTAGTGTGCTATCAAACATCACAACATAACTAGGTGACTATAAAGATGCTCTACATGTGTCTCCCATGGTGTTTGTTGAGTTGGCATAGATTGAGATTAGGATTTGTCACTCCGAGTGTTGGAGAGGTATCTTTGGGCCTTCTCGGTAATGCACATCACTATAAGCCTTGAAAGCAATGTAACTAATGAGTTAGTTGCGGGATGGTGCATTACAGAACGAGTAAAGAGACTTGCCGGTAACGAGATTGAACTAGGTATTGAGATACCGATGATCGAATCTCGGGCAAGTAACATACCGATGACAAAGGGAACAACGTATGTTGTTGTGCGGTTTGACCGATAAAGATCTTCGTAGAATATGTAGGAACCAATATGAGCATCCAGGTTCTGCTATTGGTTATTGATGGGAGATGAGTCTTGGTCATGTCTACATAGTTCTCGAACCCGTAGGGTCCGTACGCTTAACGTTCGGTGACGGTCGGTATTACGAGTTTATGTGTTTTGATGTACCGAAGGTAGTTCAGAGTCCCGGATTTGATCACAGACATGATGAGGAGTCTCGAAATGGTCGAGACATAAAGATCGATATATTGGAAGCCTATGTTTGGACATTGGAATGGTTCGGGATGAGTTCGGGCATTTTCCGGAGTACCGGGAGGTTACCAGAATCCCCTAGATAGTATATGGGCCTTATTGGGCCTTAGTGGAATAGAGGAGAGGAAGGAAAAAGGTGGGAGGCGCACCCCCCTAGCCCAATCTGAATTGGGTGGGCCCCCATTCCTTCCTTCTCTCCTCCCCTTCCTTCTCTCCTACTCCTACTACTTGGAAGGGGGGAATCCTACTCCCAGTGGGAGTAGGACTCCCCTAGGGTGCGCCATAGAGGGCCGGCCCTCCCCCACTCCTTTATATACGGGGGAGGGGGCACCCCATAGACACATAACTTGATCATTGTCTTAACCGTGTGCGGTGCCCTCTCCACCATAATCCACCTCGGTCATATCGTAGCGGTGCTTAGGCGAAGCCCTTTTCCGATAGCATTATCATCACCGTCATCATGTCGCCGTGCTGACGAAACTCTCCCTCGACACTCAGCTGGATCTAGAGTTCATGGGATGTCACCAAGCTAAACGTGTGCAGATCTCGGAGGTGCCGTACCTTCGGTGCTAGGATCGGTCAGATCGTGAAGACGTTCGACTACATCAATTGCATTGTCATAACGCTTCCTCTTACGGTCTATGAGGGTACATGGACAACACTCTTCCCCTCTCATTGCTATGCATCACCTAGATTGATCTTGCGTGTGCGTAGGAATTTTTTTGAAATTACTGCGTTCCCAAACACCGAGCTCGACGCGGCTCCATCGTAGATATCCAATTTTTCAGACCTCCAAAATGGCTTACCAAAGATGAAACCATTACTGTTGAAAGAATCTGAACGGTGCAACATCCCAAACGCCCCGTTGATGACTGCTACTTGTGATCTGCATTGGGATTTCCCCGAAGAGGAGAGGATGATGCAGTATAGTAGAGATAAGTATTTCCCTCAGTTATGAAACCAAGGTTATCAATCCAGTAGGAGAACCAAGCAACGATTTGTTAGTAGTACCTGCACACAAACAACAAATCCTTGCAACCCAACGCGAACAAGGAGTTGTCAATCCCTTGACGGTTACAAGCAAGATTAAATTGTATAGTTTTTGATAGATAGATCAAAAAAATATGAAATAAAATAAATAAATAAAAAATGCAACAAGGTATTTTGGTTTTAATATATGATAGAAGGTAGCCCCGGGGGCCATAGTTTACACTAGAGGCTTCTCTCTTGAAAATATCATATGGTGGGAAAACAAATTACTGTTGGGAAATTGATAGAAAAGCAAATAATTATGATGATATCCAAGGCAATGATCATATATAGGCATCACGTTCGAGGCAAGTAGACCGAAACGATTCCACATTTACTACTATTACTCCACACATTGACCGCTATCCAGCATGCATCTAGGTATTAAGTTCATGGAAAAATGGAGTAACGCCTTAAGCAAGATGACATGATGTAGACCAAACTCACATATGGATAAACCCCATCTTTTTACCCTTACTAGCAACGATACATACGTGTCATGCCCCCTTCTATCACTGGGATTGAGCACCGTAAGATCGAACCCATTACAAAGCACCTCTTCCCATGGCAAGATAAATCAATCTAGTTGCCCAAACCAAACAGACAAATCGGAGAAGAAATATGAGGCTATAGTAATCATGCATAAAAAAGTTCTGAGAAAACTCAAATAATATTCATGGATAGATCTGATCATAAACTCACAATTCATCAGATCCCAACAAACACACCGCAAAAAGTCATTACATCGAATAGATCTCCAAGAACACCAAGGAGAACATTCTATTGAAGATCAAATTGAGAGAAAAGCCATCTAGATACTAACTATGGACTCGTATGTCTGTGGTAAACTACTCACACATCATTGGAAGGGTAGCAGGGTTGATGTAGAGCCCCTCTGTGATCGATTCCCTCTCCGGCGGAGTACCGGAGAAGGCCTTCAGATGGGATCTCGTGGTTTTGGAACTTGCGGCAGTAGAAAAAGTATCTTGGGTGTCTCTCCGATGTCAGGGCAATATTTGAATATTTATAGAGGTGGAATTAGGGTTTGATGTGCCACGAGGGGCCCACAAGCCTTAGGAGTACGCCCCTCAAGCTTGTCACTCCCTCGTGGCTCTTCTGGCCTCCTCCTGAACCTTCTAGGGTCTCTTCTGGTCCTGAAAAAATCAATCCAAAGTTTTTTCTCCGTTTGGACTTCGTTTGATATTGATTTTCTAAAAAGACAAAAACATGCAAAAAAATCAACAACTGGCACTGGGCACTAAGTTAATAGGTTAGTCCCCAAAATGATATATAATTGCATCTAATGACATATAAAACATCCAAAATTTATACCATAATAGCATGGAACAATAAAAAATATAGATACATTGGAGACGTATCAATGACCCACAAGTATAGGGGATCAATCGTAGTTCTTTTAATAATTAAGAGTGTCAAACTCAACGAGGAGCAAAAGGAAATGATAAGCGGTTTTCAGCAAGGTATTCTCTGCATGTGCTGAAAGTAACAGTTATGTATAGTTTTGTACCAAGATAATTCGTAACAAGTGACAATAGTACAAAGGTGCAGCAAGGTGGCCCAATCCCTTTTATAGCAAAGGACAAACCAGAAAGTTCTCTTATATAAAGCAAGGTGCTCTCAAGGACACATGGGAATTGCCGTCTAGTCACCTTCACCATGTTTAGTTGATTCACGTTCGCTACTTTGATAACTTGATATGTGGGTGGACCGGTGCTTGGGTGTTGTTCTTACTTGAACAAACAACCCACTTCTGATTACCCCCTCTCTCAAGCATCCTGATGTCTACTACACAACCTTCTTCTTGTAGACGTTGTTGGGCCTCCAAGTGCAGAGGTTTGTAGGACAGTAGCAAATTTCCCTCAAGTGGATGACCTAAGGTTTATCAATCCGTAGGAGGCGTAGGATGAAGATGGTCTCTCTCAAGCAACCCTGCAACCAAATAACAAAGAGTCTCTTGTGTCCCCAACACACCCAATACAATGGTAAATTGTATAGGTGCACTAGTTCGGCGAAGAGATGGTGATACAAGTGCAATATGGATGGTAGATAAAGGTATTTGTAATCTGAAAATATAAAAGCAGCAAGGTAACTAATGATAAAAGTGAGCGTAAACGGTATTGCAATGTGTGGAAATAAGGCCTAGGGTTCATACTTTCGCTAGTGCAAGATCCCTCAACAATACTAACATAATTGGATCACATAACTATCCCTCAACATGCAACAAAGAGTCACTCCAAAGTCACTAATAGCGGAGAACGAACGAAGAGATTATGGTAGGGTACGAAACCACCTCAAAGTTATTCTTTCCAATCAACCCGTTGGGCTATTCCTATAAGTGTCACAAACAGCCCTAGAGTTCGTACTAGAATAACACCTTAAGACACACATCAACCAAAACCCTAATGTCACCTAGATACTCCAATGTCACCTCAAGTATCCGTGGGTATGATTATACGATATGCATCACACAATCTCAGATTCATCTATTCAACCAACACAAAGGACCTCAAAGAGTGCCCCAAAGTTCTACCGGAGAATCACGACGAAAACGTGTGCCAACCCCTATGCATAGGTTCATGGGTGGAACCCACAAGTTGATCACCAAAACATACATCAAGTGAATCACGTGATATCCCATTGTCACCACAGATATCCACGGCAAGACATACATCAAGTGTTCTCAAATCTTTAAAGACTCAATCCAATAAGATAACTTCAAAGGGGAAACTCAATTCATTACAAGAGAGTAGAGGGGGGAAGAAACATCATAGGATCCAAATATAATAGCAAAGCTCGCGATACATCAAGATTGTATCATCTCAAGAACACGAGAGAGAGAGAGAGATCAAACACATAGCTACTGGTACATACCTTCAGCCCCGAGGGAGAACTACTCCCTCCTCATCATGGAGAGCACCGGGATGATGAAGATGGACACCGGAGAGGGATTGCCCCCTACGGCAGGGTGCCGGAACGGGTCTAGATTGGCTTTCGGCGGCTACGGAGGCTTCTGGCGGCGGAACTCCCGATCTATTTTTGCTCCTGGATGTTTTTAGGGTATATGGAGATATATAGGCGAAAGAAGCACGTCGGTGGAGCTCCGAGGGGCCCACGAGGCAGGGGGGCGCGCCCTCCACCCTCGTGACCTCCCCGGAAACTTATTGGAGTAGGGTCCAAGTCTCCTAGATCACGTTCGGTGAGAAGATCACGTTCCCGAAGGTTTCATTCCGTTTGGACTCTGTTTGATATTCTATTTCCTTGAAATACTGAAATAGGCAAAAAAACAGCAATTCTGGGCTGGGCCTCCGGTTAATAGGTTAGTCCCAAAAATAATATAAAAGTGGAAAATAAAGCCCAGTATAGTCCAAAACAGTAGATAAAGTAGCATGGAGCAATCAAAAATTATAGATACGTTGGAGACGTATCACATCCCCAACTATGATAGAAAAATTAAGATAAATCTAACCATAACATGAAACATATGGATGCAAATCAGCCCCTTACGTAATAACACATAAACTAGGGTTTAAGCTTCTGTCACTCTAGCAACCCATCATCTTCTTATTACTCCACAATGCCTTCCCTTAGGCCCAAGTATGGTGAAGTGTCATGTAGTCAACGTTCACATGACACCTCTAAAGGAAGAAATAACATACATATCATCAAAATATCGAATCAATACCAACATCACATGATTACTTATAACAAGACTTCTCTGATGTCCTCAAGAACAAAAGCAACCCACAAGTACTAGTCTGAGGTTTCGGGACAAAGATTTAATAAATGAGATGAACTAGGGTTTGAGATGAGATGGTGCTAATGAAGATGTTGATGAAGATTGGTCCTCCCATGATGATAGGATCATTGGTGATGTCGATCGCTTCGATTTCCCCCTCATGGAGGGATGTTTCCCCGGTGGAATCGCTCCGCCAGAGAGCAAAAGTGCTCCTGCCCAGGTTCTTCCTTGAGAAGGCGGCACTTCATCCTGGAAGTCTTCTTATTTATTTATTTTTTCTAGGGAAATGGCTTCATATAGAAAAAGATGGGCACCGAAGGCCTGCTAGGGAGCCCACAAGCTCACAGGACGTGCCCGGGGCCGGCGGGGGGTAGGACGCGCCTCCTAAGTTGTTCGCTCCCTGGTGGGCCTCTCCTGGTATTTCTTCCGCCAATATTTTTTATATACTCCAAAATAATTCTCTGTAAATTTTCAGGTCATTTGGAGTTGTGCAGAATAGTTATTTCTGTTGTAGCATTTTCTGGTCCAGAATTCCAACTGTCGGCAATGTCCCTCTTCATGTGAAACTTGCAAAATAAGAGAGATAAAAGGCATTAGAATTGCATCACGAAGTGAAATAACAATGCAAAACACAATAAATAACGGTAGGAAAACATGATGCAAAATGGATGTATCACCCATCAAGCTCTAGACCTGGCACCCCCTCTCGACTAAAATGCCGAAGGAAGAGACCATATCTTTCAGCCACAAGCCACAAACCCAGCACACAATCCACCATCTTCCAGATGCAGTCGGAGAATATCTCTGCCCTTGGACTACCTCCTAGTCTCCGTGCCAGCACTAGAGCAAAACATCATCGCAACAACGGAGCTCGAGGACACACGTCCACCACAAGGCCTTGTCATGGCCATGACATCCCTGCTTTAGCAGACTAGTTGTCAAATCCATCATTGACCGCAAAATGCCACGTCAAAGAAATATATGTACTTTCTTTGTTTTGCGCCGCCCAGAACTCACTAACGCATAAACATCCTCGAACTTTGGAAACACTACAATATGGTACTTATACATGACATCTCCGGTCCTGTGTGTAGTCTAGGTTATGGTAGAGTGTTGCCATGCCGCCATGTGGTGTCGCCTTTTTGTGGAGAGGCCGCTCACTTTTCTAGGAATTGACCACACTCCAACCTCATCATTGTTAACGTCAACCCATGCACACTCTCCGGATCCCACCTATCAGCCAAAGGAGTGAGAGGAATACAGACAAGATTTGTTTAGTTAACTGCAGTTTCCAGTTCATTGAATTGTAACTTTAAGAGTAAATAGCAAAAAAAACTACCACGTTACGGGTTAGGGTTACAAAAAACTAGTTGTTTTCATATTTTTTTCAAAAAGCTACCACAAATTGGTTGGTTGTTCCCAAAAACCCAAATGACTGAAGTATTAGGTGTTAACCAGGTTTATGAAAGGGGGGCCCACTCGTAAATGTTGACCGTTAATGCCTACATGTCATCCGCCAAGCCCATTAAAAATGGAGAAAACCACCCGACACTGGGTCAATGCTACCTCTTGAGCACTACGTTGGTTTTCCCTTGAAGAGGAAAGGGTGATGCAGCAAAGTAGCGCAAGTATTTCCCCTCAGTTTTTGAGAACCAAGGTATCGATCCAGTAGGAGACTACACGCAAGTCCCTCATACCTACACAAACAAATAAGAACCTCGCAACCAACGCGATGAAGGGGTTGTCAATCCCTTCACGGTCACTTATGAGACTGAGATCTGATGGAGATAATTGATACGTCTCCAATGTATCTATAATTTTTGATTTTTCTATGCTATATTATATCCTGTTTTGGACATTATTGGGCTTTGTTATACACTTTTATATTTTTTGGGACTAACCTATTAACCGGAGGCCCATCCCGGAATTGCTGTTTGTTTGCCTATTTTAGGGTTTCGCAGAAAAATAATATTAAACGGAGTCCAAACGGAATGAAACCTTCGGGAACATGATTTTCGGAACGAACCTGATCCAGAGGACTTGGACCCTACGTCAAGCAATCAACGAGGAAGGCACGAGGTAGGGGGG
>NC_041380.1:69685427-69709959 GCF_002162155.2 Triticum dicoccoides | reverse complement strand
GCGCGCCCTCCACCCTTGTGGGGCCCATGTTGCTCCACCGATGTACTCCTTCCTCCTATATATACCTATGTACCCCCAAACTACCAAATACAGAGCCAAAACCCTAATTCCACCGCCGTAACTTTCTGTATCCACGAGATCCCATCTTGGGGCCTTTTCTGGAGCTCCGCCGGAGGGGGTATCGATCATGGAGGGCTTCTACATCAACACCATAGCCTCTCCAATGAAGTGTGAGTAGTTTACTTCAAACCTACGGGTCCATAGTTATTTGCTAGATGGCTTCTTCTCTCTTTTTGGATCTCAATACAAAGTTCTCCCCCTCTCTTGTGGAGATCTATCCGATGTAATCTTATTTTTGCGGTGTGTTTGTTGAGACCGATGAATTGTGGGTTTATGATCAAGTTTATCTATGAACAATATTTGAATCTTCTCTGAATTCTTTTATGTATGATTGGTTATCCTTGCAAGTCTCTTCTAATTATCAGATTGGTTTGGCCTACTTGATTGATCTTTCTTGCAATGGGAGAAGTGCTTAGCTTTGGGTTCAATCTTGCGGTGTCCTTTCCCAGTGACAGTAGGGGCAGCAAGGCACGTATTGTATTGTTGCCATCGAAGATAACAAGATGGGGTTTATATCATACTGCATGAGTTTATCCCTCTACATCATGTCATCTTGCTTAAGGCGATACTATGTTCTCTTGAACTTAATACTCTAGATGCATGCTGGATAGCGGTCGATGTGTGGAGTAATAGTAGTAGATGCAGGCAGGAGTCGGTCTACTTGTCTTGGACGTGATGCCTATATACATGATCGTACCTAGATATTGTCATAACTATGCTCAATTCTGTCAATTTCTCAAGAGTAATTTGTTCACCCACCGTAATACTTATGCTCTCGAGAGAAGCCTCTAGTGAAACCTATGGCCCCCGGGTCTAGTTTCCATCATATTAATCTTCCAATACTTAGTTATTTCATTTGCCATTTATTTTACTTGCATCTTTATTTCTCTTTATCATAAAAATACCAAAAATATTATCTTATCATATCTATCATATCCCACTCTCGTAGGTGACCGTGAAGGGATTGACAACCCCTTTATCGCGTTGGTTGAGAGGAGTTTATTTGTTTGTGTAGGTGTGATGGACTCGTGCGTGGCCTCCTACTGGATTGATACCTTGGTTCTCAAAAACTGAGGGAAATACTTACGCTGCTCTACTGCATCACCCTTTCCTCTTCAAGGGAAAACCAACGCAGTGCTCAAGAGGTAGCAAGAAGGATTTCTGGCGCAGTTGCCGGGGAGTCTACGCAAAAGTCAACATACCAAGTACCCATCACAAACCCTTATCTCCTGCATTACATTATTTGCCATTTGCCTCTCGTTTCCTCTCCCCCACTTCACCCTTGCCATTTTATTTGCCCTCTCTCTCTATCCTCCCTCTCTTTCTCTATTCGCCTCTTCTTGCTCGTTTCTTGTTTTCTTGTGTGTCGGATTGCTTGCTTGTCGCGATGGCTCAAGATAATACCAAATTGTGTGACTTTAACAATACCAACAACAATGATTTTATTAGCACTCCGATTGCTCCTCTTACCGATGCTGAATTTTGTGAAATTAATGCTGCTTTGCTGAATCTTGTCATGAAAGATCCGTTTTCCGGCCTTCCTAGTGAAGATGCCGCTACCCATCTAAACAACTTCCTTGATTTGTGTGATATGCAAAAGAATAAAGATGTGGACAATGATATTGTTAAATTTTAGCTATTTCCTTTTTCGCTCAGAGATCGTGCTAAAGCATGGTTTTCGTCTTTGCCTAAAAATAGTATTGATTCGTGGAATAAGTGCAAAGATGCTTTTATCTCTAAGTATTTTCCTCCCGCTAAGATCATCTCTATTAGAAACGATATTATGAATTTTAAGCAACTTGATCATGAACATGTTGCACAAGCTTGGGAGAGGGTGAAATTAATGATACGTAATTGCCCTACACATGGTTTGAATTTGTGGATGATTATACAATTTTTTTATGCTGGATTGAATTTTGCTTCTAGAAATCTTTTACATTCGGCCGTGGGAGGCACTTTTATGGAAATCACTTTAGGAGAAGCTACTAAACTCCTAGATAATAATATGGTTAATTATTCTCAATGGCACACTGAAAGATCTACTAATAAGAAAGTGCATGCGATAGAAGAAATTAATGTTTTGAGTGGTAAGATGGATGAACTTATGAAATTATTTGCTAATAAAAGTGTTTCTTCTAATCCTAATGATATGCCTTTGTCTACTTTGATTGAGAATAACAATGAATCTTTGGATGTGAATTTTGTTGGTAGGAATAATTTTGGTAACAACGCGTATAGATGAAACTTTAATCCTAGGTCGTATCCTAGTAATTCCTCTAATAATTATGGTAATTCCTACGACAATTCTTATGGAAATTTTAATAAGATACCCTCTGATTTTGAATATTAAAGAATTTATTACCTCGCAAAAGAATTTCAATGCTTTGATTGAAGAAAAATTGCTTAGATTGATGATTTGGCTAGGAACGTTGAAAGAATTTCTATTGATGTTGATTCTTTGAAACTTAGATCTATTCCTCCTAAGCATGATATCAATGAGTCTCTCAAAGCCATGAGAATTTACATTGATGAGTGCAAAGAAAGAACCGCTAGGATGCGTGCTAAGAAAGATTGCTTTATAAAAGCGTGTTCTTCTAGTTTTCATGATAATAAAGATGAAGATCTAAAAGTTATTGATGTGTCCCATATTAAATCTTTGTTTTGTAATATGAATATTGATAATGATGGGACTTAATATGATCCACCTTTACCTAGAAGGCGTTCCAAAAATTCGGAGTCTTTAGATCTTGATGCTAAAATTGTTAAAAGTGGGATTGAAGAAGTCAAAACTTTAAATATTAATGAACCCACTATTTTGGATTTCAAGGAATTTAATTATGATAATTTCTCTTTGATAGATTGTATTTCCTTGTTGCAATCCGTGCTAAATTCTCCTCAAGCTTATAGTCAAAATAAAGCCTTTACCAAACATATTGTTGATGCTTTGATGCAATCTTATGAAGAAAAACTTGAGTTGGAAGTTCCTATCCCTAGAAAACTTTATGATGAGTGGTAACCTACTATTAAAATTAAGATTAAAGATCATGAGTGCTATGCTTTGTGTGATTTGGGTGCTAGTGTCTCTACCATTCCCAAAACTTTGTGTGATTTGCTAGATTTCCATAATTTTGAAGATTGCTCTCTAAACTTGCATCTTGCGGATTCTACTATTAAGAAACCTATGGGAAGAATTAATGATGTTATTATTGTTGCAAATAGGAATTATCCGCCCGTGGATTTTATTGTTCTTGACATAGATTGCAATCCTTCATGTTCTATTATTCTTGGTAGACCTTTCCTTAGAACAATTGGTGCAATTATTGATATGAAGGAAGGGAATGTTAGATTCCAATTTCCGTTAAGAAAAGGCATGGAACACTTCCCCAGAAAGAAAATTAAATTACCTTACGAATTTGTTATGAGATCCACTTATGGATTGCCTTCCAAAGATGGCAATACCTAGATCTATCTTTGCTTTCATGCCTAGCTAGGGGTGTTAAACGATAGCGCTTGTTGGGAGGCAACCCAATTTTATTTTTATTCCTTGCTTTTTGATCCTGTTTAGTAATAATAATTTATCTAGCCTCTGTTTTGGTTGTGTTTTTTTTGTTTAATTAGTGTTTGTGCCAAGTAGAACCGTTGGGAAGACTTGGGGAAAGTCTTTTTGATCTTGCTGTAAAAAACAGAAACTTTAGCGCTCACGAGAACTGCTGCCATTTTTAGTTGGAAAGCGCTATTTAGTTAATTCTTTTTGCAGATGATTAATATATAAATTACTCACGTCCATAAATTTATTTTAGAATTTTTTGGGTTCCAGATCTTGCGTTAGCTACAGATTACTACAGACTGTTCTGTTTTTGACAGATTCTGTTTTCCATGTGTTGTTTGCTTATTTTGATGAATCTATGGCTAGTAAAATAGTTTATGAACCATATAGAAGTTGGAATACAGTAGGTTTAACACCAATATAAATAAATAATGATTTCATTACAGTACCTTGAAGTGGTGTTTTGTTTTGTTTCGCTAACGGAGCTCACGAGATTTTGTACTTTAAGTTTTGTGTTGTGAAGTTTTCATGTTTTGGGTAAAGATTTGATGGATTATGGAATAAGGAGTGGCAAGATCCTAAGCTTGGGGATGCCCATGGAACCCCCAATATAAACTAAGGACACCTAAAAGCAAAAGCTTGGGGATGCCCCGGAAGGCATCCCCTCTTTCGTCTACTTCTATCGGTAACTTTACTTGGAGCTATGTTTTTATTTACCACATGCTATGTGTTTTGCTTCGAGCATCTTGTATTATTTGAATCTTTATTAGTTAGTTTTCCACAATCATCATTGCTGCACACACCTTTTTGAGAGAGACACTCATGATTCGGAAATTGTTAGAATACTCTATGTGCTTCACTTATATCATTTGAGTTATATAGTTTTTGCTCTAGTGCTTCACTTATACCTTTTAGAGCACGTTGGTAGATTTGTTTTATAGAAACCATTGTTCTCTCATGCTTCACTTAGATTATTTTGAGAGTCCTACAAAAAATCATGGTAATTTTCTTTAATTATGTTAGGCATTCAAGATTAATAATAAAATTTTCTTATGAGTGTGTTGAATACTATGAGAAGTTTGAAACTTGGTAATTGTTTTGAGATATGGAGATGGTGATATTAGAGTAGTGCTAGTTGAGTAGTTGTGAATTTGAGAAATGCTTGTGTGGAAGTTTGTGATTCCCGTAGCATGCACGTATGGTGAACCGTTATGTTAAGAAGTCGGAGCATGATGTATTTATTGATTGTCCTCCTTATGAGTGGCGGTCGGGGATGAGCGATGGTCTTTTCCTACCAATCTACCCCCTTAGGAGCATGCACGTAGTACTTTGCTTTGATAACTAATAGATTTTTGCAATAAGTATGTGAGTTCTTTATGACTAATGTTGATTCCATGGATTATACGCACTCTCTTCCATCATTGCTAGCCTCTCTAATACCGCGCACCTTTCGCCGGTATCATACACCCACCATATACCTTCATCAAAATAGCCACCATACCTACCTATCATGGCATTTCCATAGCCATTCCGAGATATATTGCCATGCAACTTTCCACCGTTCCGTTTACTATGACACGCTCCATCATTGTCATATTGCTTCACATGATCATGTAGCTGACATTTTAGTTGTGGCAAAGCCACCGTTCATAATTCTTTCATATAAGTCACTCATGCATCATTGCTATCCCGCTACACCGCCACAGGCATTTCTAGTATCGAGTTGTAATCATTGAGTTGTAAATAAATAGAAGTGTGATGATCATCATTCATAGAGTATTGTCCCCAAAAAAAAGAGAAAGGCCAAAAAAAAGAAGGCCCAAAAAAGAATAAATAAAAAGGGGCAATACTACTATCCTTTTTTCCACACTTGTGCTTCAAAGTAGCACCATGATCTTCATGATAGAGAGTCTCTTATGCTATCACTTTCATATACTAGTGGGAATTTTTCATTATAGAACTTGGCTTGTATATTCCAACGATGGGCTTCCTCAAAATGCCCTAGGTCTTCGTGAGCAAGCAAGTTGGATGCACACCCACTTAGTTTCTTTTTGTTGAGCTTTCATATACTTATAGCTCTATTGCATCCTTTGCATGGAAATCCCTACTCACTCAAATTGATATCTATTGATGGGCATCGCCAAAGCCCGTTGATACGCCTAGTTGATGTGAGACTATCTTCTCCCTTTTTGTCTCCTCCACAACCACCATTCTATTCCACCTATAGTGCTATGTCCATGGCTCCTGCTCATGTATTGCATGAAGATTGAAAAAGTTTGAGAACACCAAAAGTATGAAACAATTGCTTGGCATGTCATCGGGGTTGTGCATGATTTGAATACTTTGTGTGGTGAAGATGGAGCATAGCAAGACTATATGATTTTGTACGGATAACTTTCTTTGGCCATGTTATTTTGAAGAGACATAATTGCTTAGTTAGTATGCTTGAAGTATTATTATTTCTATGTCAATATTAAACTTTTTTCTTGAATCTTTCAGATCTGAATATTCATACCACAATTAAGAGAATTACATTGAAATTATGCCAAGTAGCATTCCACATCAAAAATTATGTTTATCATTTACCTACTTGAGGACGAGCAGGAACAATCAAAAATTATAGATACATTGGAGACGTATCAAGCATCCCCAAGATTAATTCCTGCTGGTCCTCGAGTAGGTAAATGATAAAAATAGAATTTGATGTGGAATGCTACCTAGCATAATTCTCAATGTAATTTTATTTATTGTGGTATGAATATTCAGATCTGAAAGATTCAAGACAAAAGTTTAATATTGACATAAAAATAATAATACTTCAAGCATACTAACTAAGCAATCATGTCTTCTCAAAATAACAAGGAAAAGAAAGTTCATCCTTACAAAATTATATAGTTTGGTCATGCTCCGTTTTTTGTCACACAAGAATGCTCTCATCTTTCACAACCCCGATGACAAGCCAAGCAATTGTTTCATACTTTAGTAACCTCAAACTTTTTTCAACTTTCACGCAATACATGAGCATGAGCCATGGATATAGCACTATGGGTGGAATAGAATATGATGATGGGGGTTATGTGGAGAAGACAAAAAAGGAGAAAGTCTCACATCGACGCGGCTAATCAATGGGCTCGGGAGATGCCCATCAATTGATGTCAATGCAAGGAGTAGGGATTGCCATGCAAGAAATGCACTAGAGCTATAAATGCATGAAAGCTCAACAAAAGAAACTAATTAAGTGGGTGTGCATCCAACTTGCTTGCTCACAAAGACCTAGGGCATTTGAGGAAGCCCATTGTTGGAATATACAAGCCAAGTTCTATAATGAAAAATTCCCACTAGTATATGAAAGTGACAAAACAAGAGACTCTCTATCATAAAGACCATGGTGCTAATTTGAAGCACAAGTGTGGAAAAAGAGGATAGTAGCATTGTCCCTTTTTATTTCTTTTTTTTCCTTTTTTTCCTTTTTTGGGCCTTTCATTTTTTTGGCCGTCCTCTTTTTTTATTTGGGACAATGCTCTATTAATGATGATTATCACACTTCTATTTATTTACAACTCAATGATTACAACTCGATACTAAAACAAAATATGACTCTATATGAATGCCTCCGGTGGTGTACCGGGAAGGGCAATGAATCAAAAGTGACATGTATGATAAATTATGCATGGTGTCTTTGCCACAAATACGATGTCAACTACATGATCATGCAAAGCAATATGACAATGATGAAGCGTGTCATAAATGAAACGGTGGAAAGTTGCATGGCAATATATCTCGGAATGGCTATGGAAATGCCATAATAGGTAGGTATGGTGGCTGTTTTGAGGAAGATATAAGGATGTTTATGTGCGATAGAGCGTATCATATCATGGGGTTTGGATGCATCGGCGAAGTTTGCACCAACTCTCAAGGTGAGAAAGGGCAATGCGCAGTACCGAAGAGGCTAGCAATGATGGAAAGGTGAGAGTGCGTATAATCCATGGACTCAACATTAGTCATAAAGAACTCACATACTTATTGCAAAATCTACAAGTCATCAAAAACCAAGCATTACATGCATGCTCCTAGGGGGATAGATTGGTAGGAAAAGACCATCGCTCATCCCTGACCGCCATTCATAAGGAAGACAATCAAAGAACACCTGATGTTTCAAATTTATAACACAACAGTTACCATACGTGCATGCTACGGGACATGGAATCTTCAACACAAGTATTTCTCAAATTCACAACTACTCAACTAGCACACTCTAATATCACCATCTTTATATCTCAAAACAATTATCAAGTATCAAACTTCTCATAGTATTCAATGCACCTTCTATGATAGTTTTTATTATACCCATCCTGGATGCCTGTCATATTAGGACTAATTTTATAACCAAAGCAAATTACCATGTTGTTCTAAGGGAATCTCAAGATAATATAAGTGCAGCATGAGAGATAAATAATTTCTATAAAATAAAACCACCACCATGCTCTAAAAGATATAAGTGAAGCACTAGAGCAAAATTATCTTGCTCAAAAGATATAAGTGAAGCACATAGAGTATTCTAATAAATTCCAATTCATGTGTGTCTCTCCCAAAAGGTTAACAGAACACACGCGAGTTAACTTATAAAAATGTTTGAGATGTTAAAGTGACAACTATTTGTTTCAAAATGCCTTTGTTGGTTGTTATTCAAGTCCGCCTTCTCTCAAACTGGACACGAAAAATACCACAGCATGTCGGGTGCCATAACATGATAGCATGCCAAGTTTCATGAATTTCAGGCGACTTTTGGATTTACTAGAATTTAAAAACAAAGTATCTCAACATTTTGTCGGCAATCAACAGTGCCCTAGTGTTTGAAATTCATTCTCATTTCTTGCATGGGACCTAAGCATGCACCTAAGGAAACACATTTGATATGTCAACCCATTTTTCTGCACTGGAGCATGTGCATGTAGTTCAAATTTGAATTATGCACATAAAATGCCTAGAAAACCCGGTTAATGTATAAAAATGTCCAAGCGAACCCCGAAAAATCCCAAAAATTGACACAACACTCCCGGCGTTCTATGTTGACACTAGAAAAATTTTGAAAGCAAGAAGAGGCAACGGATATCGTTTCATCCCCAAAGGTGGCACGTTCCCTACCGAAATCATCAGGCTTGTTGTGAGAAAATCTAGTTAGCGAGAAGCTTATACCCAAACCTTCCCCAAATGGGACAAAAAAATATACCACAGCATGTTGATGCCGCTCCATGATAGCATGTCAAGTTTCATGAACTTCAGACGAGTTTTGGATTTACTAGAATTTAAAAACCATGTATCTTAATGTTTGCGGCCGGTGGCAAGGTGTTTGACATTCATTCTCATTTCTTGCATGGGATATAAGCATGCAACCAAGGACACAGATTTGATTTTTCAACCAATTTACATGCACGGGAGCATGTGCATGTAGTTCAAATTTGAATTATGCACATAAATGCATAGAAAACTCAGTTAATGTATAAAAAATGTCCAAACAAACCCCGAAAAATTCCTAAAATTAATACAACACTCATGTTATTCTATGTTGACACTAGAAAAAAAATTGAAATCAAGAAGAGGCAACGGATATCGTTTTGTCCAGAAAGGTGAAACATTCCCTACCGTAACCACGAGGCTTGTTGGGAGAAGCTCTGGTTTTTTAGAAGCTTATACCCCAACCTGCCCCAAATGGGAAAATATTTTTACCACGGCATGTTGATGCCATTCAATGCTAGCATGTCAAGTTTCATAAATTTCAAACGCGTTTCGATTTACTAGAATTTAAAAATCATGTATCTCAATGTTAGCGGCCGAGCGACGGTGGCGAGGTGTTTGACATTCATTCTCATTTCTTGCATGGGACTTAAGCATGCAAGCAAGGACACACATTTCAATTTTGGACCCATTTATATGCACTAAAGCATGTGCATGTAGTTCAAATTTGAATTATGCACATAAATGCATAGAAAACTCAGTTAATGTTTAAAAATGTCCAAGCGAACCCCGAAAAATCAACACTCTTGTTGTTCTATGTTGACACGAGAAAAATTTTGAAAGTAAGAAGAGGCAATAGATATCTTTTCGTCCCCAAGGTGGCACGTTCCCTACCGAAACCATCAGACTTCCTGTGAGAGGCTCTGGTTTGCGAGAAGCTTATACCCAAACCTGCCCCAAATGGGACAATATTTTTACCACGGCATGTCGATGCCATTCCATGATATCATGTCAAGTTTCATGAATTTCAGACGAGTTTCCGATTTACTAGAATTTTAAAACCATGTATCTCAATGTTAGCCCCCGAGCGACAGTGTCAAGGTGTTTGACATTCATTCTCATTTCTTGCATGTGACCTAAGATTGCAACCAATGACACACATTTTGTTGGGGATATAAATACTGGGTATGACCTGCCCAGGAGGGGCTAGCTCATGCCACTGGCGGCTTAAGATGAAGAGGCCCAAGAAGATATGAAGATAGTGGTTCATAGAGCAAGCTTATTGAAAGCCCGAGATCCAGGGACGACTTGAGGCCCATGGGTGTGAGCTGCCATATGTTTAACTTGTATTGTAAGGCAAGCTTAGTTAGTTACCGAGTCGGACACGTTGTGTGTGAGCCGGCCGGGACTCTGTAAGCCGTTCCGCATAAACCTGTATATAAAGGGGTGACCCAGCGGCGGGTTAACTCAAGAAACAACTCATCGAGAACTAGGTCAATTATATTCGCTCCATGGTAATCGAAACCCAAGCAATACAACTGAAATCAGGATTAGGCTTTTACCTCATTGAGAGGGGCCGAACCTGGGTAAACTCCCGTGTCCTTTGTCCCGTTTTAACCCCTTCAAGGTAACCTAGCTGCAATGGCTCCACACCTAAGTCCTTCCGCTAGGAAATCTACCGTTTTAAGTCCACGATAGTTGGCGCCCACCATGGGGCCAGCACATGGTGGTTTTGAGTTCTTGAAGGGCAACTTCGCAGGGATCAAGGGATACACCGTGGGCCGAATGACCAAGAGTTGTCGCGACAAGCTCTACATCAACGACGCAGGTTGGGGCCCCGAGGCCGGCTCAATTGAGTACGGGTACCGGGTACCCTTTGGCGGAATCCATGTCTTCGTCAGCAAGATCGGCGAGTCGGAGCCTGAGCCGGACACCTGCACCGACATCGTCGAGACGGCTCAGCGCGCACGACCCACCAAGGTTCAAGCCGCTGCGAAGCATGTCTTTGTTGGTTTCATCCATGGGGCGGATCTTGAGGAAGGATCTGTGTCCAGGGGAGAGACGGTAATCTGCTCTGATGGTGAGTATTCAACTGGTGAGACCGATTGAATGTATCAATTGCAGGACATTAGGCTTGGAGACTATTCTGATGGTGACAGTATTCTGGACCCCTATGAGCCACCGAACAGGGTTGCGATCTTCATGGCCGGTACACAACCAGTGCTCGGTTCGACGACTGCTGCGACTATGACCTCTAGTTCAACGGCTGCAGTGACGGCTGGTGTTAGCGGCTTTGCGCGCCCGCCGGCTTAGGCGTTGACCGAGTTATTGGATGCTTTGGCGACTTTAATGGGGCCAGAGGTAACCCCGGAGACTCAAGAACAGCACAAAGTGGATGTCGTGAAGTTGCGAGATGAGATAGCTCAAGCCAAGGAAGAACTTGCTGAGAATGCTAGAATGGTGATAGAGCGAGCCGCCTTGGACACGCAATCACAAGGATTCAGGGCAGAGTCGTTTCGGCTCATCTTGGACCAGAACGCCTCAAACGCTATTATGAGGAGGAGGCACCAGACCTGTCTACCCACAAAGTTTGAAGCTAGGAACCTTTTCAACATGCCCGGGGCAGGGACCAGTGACCCGCCCGTGGTGAACCGGGCTAGTGAGACACCCGTGACCGGAGCACCGGTTCAGCCAAGTGATGTAGACCTGCCTCGTTTGAATTTGACTCCGCCTCAGCATGTTCCGACGCCGCCGGGTCATTATTCCAACCCTCTGAACAATATGATTGTTGCATCTATGCGATTGGCAGCTCTCCCTGTGGAAGGTGAGTCTCCAGCTGCAATGGAGATACGGAGGACCGGTGAGCTTCTTCAGACAGTGGTGGCTCAACAGGCGGCTTATTCGTATAGTCGTGAGCGGATTCATTCAACCCATCGTCCAAGCCGGAGTTACAGCATGCATATTGACTCACTAGCAGGTTCAAGCAGTGAGCGGCACCATAACCACCCTCTTAGGCATGACCCGCCGTGTGCTGGTAATAATGCTCATGCTTTGGTGGATCAGGGGAGAGCGCGTTACAAAGCCGATCTGGCGGCTCAGTTGGCGGCTCATCAACAATCTCCGGTTTACCCATCGGCGTCTGTGGAGGCGGGGTGACCTCTAGAACCCTTGGTGTGCCATGTTTAGTGTCGGCTCTTCGTAACGAGCGCTTTCCCAAGGATTTTAAGGGCCCCTGCAAGATGCCTAATTACACGGCGGATCAGCCCCTACTGGCCTAGACTGAGAGCTATGAGATGGCCATGGAGATGTTGGATGCGAGTGATGCCGCATGTGCTAAATACTTCACCATGATGTTGGATGGGCCGCACGTACTTGGCTGAAGGGATTGCCCGCTAAATCCATCAGATGCATTTTATTCAAAATTTGAAAGACACATGCAAGCAGCCTATGTCGATTCTTGATCTGGATTCTTGCGTCCAGGGTGAGAGCGAGTCAACGACCAATTGGGTGCGCCGGATCTCGGCTGTTATCGACTCATCAAACAGTATCAATGCTGGTTCAGCCGTCTTGATGTTGGAAAAGAATTGTCGTTTCCTTCCCCTTAAGCAGAAGCTGGGGTGTCTTAAGCGCAACTGCAATGATATGGGAGAGATCATGGCGGCTCTCGTTAAGTACGCCGACTCTGATAGTACTAAAGACCCCGACTCTGATGAAGAGAAGGCTGGCAAGGGGAAGAAGAGCGGCAATACAAAGGGACAGCAACATAATACGGTGGGTCAAGGTGGCAACGGTAAGTGCAAAGCTGATATCGGTTTAGACTTTGTGGCTAACACCAATACACAGAATAATAATCAGCGTCGTAAGGGGAAGTCGTCAGTACCCCGGTTTGGCGGGCCAAAGTTCAACCTTGAGGCAATGATGAATCAACCTTGCCCGAAGCACGGGACACAAGAGAAGCTGGCCAGCCATCTATGGAAGGATTGCTTCATCATGAGAGAGTACAGGAATTCCAGTTTTTTCCAGAATAATCATGGCCCGAATGGCGGTTCAGGATCCGGCTCTCACAGACCTGGCTTCGGGGGTGGTGGCTCAAGCTCCGGTTTTCTGGGCCAAGGCAATCAAGGTGGTTTTAATCAACAATCTAATCAAGGAAATCAACAGCAGCAGTCTAGTTATCATAGCAATCCGAAGCAGCCGAATAGTGGTCAATATCATGTGTTCACCACGAGCTTGTGCAAACGAGATCAGAAGATTCATAAACGAGCAGTGAACGTAGTTGAGCCGGCAGTCCCTCGCTACTTGCGATGGTCTGAACATCCTATTGCATGGAGCCGTGAGGATCACCCGGCCTGGATTGACAATCCGGGTCAGTTGGCTTTGGTGGCTGCCCCTCGGGTTGGAGGGTACAAGTTCACTAAAGTGCTCATGGATGGAGGCAGCAACATCAATATCCTTTATTATGATACTTTTGCCGTATGAATTTGACTGACAAAGATCTTAAGCCGTCTTCTAATGGGGTGGTGCCCGGTAAGTCGGCGTATCCAGTGGGTAAGATAGTTTTGGAAGTGGCCTGTATAAATGATCATGATTTTAGAGCTGAAACATTGACTTTTGAAGTAGTCAAGAACAAGAGCCCTTATCACGCCCTTTTTGGACAGCCGGCTTATACTAAATTCATGGCACGGCCTTGTTGTGTTTATTTGCAGCTTAAGATGTCGGGTCGTAAGGGCACTATCACAGTACACGGCAACAGGAAGATAGCTTTGGAGTGCGAAGAGGGAGATGCTGCTTATGTTGAGTCTGTTTGTGCAACAGAGGAGCTAAAGTTCTACAAAGACAATGTTGACCCGGCTGATATGACACCTTTGAAAAATCCAACCACAGAGCATGACCCTTTGTTGAAGTTTAAGTCGGCTGATGACACTAAGTTGTTTGACTTTGTTCCTGGCGACTCATCCAAGCAGTTCAGTATCAATGCTAATATGGATCCAAAATAGGAAAGCACGCTCATCGATTCATCCATGAGAACTGGGACATCCTTGCATGGAAGTCTTCAGACATGCCAGGTGTACAGAGGGAACTCGCTGAGTACACTCTCAATGTTGATCCAAAGTTTAAATCGGTCAAGCAATTCCTTCATCGTTTTAATGAAGAGAGGCGTAAGGCCATTGGTGAAGAAGTGGCCCGGCTCTTGGCGGCTGGGTTCATCATTGAAGTTTTTCATCCTGAATGGTTGGCTAACCCGGTGTTGGTACTTAAGAAAAATGGCACCTGGCGCATGTGCGTGGATTACACGGACCTTAATAAGGCATGTCCGGCTGATCCCTTTGCTCTCCCTCATATTGATCAGATCATTGATGCTACAGCAACTTGTGAGCGTTTGAGTTTTCTGGATGCTTATTCTAGGTATCGTCAGATCAGAATGGCAGTTAAGGACCAGGAGAAGACAGCTTTCATCACTCCATGGTATGTGTCTATGCCTTTTGGGCCCAATAGTGCCCAGGCGACATATCAGTGGTGTGTTCAAAATTGCCTTCATGACCAGATTGGATGCAATGTTCATGCTTATGTGGATGATATTGTTGTGAAATCCAAGAAGAAGGAGACCTTGATAGATGATTTGAAAGAGACCTTTGACAATCGCCGGGTCTACAAGATGATGCTTAACCCAGCCAAGTGTGTCTTTGGTGTGCCAGCGGGCAAGCTCTTGGGTTTTTTGGTTTCTGAAAGAGGCATTGAAGCTAATCCGGAGAAAATCAAGGCTATCACTTCTTTGGCTATACCGGCGTGTATTAATGACGTCCAACGTCTGGCGGGTCGTATTGCGGCCTTAAGCCAGTTTATAAGCTGTTTGGGCGAAAAGGCTATCCCTCTGTATCAGATGATGAAGAAAACATATCACTTTTTCTGGAGTGATGCTGCCAATCTGGCATTTGAGGTGTTGAAAAAGAAGTTGGCTGAGCCGTCGATCCTTGCAGCTCCTATTGATAAGGATCCCTTGTTGTTATATGTCGTTGCTAATACCAGAGCAGTCAGTGTAGCGGTTGTTGTGGAAAGAAAAGAATCAGGCAAGGAACATCCGGTTCAGTGGCCAGTTTATTATGTCAGTGAGGTACTCATTGAATCTAAACGGAGATACCCACATTGGCAGAAGATGGTTTATGGCGTGTTCATCACTAGTCGTAAGTTGAAACAATATTTCCTTGGTCATCCCATCAATGTGGTTAGTTCTGCTCCTTTAGGGGATATTATTCAAAACAGAGAAGCCATGGTCCGGGTGGCCAAGTGGGCCATTGAGCTTGGACCCCATGGTTTGAAGTATATGCCTCAAACAACTATCAAGTCTCAAGCACTTATGGATTTCATCAATGACTGGACAGAGTTGCAGGCCTGAGGAGAAGCCGGATAGCACATATTGAACTATTCACTTTGATGGATCGAGGCAGTTGGAAGGCTCGGGGGCTGGAGTTATTCTGACTTTCCCATGAGGTGATAAATTTTGTTATGTCTTAAGGTTGATGTTCCCTTGTACTAATAATGCAGCTGAGTATGAAGCCTTGCTACATGGTCTTCGGATGGCTGAAGTGATGAATCTAAGCCAGGTGAGGTGTTTTGGCGACTCAGATTTGGTGGCTCAGCAAGTTTCAGGAACTTGGGATTCCAAAGATCCACTCATGGCAGCTTATCACCGAGAGGTTGATGTTATTGCTGGTCATTTCAAAGGTTATCAAGTGGAACATGTTGATCACGGGAAAAATGAGGCGGCTGATGCTTTAAGCCGGCTAGGATCCTAGCGTAAGCCGGTACCACCTAATGTTTTCCTTGATATTTTGCATAATCCTTCAATTAAATTGCTTACGGAGGAAGATCTTGCTGTTCCTGACCCGGAGGCACAGTTGGTGGTGGATCTTCATGCTATTCCTGATTGGACAGTTCCATATTTGGCTTATATGACCTGGGGTGAGTTACCTAAAGATGAAACTTTGGCTAGGCAGATAACCCGGCGGTCTAAGTCAATGACTATTGTCAACGGAGAGTTGCACCGATGCAGTGTCACAGGGGCGTTTCAACGTTGTGTTTCTCCTGAGGAGGGTCGTGAGATTCTATGAGATATTCATGAAGGGGATTGTGGCCATCATGCCAGCTCTAAATCTCTCGTGGCTAAGTCTTTTCATCATGGGTTCTATTGGCTGATGACTCATGCTAATGCAGAGGATTTGGTTAGCAAATGTGATGGTTGTTAGAAATTTTCAAGACGAACCCATGTGTCGGGTCAAGAATTGAGGATGGTTCCAATTACTTGGCCGTTTGCAGTCTGGGGGCTGGATATGGTTGGACCATTTAAAAGATCCAAGGACAAAAGAGTCACCTCTTGGTGGCGGTTTACAAGTTTACAAAGTGGGTTGAGGCAAAGCCGGTCAGCAAGTGTGACGCGGCAACAACTGTTCAATTCATCAAAAAGGTGATTTCCCGTTTTGGATACCCTCACAACATCATCACTGATAATGGCACTAATCTGTCTAAAGGTGCTATGAAAGAATTTTGTCAACGTGAACATATTCGTCGTAATGTTTCATCTGTGGGCCACCCCCAGTCCAATGGTCAAGCTGAGAGAGCCAATCAAGAAATCTTGAGAGGCATAAAGCCCCGACTTATGGTCCTTTTGCAGAGGATGCTGGGTTGTTGGGTGGAGGAGTTTCCTTCAGTACTATGGAGTATCAATACTACCCCCAACAGATCTACGGGTAACACGCCTTTCTTCATGGTTTACGGAGCAGTGGCGGTTCTCCCTAGTGACATCCGTCACGACTCGCCCTGTGTGGCGGCTTATGTTGAAGCTGATAATGAAAAAACACGTCAGGATGCTCTTGACCTTCTGGATGAAGAGCGTGACCTTGCGGCGGCTCATTAAACGATTTACCAGCAAGATATGCGCCGTTATCATAGCCGCCGGGTTAAAACCCGGACCTTTCAAGAAGGTGATTTGGTGCTCCGGCTCATCCAGGATCAAACAGACGTGCACAAGTTATCCCCACCTTGGGAAGGGCCCTTTGTGGTCAGCAAAAATCTAAACAACGGATCATACTGCCTTATCGATGTTCGAGACCACAAGGACTCACGCACGTCGGAGGAGGAGACCCACCCACCGTAGAATATTGCTCATCTTCGGCCTTATTACACCTGAGCCACCGGCTCTTGTGATGTACATACTTCTATCAATGTATATATTATGATTAGTATAATAAAGCCGGCATCCCTGATAATTCAGGGTCTCTGTCGTTTCATTTCTGAGAATCTGAGTCTGTATTGTCAATTCATAAGATCACTTGGGGGCTTCCTGCTCATTGAACATAGCTACGAGTACCCTCTTGATCCAGCTTGTACGCCTTGATTGCAAATTACTTGGGGGCTTCCTTCTCATTGAGCATAGCTATGACTACCCTTTGATCCGGCTTATACACCTTGTTGAAATGACTTGGGGGTTTTCCGCCTAAGTTAAATGGTTACCAAAGAGAACTTGCTACAATGTGTAGTTCAAACATAGGCAACCTGCCTTGATGGCATGTTAATAGATCACTTGGGGGCTTCCTGTTTAATGAACATAGCTACATGTTTACCCTTTTGATCGGCTTGGACGCCAGGTGTATTCACCAAAACTCCAGGTTATCCTGCCTTTATAAGTCTGCCACTTCGACCAGGTAATCTTGGAATGACTCACCGTACTCTTGACAGTCAATCTTACAAAGACCCTGAACTTGTCAAAGTTAAAACGGTGATTGGTCATGTGTAAATCTGAGAACAGTTTTTAAAAAAACTGGTTAAAATAGTTCGGTTTTTACTCTAGGCTTAATTGGTTGAGGTTTTAGTGGGTTGAGCTTTTTTTGGTTCAAGTTTGGTTTGTGTATATAGAAAAACCAGTTTGGGTTTAACTGGTTACGGGCTCAAGGAGTTTGGGCCTAATCACTGAAACTACGGGTTCCAACCCGGTTCCTCGCCCCGGAGCGCAACTGAGAAAGAAAAAATATCGAGCCATCGAGGGGTCAAGTTGTCACCTGTCGAGCTAACCTACTAACTCCCGAGCGGTCGAGCCCTCTACCGCCGCCACGGCGCCACTGGCGCCCACCGCCAACCACCGCCTCGTCGCCGTCACACCTCGCCGGCCTACGCCCTCTATCCCTCCACTCACAGATCAGTGCCCCCCTACTCCTCCTGCTCGCCTTCCTCGCCCCCTCCTTGACGTCCTTGTGGGCGACGTCGGGCATCATCCGGCTGCCGTTCACCGGGGCCCGCGCTGCGCCGGCTGACCCGTCATCGTCACGCACCCAGGCGAGGGGCGACAGCGCAGCCGGGAGGATCAAAGCCTCCACCTCCTACATGGGCGCCTCCTAAGTGAAGTCCGTCGAGGCCGGCGGCGCCCGCGCCATCCGGCTCATCTACAACGAGCCCGCGAGCGCCTCCTCGAGGTCACTGCCTCCAGATCCCCACCTCCCTCCCCTTCGTCTGAATCTTATTCCTTAATTTAGTCTGAATCTTAGTCTAAATCTTAGTCTCTGTCTGAATCTTCTTCTTAGTTGACTTAGTCTGAACCCATGGAATTTTCATCATCAGATATAGATTGTTGATGGAAGTGCACTGCACTCTGGAACTGGATGAGCATCTGTCATATTTCAGTAAGGATGTGCAGGCTGGCATCGCTCTAGTAAATAATATGGCATCTGCTCTCTTGTTTACTGAAAGAAACATGGCAGAGATGCATCCACCTGCTCATTCAGACTACCACCCTAATAATGGACTGACCTTTGCCTTGTTCCTTAATTTTTTGTTGTTTCCCAATTCCCATTATATTTGCTTGCCTTGTTTCTGAAGCATGCAGTCAGTCCTGCAGTGTAGGGTTCATAGAGAGAGTATCCTCATAAGTTCTAAAAATTGTGTCTTTTCAGATCAAGGTATAGGCTGACTACTACCGCCATGAGAACTCGATGACATCCATCATCGGCATATGGCGTAACGCAATCCCGGCTTGGAATCGATTATCACCCTTAATTCAGCTCCGTTTGTTATTACCTCTGTACTTAAAGTGTTGGTAGTGCAGAATATGTAAGTTGTCAAGTGTAATATTTGTGCTTCAGAATCTGTGTTTTGTACTAATACATGTTATGAAGCTGTCAAGTGTTCATCAATTTAAGTGTGGGTAGTGCAGAATATGTAAGCTGTCAAGTGCAATGTATGTACATGTTATTAAGTTGGTGCTATGCTTTTAGCTATCAAGTGCAGGATCGTTCATATAATGAGTTGTACATGTATGGGTGGGGAACTGATATAGAACCATAAGCTAAAACCATAGTTCCTAGAATGGGATAGTTTGGTTTTGGGGAATTTTCCATGTGGTTTAGTTTGGTCTGGGTACCAATGCCAATTACGTGGGGTTAGTTTGGTTCAGTTTTCAAAACGTCATCACATGGGTTCAGTTCAGATTTGGTTTGGTTCCCCACCCATTCTCAGATTTAGTCATGTGAGGCCAAGCTTACATGTTTGAATTAAGGATTAACTCAGTGGTTGTGCGGCCCTTGAATAGCACTTGATATTGAGGCTTGGCAGCCTATGAAGGCCTTGTTTTTATGATTTGTATTTGTTTTGAACATTTTTGGATTCATCTTTGTACCATATTGATATATGGTTTAAAATTGATGCGGGCCATGTCGCCTTGATCCTTACGATTCATATTTGAATCTATCCAGAGTTTTGATAACCCGGCCTGGCTTTGGACGATAAGTCACCAGTGTGCTTTGATTATGTGCTTGGAGTCCTGCACTCAAGTCTTTGGGATGTTACCCTTGCTGCATATGGCGTTGTAAGCTAGCAGTATGAATAAATTGCACAGGGTGTTGCGCTCTAAGTCTTGGGGCTATTACCCTCACTACATATGGCGTGGTAAGCCGGCAGTATGAACAAATATCATAGGTATGTTATTTACTTGTTATGAATATATGAGGTTTTGATAAACCCGCCCTGGTTATGGACTATACAGTCACCAGTGGATTTTATATGGGGCATTATGACCAGCCCTAGGATAAACCGCCAGGGCACATGTTATCTGCTTGTGTGTAGGGAATATGATAAGTATGATCTGCATGATTGATGATATCATAAGCATAAGCACCAGATCTTCAACATCAGATTAGCAGTTCAAAAGTGTTATGCAAATAAACATGCACGATGGCATGGCAGATCATGGTTTTTCATCTAGCCTATTGCATGGCTCCCCAAGCCCAAACGTCAAGTGTTTTTTCAAAAGCACAATATGATGATGCAGATTAAAGAACTGCCCCATTGATCAAGTCTCCTTTTCTTGGCGGGTTTAGGCTTCCGGTTCATCCTGTGTCGGTTCTTCTTCTTCCTCCATCGTCTGGAAGTTGGGTGATGACCAATCGATGCCAGTTAAGGCTTGAAACTCAGCTTCGTCATCGATAAGTTCAGACGGATTAATTTCAGGAGCAAAAGTATGCTTACGGATTGGAGGGATACGATCCACAACATCGTAAGCCGGCGTCTTCATCTTGGAATTATCTGCTGCGTAAGCCGCTCGATATCTTGAAAGGTCAGTCTCTTCTGCAAGTTTACTCACTAGTGGACACATCTCTTTTACGTAAGCAGCAAAATCCTTCTGATCAGAAGGATACCCGTCCTGTTTGAAACTGGGGCAGCCAGTGGCCGGCTCGGCTGGGTCTAATTCTGTCTACCATATCTTCGCCCGGCTCAAGGCAGTTATAGCACCGGCTTTAGCAAATGACCGCTTTATTTCTTCAATCTTTGCGGGCAAGACAGAGAGCTTGGTTAACACATCCCTGATAAGAGACGATGCTTGCTTGGTGTGTGAGATGGTGGCTATTGAGCGTTGAGCACTTATATATAATTGCTCTACCAGTGTATAAACCGCCTTTAACTTTACCAGCCTATCTTGACCAAGATTGGTACTCCTGGGGCCTGTTCAACAAAACACGTAGTTAAGTCGCCAGGCAGGTTAAGAAGTTAAGCATTGGAAAAGATCACAATATCTAGTATTACTTACCAAAGATAACAACAGTCATCTGGGTAATATGGCATTTTAAACCGGTGAGCTCTGCGGTGACCTCTTGTAAAGAAGCTTCAACATTTTTTGCTCTTTGCACCAAGGCAGTTTTTTCTTTAGCCCAGGCGGTTCTCTCTGCATCAAACCCAGTTTTAAGATTTTTTGTCTCATCCAAGCTAAATTTGAACTTGGAGTCAGCTTTTCGGGTCTCTGACTTTTGCAATTCGAGTCTGTTCTTCAATTCAGCCAATTGAGATTGAAATTGAGTGGAGGCATCCTGTAAAGCAAGAGGTTGGATAAGGATCGACAGCTATTCACAGTACAATATAGAAAAAGTCCCAAGCCCTTTGCAAACAATTGCACTTGGCACTTGGGCGAAAATGGGTGCAGAAGTTCTTTTATAGATCAGACAAATCCGGTTCATCTTTTTTCAAAGATAACCCGGCCTGTGAGGGCTATGAGATGAGATTTTATTCGGAGCATAATTTAACTGATCCTGCTCAACTTTTTTCAAGGTAAGCTGGTTCATGGGGCTATGGCTCGAAGTTAGTATTATGATATAATGATTGAATTCTTTGCCATAGTCACTAAAATCTTTCCTATGACTAAGACTTGGGGGCTGAAGGAATATATCTTAAACAGACAAAGTAGAAGTTTTGTACCTCATATTTCTGGTGCATTTGCTTGACCATGTCAATCTCAAGATCACGGCTAGTGTGCACTTGACTGAGGTAGCTAGAGAGTATTCACTGATTCCCAGATGAGAGTAATTGGCCATATCAAACTTGACCTTGCGCTTCTCAATCCGTTCTTCCTTGGCAGAGTGTTTGGCCAGGATAGTGGGGTTCCTCGGCTCTTGAAAGCCAGTGCCGGTGATCAGAACACCTTTAGTATTTTGTTCAGAAGGATTGGTTGGGCTTGGCGGCTTAGAACCCACAAGGTTAATATTTACATGGTCGGTGAAGGTGCCAGGGTTCTCTGGTGGCGGGTCATTAGCAAATTCCTCCGGGTGTTGCACGGAGGCCTCAGACACTGGTGCTTGCTTTTCCGGCTCATGAACTTTTGGGTATCTTCGGCCGGCTTATTTATTTTCGCCTTTTACTAGGCTTTGCTATCCCGCTGCAACAAAAGGTTGGAGAGGTCAGCATATGTCTACGAATATTAAAATAACAAAGTCAAAGGTCATTACCCAGGGGCAGTCTTGAAAGTTGGCAGCTGGGTCTGAGATGAGTCGCCAGAAGAGGAATGAGATGTTCCCTGGTAGTTCGAATCAGAAGGAGTAAGTGGTTGGCGAATGAGACCCGCCTATGAATAAAAGGAGTTTGAGTTCTGAGGCACCTCTTTTCAGCGCTTGCGTGGGACTGGTGTGTTTGGTAACCTGGAGGATAGCTCTCCGCCTCCGCTAGTCTGAGTTAGGAGCTGGTTCTCATGTTGTTGTTGCTTCAAAATAAAGTTGGGATCCAAGTAAGCTAAGGGGTGAGAAAACCTTACTTTTCGGGTTACTTGTCGAATTTTCTGTCTTGGCAAAGGCTCTGAGTCGGAGGAAATAATAGTTACCTCTTCATCACCTGCCTAGCTGGTCTCCGCGTCGTCCTGATAGCAATCAGTGTCAATAAGATGATTGAAAAAAGAGCCAAGAGAATCAAGCTCTATCTCCGACTCATCATCATCATCATTCAAAGTGAACGGCTCTGAGGGGGTTGATTTCTTCTTGTTCTTCTTGGAGGCCTTGGTCTTAGTTCTGGGCTTGGCTGTTTTTTCCTTTTCGTCGTACTTCTTGTTCCAAAAAGCAGATCCAGCCTGCATAAATCGCAAGAACATAAGGGATGTGCAGATTATGTAAACAATGAGAAAAGCTAGAGAAAAATGGAGAGCTTACATCTGGTGGCAGGTTAAGCTTGCAAAAGGGGTTCAGCCCCACCTTGCTGCAGCTCTCCAAGCTTTCCCCGAGAAGGGTCTTGGTCATGTCATTAATCGCTTTATCAGACAAACATATCTGGCAGTGGCGATGCGGCACTACAAAAAAATACACTTCTGTGATGATACGTGTTTGTCACAGTAGGTCACTTTTTTTGTCATGCATGTACATCCATGACAAATTTATGACAGAATCAAGATAGTCATACCTGTGCTGCCGTAGAAGTGTTCCATGACATTACCAAAATTATCATCACGGAAGTGTCCACTTCCATGACAATAAATCGCGCGTCACAGAAGTGCTTTCGTCAAGGGTGACCGACACATGGCATCCACCATAATGGAACACTGTTAAGCTATCGGGTCAGGTTTTGGATCCTATAACCCGTTAACAGCCCCGACCAATGGGAAATTTCCACGTGTAAAATTCTTATTGGCCGGACGAAACACGTGTCAGCTCGTTAGTGGGTCAGATAGGCGCTTATGATACGTCGACACGTGGCATGGCCCAACAGAGGCCCATTCCTGTGAAAGGCCGGCCCGTTTGACTTGGTCAAAAGGTGGCGGGCCGGCCCATGGAAAGCCTGTTAACGGCCTGTTCGCATATAGCCCATTTACAGTCCGCTAACCCAAGGCCCGTTACGCCCTATCCGAATTAGGCCCAGTAGCGTCATCTGGGCCATCCAATATGATTCCAGCCCGTTTTCACTTCTGGCCCATGTATGGCCCATGACGTCTTTCAGCCCATATGAGGCCCTATGTAACTCTTGGCCTATTAACGGCCCGTGGTGAAACTGGCCCGTAATGAACAGTGTATCACTTTATACCCATTAACGGCCCGTTACTCCGTTGGGCCGTTTCCAGCCCATGTTATCTTTTGGCCTTCTCAGAGCCCATTTATTCCTGGGCTCATTTCCAGCATTCATTTACTTACGGCCCGTTACTGTCATTTTCTGCTTGTGGGCCAAATTCAGCCCGTGGTTACAGTCGGCCCGTTTGTGGTCCGTTAATACGTTGGGCCATTTTCATAGCGTCATCAAATACGGCCTATTAACGATGGCCTGTTACGGTCGGCCCATGAACGGACGATTCCAACTCTAGCCCGTTTACGGCCATAATGCGGCCTGTTATTGGCCCATGTTTGGCCAATCGATCATACGGCCCGTATAAGGCCCATTGATGATACTGTGACGCCCGGGTAATTAAGCTACAGTGATCCTCTGCTAGTGATGCCACGTCACCTCGATTATAGTTGCTAATCTCGCGTTAGTTCGAAACCGATTCGCGTTCAAATTCAAAATCAAGCAAACAATAAAAGATTTCAAATATTGAAACTAAAATGTTCGGAGTGAGCCAAATAATGCATAAGTAAGCATTGTGGAGAAACCACACTTTTATAAAAGTGTAAAATAATCTAAAATGTTTTAAACAGTAGCAAAGACAATTAGTTGAATGCCTTTTACAATAGATAAAATATTAAACTAATTTATTTTGTTGCCCAAACATATGTGGTAGTAGCTAATTACTAACACTAAATTAGGGACTACTTTTATAGTTATAAAACTAAAATAAAAGAGGAACTAAAATAAAACAGAAAATAGAAAAGGAATAATAAACAAAAATAGAACAAAAGAAATAAAAAC
>NC_041380.1:69653279-69684506 GCF_002162155.2 Triticum dicoccoides | reverse complement strand
CGCCGACGTGCCCCATCGTCGGTGCCCCGGCGGCCTTGTCCCACCCTGCGGGCGAGTGCCCGCTCGGGTGCGCCCGCGCCCAGCGCCCACGCCGTTCGGGCGAGCGCCCGCACCCATGCCCGCTAGCCCCTCTGGGCCACAGACACATGGGGCCCACGCCCAGAACAAAAAAAAAGAGGGATTAAAAAAATTAAAATTAATTAAAATAAATATAATTAATAAAAATAAAAATGATTTAATAAAATTAGTTATTAATTAATTAATTAACTAATGAATTAATTAAGTTAATTAATCCGGTTTAATTAATTTAGTTAACTAGTTAGGTTAATGTCAACTCTGTCAGGTTGACCACGTCAACTCTGTTGACTGCTGATGTCAGCATGACATCATGCTGATGTCATTAATCTGTTTTTCGAATTAATTAAATAATTAATTAAATTCCAAAAATTAATAAAATCTTTAGAAAATCATATCTTTTAATCCGTAACTCGGATTAAAATACTTTATACATGAAAGTTGCTCAGAACGACGAGACGAATCCAGATACGCAGCCTGTTCGTCCGCCACGCGTCCCTAGCGTAGTGAACCTGCAACATTTCACCTCCGGTTCGTTTGTCCGAAAACGCGAAACACTGGGGATACTTTCCCGGATGTTTCCCCCTTCACCGGTATCGCCTATCCCTACGTTAGGACACCCCTAGCACAACGTATTGCCGCGTCTTGCTTTGTGTTACATTTGATTGCTCTGTTATTTATTGTGTTCCCCCTCCGTTACTCCTTTCCGGTAGACTCCGAGACCGATGCTGATGCCCCTGTGGTCGACTACGTCATCGACGACCCCTCCTTGTCTGAGCAACCAGGCAAGCCCCCCCCCCTTGATCACCAGATATCGCCTATTCTCCTCTATACTGCTTGCATTAGAGTAGTGTAGCATGTTACTGCTTTCGTTAATCCTATTCTGATGCATAGCCTGACATTGTCGCTACATTTGTTGATACCTTACCTGCAATCCTAAATGCTTAGTATAGGATGCTAGTTTATCATCATTGGCCCTACATTCTTGTCAGTCTGCCTGGCTATACTATCGGGCCGTGATCACTTGGGAGGTGATCACGGGTATATACTATACATACATACATACTATACAGATGGTGACTAAAGTCGGGTCAGCTCATTGAGTACCCGCAAGTGATTCTGACGAGGGGGCTGAAAGGACAGGTGGCTCCATCCTGGTAGAGGTGGGCCTGGGTTCCCGACGGCCCTCGACTGTTACTTTGTGGCGGAGCGACAGGGCAGGTTGAGACCACCTAGGAGACAGGTGGGCCTGGCCCTGTTCGGCGTTCGCGGATACTTAACACGCTTAACGAGATCTTGGTATTTGATCTGAGTCGGCTACGAGCCTATACGCACTAACCATCTACGTGGGAGTAGTTATGGGTATCCCGACGTCGTGGTATCAGCCGAAGCACTTCAGACGTCAGCGATGGAGCGGCGCGCGCCGGATTGGACTGGAACGCCTGCTAGGCTAGGTCTGCTTCCGGCCGCCCACGCAACGTGCAGGTGTGCTCAGGGCGATGGGCCCAGACCCCTGCGCGCTTAGGTTTAGACCGGCGTGCTGGCCTCTCTGTTGTGCCTAGGTGGGGCTGCGACGTGTTGATCTTTCGCGGCCGGGCATGACCCAGGAAAGTGTGTCCGGCCAAATGGGATCAAGCGTGTTGGGTTATGTGGTGCACCCCTGCAGGGAAGTTAATCTATTCGAATAGCCGTGATCTTCGGTAACAGGACGACTTGGAGTTGTACCTTGACCTTATGACAACTAGAACCGGTTACTTAATAAAACACACCCTTCCAAGTGCCAGATACAACCGGTGGTCGCTCTACCTCAGGGATATGAGGAGGGGATCGCCGGGTAGGATTATGCTATGAGATGCTACTTGGAGATGCTACTTGGAGGACTTCAATCTACTCTCTTCTACTTGATGCAAGACGGTGGCTGCGAGAAGCGTAGTCTTCACAGGATTAGTTATCCCCCTCTTATTCTGGCATTCTGCAGTTCAGTCCACTGATATGGCCTCCCTACACATATACCCATGCATATGTAGTGTAGTTCCTTGCTTGCGAGTACTTTGGATGAGTACTCACGGTTGCTTTCTCCCCCCTTTTTCCCCTTTCCTTTCTTTCTAGTTGTCGCAACCAGATGCTGGAGTCCAGGAGCCAGACGCCACCGTCGATGACGACCCCTACTACACTGGAGGTGCCTACTACTACGTGCTGCCCGCTGACGACGATCAGGAGTAGTTAGGAGGATCCCAGGCAGGAGGCCTGCGCCTCTTTCGATCTGTATCCCAGTTTGTGCTAGCCTTCTTAAGGCAAACTTGTTTAACTTATGTCTGTACTCAGATATTGTTGCTTCCGCTGACTCGTCTATGATCGAGCACTTGTATTCGAGCCCTTGAGGCCCCTGGCTTGTATTATGATGCTTGTATGACTTATTTATGTTTTTAGAGTTGTGTTGTGATATCTTTCCGTGAGTCCCTGATCTTGATCGTACACGTTTGCGTGCATGATTAGTGTACGATTGAATCGGGGGCGTCACAGATACGGCCCGTAGAAGCCCCATTGTTTCTACGGCCCGTAGAAGGCCTACTGTTTCTATGGCCCGTAGAAGGCCCACTGTTTCTACGGCCCGTAGGAGGCCCAGTGTTATTGTGGCCTAGTTTTAAAAAATAGGTTATTGCAGCCACTAGTTAACCGCGGAAAAAGAACTACAATGACTACAAGCAAACAAATAAACAAGACAACTAGGAAATAAATAAGGAAGCAACTAACGCTAGGCTATCATGGCTATTACACATATTACATCCACTGGGCATCAAAGTTCGCCACCAGTGCAAATATAGGGAACAAAGCAGCATATCATATACACTGGCCATCAAAATTGGCCACCAGTGCAAATAAACGCGGCAGCAAAACAAGAGCATAACTGAAACAACTTCAGAAGAGCTCAAGAAACGTTATCCTGGGTATCCACCATGCTGGCAATAAGCTTAGCAAGCTGATTAGCTTTGTCCTGTTTGGCGCTAAAATCCTCCAACGCTTGCTGTTGCACCAGAAAGTATGCATCTGAATGCTCCAGGGACTTCCGTAGTCCTTCCGCTTCTTGTCGCAGCACAGCTGAACGATGTCTTTCAGCTTGTAGTTGAGACTCAAGAAACCAAACGGATTCAGACAGTGAGTTTGAATAGCTTGTGAAAGCGGTAGTGGCTAGTAACTCCAACACTAAACCAAGATAGGATGTGTCACTATCCTGAACCTTATCTGCATTACTTCCTTTACCATTGCTTAATAAGGCACTCTTCCCCAATATTCTGTCAGCATTCTAAAAGAAGAAACAAGCAGACACATAACAAGTTTAGCATGTACTAGTATATGAAACTCATTTCGGTGAACCAGTTCATTAGTAAGGTGGACAGGATTAAACTACCAAGTCTTCTATTGCCAAGTACTAGTACATAATAAAAGCATCAAACAAACATATATCTATGTCCTATGGTAGCAATGGAATCTTAAATTAGAACAGTTGTTCTTCAGGTTTAGGCACTTGTTCTACATGAACAGAGTACAGTAAGACGCAAGAATATAATACTTAAAAATAGAAAATGAGCTCATAGACCTTACCACATTCTTGGTTCGGGACCAGTACAGAACAAGGCGTTCCCAGTCATCGTCCAGTAAATGTGTCTCGGGAGAACGTAAGGGAATTTGATGAGTTTCTTTGCCAGTGAAGTACGTTTTCTTCAGGTAATTTCGATACTACCACCACGGGTTACCTCATCCTGAGTTTCCAAATCGGTCCTTCTCTATAGAGAAAAATGGGAAAATTTGATGTATTATAACCATCATGGAGGTAGGATGTATGGGAAGAAGAAAAGTAATTGCCATGAATAACATTACTTACACATAACTCCTGGACAAACACCTGCAACTGGCATTTTCCTTCATCTTCAGTATAATATTTCCAAGATGGGAAGATACGCACATACGATTTAACAACATCAAATGCGATAGATGCTAAACTACGACTAGCTGGTTGTGCTTCCTCCACAGGAATAGGCGTACTAACTGGTGGAGTTGGGGTTCGCCGTGATAGTACTGGCCCTTTGGGCACTGGAGCTGCCTTACTAACTGCTCTTGTTTGGGAGCTCTGTGGTGGAGATGGTGTTGTGTCAACAGGAACTGGGTTACTATCGGCTGGGATTGGGGTTAGATTGGGTGAAGCTGGTTCTCTGTCCATCATAGTACAGGGTACAATCTGCGAGAGTTTGGGTTATGTGTGGTAGGGCTGGTTCTTGTGCATGTACAACCGGGGTGCTATCTCCACCAAGAGGTAGCACTGTTTTATTTGAAGACCGTTTTTTAGTCCGCTAGATACTGGCATCACCCGCTCTAATTCAAATGGCTGATAAACAGCAAACATAGTTGAATGTACAGACATTGTATGAGAGACAGATGCAATAGATAGTGTTGGAAATATGAGCAATTTACCAAATGATTTTATTAACAGAAATGCTAGATAAAGCATGACTAATATAGTAGAGATAAAACAAGTCATGCGTTCTGACAGAGAGAAGTTAAATAGCTTCTGCATATATGAACCGTAACCTATCATATCTAAAGTAGACAGTATAGCAAGTAGCATATATGAAGTAGAACCTATCATGTGTAGGACAAGGACTAGAACAAGGAATTGCGGCATAACCTTTAACAGGAAAGACAAGAACACGTACGGGACTGCAACAGCAGAAGCGCTGGACTTGGGGTCGGTGTCCTCGCCTGCCATGTCGTCGAGGAGGTCGTGGACGTCGGGGAAGAAGTCGTCTTTGGGGAAGTAGTCGTCGGCGACCGGATCGTCCGTGATGAATTAGCCAGTAGTCGCGCTGAGCGCTCCCCAAAAACCTTATCACCTTCTCCTGTACAGGACTCAAAAGGTGCGGTTTCGGAGGCCTACTGTCCCGACCTGCGGTGCACGCCGCAAGACGGGATGAGGAAGAATGTAGCAGCAGCGTAGTGGTCAGAACTTTGTGGCAAGAGGAAGAGGAGCTTCTGTTGTATCTCTCTGGAGAGGAGCGACCTCTCTTATATAGGCACAAGAGAAGGACGTGAAGAGGCTGCGGCAGGAGGTGAAGCAATGAAGGGAGACGAAGCAAACAGGCAGCGGCCGAAGAGGCGCACCATTTGAATTCAGTGTCCACTGCAGAAAATGTTTCAACTCCCACATGACATTTCGTATACCCGTCGTGTGTGGCAAAAATTTAGATATCGGCTCGGCTCATTCCCGCAACCTGCGGCGCGTCGTGACGAGGCGTGGCGTGGCAAGGCGGGCGGCGGAGGAGGAGCGCGCGTGGATATCCCTCTTGTTCTCATGCTCGTATAAGTGGGGAAAGAACCTCCCTTATAAGGAGGTCCAACTCCCACTAAACTAGCAATGTGGGAATAAACTTTACTAGTATCCCTTGCCTTGCACAAATGATCTAAGTGGGCCTCTAGGATTTATTAGGAATTTCTGAAATAGTTATTGGGTTGCCCAAAATAGACTAAATTCCAGCAATCCCCCACCAGATCCCAGAGACACACAGAAATTTGCCTTTGGTTCCAAAACACTGTTTATATACCGGTACTGCAGTGGAGACTGTTAAGTTGAACTTCCACCTAGAACTCTATGCTACACTAGTAAGCAACTTGAACAGTGGACTGGGCCTTGAACTGTAAGTTTTCTGCGAATCTAGCTTCACATAAAGCCTTGACCGTACGTGGCTACCGTGGATCTTCCCCGCGGGTGGAGTTTACTAGAGAGAACCCTACTCTCATAGATTGCGACGTTTGACAATCAGACTCACATAGGTGTGTTCTTGAAAAGATGTTCTGTAGGATAACATCTTTGCTTAAATAAGCCACTTAGAACATATTAAGATATACATCAAACTTCCATGCAGATTAGGAGAGTATTGCATCTTCATGGAGTGGTATTGTGAATAGTAAGGATACTCTCCTCTCAGTTGACCAATAGCTTGTCTTCCACATCTAATTCACGGGATCTCCGATCACAAAGAATAGGTTACCACTGTGAACAACTCATATTGTGGGTCTCATACCCATCTCCCTCGATGCATTATCTATAACATTACGTGATAGACCCTTGGTAAAAGGATCTGCCAGATTTTTAGACGTTTGGATATAATCCAACGCAATAACTCCAGAGTTTTTCATTTTCCTGACAGATTTTAACCTTCTCTGAACGTGTCTTGATGACTTCATGTTATCCTTTGAGCTGCTCACTTTCGTGATCACAGTTTGATTGTCGCAGTTCATAAGGACACCCGGTACATGTTTCTCAACAACCGGCAAATCATTCAAGAGCCGGCGAAGCCAATCTGCTTCAACCGTAGATGTATCTAGTGCTGTGAGTTCTGCTTCCATTGTTGACCTCGTTAAGATGGTGTGCTTGCAAGACTTCCAAGAAACAGCGCCACCTCCATGAGTGAATACATAACCGCTCGTGGCCTTTATCACATGAGCATCTGAGATCCAGTTTGAGTCACTATACCCTTCAAGCACCTTTGGATTCCATAATTTGCAATGCCTTTCAAATAACGCAAAACTCTTTCTAGAGCTTTCCAATGCACATCTCCTGGTTTTGAACCAAACCGACTCAGTTTGCTAACAGCAAAAGAGATGCCAGGTCTTGTAGCACTGGCTAAGTACATAAGCGAGCCAATAATCTGAGAATACTTCAATTGGTCTCTAGCAATTCTTCGATTCTTTCGAAGCAACACACTAGCATCATATGGTGTTGGAGAGGGCTTGCAGTCACTATAGCCAAAGCGACTCAAGATCTTTTCCACATAGTGAGATTGAAGCAATGTAATCCCACCATCATCGTCTCTCAACAACTTGATGTTCAGAATGACATCAGCCACTCCTAAATCCTTCATCTCAAAACAACGAGATAGGAAATCCTTAACCTCCTTAATAACATTCAGATTGGTTCCGAAAATCAGTATGTCATCAACATACAAGCACAGGATAACTCCCTCGCCCCCACCATGGCGATAGTACACACATTTGTCAGCTTCGTTTACAACAAAGTCTGCAGCTGTTAAAGTTCTTTCAAACTTCTCATGCCACTGTTTGGGTGCTTGCTTTAGTGCGTACAAAGACTTCAGCAACTTGCACACTTTCCCTTCCTGACCATCTAGTACAAACCCATCTGGTTGTTCCATATAAATTTCCTCGTCCAACTCTCCATTTAGGAAAGCAGTCTTAACATCCATTTGATGAACGAGAAGACCATGCGAGGCAGCTAGTGAAAGTAGAACTCAAATAGTGGTCAGTCGAGCCACAGGTGAGTAAGTATCAAAGAAGTCTTCACCTTCCTTTTGGGTATAACCGTTAGGCACGAGCCGAGCCTTGTACTTTTCAATAGTACCATCAAGCCTAAGCTTCTTCTTGAATACCCATTTGCATCCTATAGGTTTGCACCCATAAGGGCGATCAGTTATCTCCCAAGTTTCATTCGCCAAGATGGAATCCATCTAGCTACGAACCGCTTCCTTCTAGTAGTCAGCATCTTCAGATGCATAGGCCTCTGAAATAGAACTGGGAGTGCCATCTATGAGGTACACAAGAAAATCATCACCAAAGGACTTTGCAGTCCCCTGTCTCTTGCTCCTAATAGGAACTTCATTGTTCTCCTCCACAGGACTTTCAAAGTGTTCCATCAAAATTGTAGGTTCGGTAATTGTAACTGGTTCCTGATTCGATGAACTAGGTATCTCCTGATTAGATGAGGTAGCCATATCCTTCATGGGAAAGATATCTTCAAAGAAAGTCGCATCATTCGACTCCATGATCGTACCGACATGCATGTCAGGTACCTCGGATTTTACAACCAAGAATCTATAGCCAATGCTATGAAAAGCATATCCCAGGAAAACACAATCCACAGTCTTTGGTCCAAGCTTCCGCTTCTTTGAAATTGGAGCATTGACTTTCGCTGAACAACCCCATGTTCGCAGATAAGAGAGTTTTAACCTTTTCTTCTCCCATTCCTCGAATGGAGTTATCTCTTTGTTCTTTGTGGGGACTCGGTTCAGGACATGACATGCTATCAATATCGCCTCCCCCCACCATGCCTTGGAGAGACCCGATGTGTCTAACATGGCGTTAACCAAATCAGTTAGAGTACGGTTCTTTCTTTCGGCCACCCCGTTTGACTGAGGTGAATAGGGAGGTGTCCTCTCATGGATTATACCATGTTCCGCACAAAAAGCATCAAATTCATTGGAAAAATACTCTCCACCACGGTCGGACCTAAGCCTCTTGATTTTTGATCAAGTTGGTTTTCCACTTCATCTTTATAGATCTTGAAAAAGTTCAAGCCTCATCCTTAGATTTCAGAAGATACACACGGCAGTATCTAGTGGAGTCATCAATTAACGTCATGAAATATTTCTTTCCACCTTTTGTCAACACACCATTCATTTCACATAGATCTGAATGTATGAGCTCTAGTGGTGCAAGATTTCTTATTTCCGCAGTCGTGTGAGACTTACAAGGTTGTTTAGCTTGCACACACACTTGACACTTAGATCCCTTGATGGTGGTGAAACTAGCGATTAAGTTCAACTTCCCTAGTCGCGACATGCAACCAAAGTTAACATGACAAAGACGTGAATGCCACACATTGGATTCACTATTGTTGCAAATATGATTAACAACTTTATTGCAAACGTCTGATAAGGATAAACGAAACAAGCCTCCTGACTCATAGCCTTTACCAACAAAGGTTCCATACTTGTATATTACAAATTTATTCGACTCAAAGACAAGCTTGTAGCCATCTCTACACAAAAGAGATCCGCTAACAAGATTTTTATTGACGGAGGGGACATAATGCACGTTCTTTAGCCGCACAATCTTCCCCGAAGTAAACTTCAGATCTACCGTACCAACACCACGAATAGAAGCACTTGAACCGTTGCCCATCAGCACGGCTGAAGTCCCTACGGTCTGATAAGACGAAAACATGGAAATATCACCGCATACATGCACATTAGCACCCGTGTCAATTAACCAGTCAGGAGAATGACATACTGAAAGAATAGTGGGAAATATACCATACCCATCATCCTTCATGTCAGTGTCTCCAATGACAACATTAGCGGTCTTGCCACCTTTCCCAGGATGACGCTTGTCATAGCGATTAGGGCAACTAGGAGCCCAATGATCAGGATCCCCACACACATGACAAGCACCTTTCTTCTTTCCATTCTTCTTCTTGAAGTTCGTGTGTTGCAGAGCCTTGTTCTTCCCATCAAACTTTTCATTTCCATCAAACTTGCCCTTGTTCTTGAACTTGTTGGGCTGGAAGTTTTGCTTCTGTACCACATTAGCACTAGATCCTCCCTCAATACCTCGAGCACGTGTGTCCTTTGCTCTTGCCTTTTCTTCCACATCAAGAGTGCCGATGAGATCCGGGACGGTAAACTCCTGCCTCTTATGCTTCAGCAAGGTAGCAAAGTTCCTCCATGAAGGAGGAAGCTTAGTGATGATACCTCTGGCAACAAACTTGTCCGGTAGCATACAACTGAAGTGCTCAAGTTCTCTAGCAAATGACTGTATCTCATGAGCTTGCTCAACCATGGAGCGCTCTTCAGTCATCCTGTAATCATAAAATTGCTCCATGATGTACAGCTCAGTGCCAGCATCCGAGACCCCAAACTTGGCCTCGAGTGCATCCCACATATCTTTTCCATTATCAATTGACGCATAAGCATCAACTATGTTCTCACCAAGAACACTCAAGAGAGCAGCCTTAAATAGAGTATCCATTTTCTGAAAAGCTTGTGCCTGTTGAGCATCAAGCTCTCCTTCAGGTTTTCTGAGAGTGGCGTCATAGCAACTCATGATTTGAAACCATAAGACTGCTCTCACGCGCCACCTCTTATAGTGGATACCCTCAAACCTAGGAGGTCTCATGGAAGTAGCAAAACCACTTGGGGTAAATTGCCTATGATACGGTTTTTGGATTGTTGGAAATATGAGCAATTTACCAAATGATTTTATTAACAAAAATACTAGATAAAGCATGACTAATATAGTAGAGATAAAACAAGTCATGCGTTCTGACAGAGAGAAGGTAAATAGCTTCTGCATATATGAACCGTAGCCTATCATATCTAAAGCAGACAATATAGCAAGTAGCATATATGAAGTAGAACCTATCATGTGTAGGACAAGGACTAGAACAAGGAACTACGGCATAACCTTTAACAGGAAAGACAAGAACAGGTACGGGACAGCAGCAGCAGAAGCGTTGGACTTGGGGTCGGTGTCCTCGCCTGCCATGTCGTCGAGGAGGTCGTGGACGTCGGGGAAGAAGTCGTCGTTGGGGAAGTAGTCATCGGCGACTGGATCGTCCGTGATGAATCAGCCAGTAGTCGCGCTGAGCGCTCCCCAAAAACCTTATCACCTTCTCCTGTACAGGACTCAAAAGGTGCGGTTTCGGAGGCCTACTGTCCCGACCTGCGGTGCACGCCGCAAGACGGGATGGGGAAGAACGTAGCAGCAGCGCAGTGGTCGGAACTTTGTGGCGAGAGGAAGAGGAGCTTCTGTTGTATCTCTCTGGAGAGGAGCGACCTCTCTTATATAGGCACAGGAGAAGGACGCGAAGAGGCTGCGGTAGGAGGTGAAGAAACGAAGGGAGACGAAGCGAACAGGCAGCGGCCGAAGAGGCGCGTCGTTCGAATTCAGTGTCCACTACAGAAAACGTTTCAACTCCCACATGACCTTTCGTATACCCGTCGTGCGTGGCAAAAATTTAGATATCGGCTCGGCTCATTCCCGCAACCCGCGGCGCGTCGTGACGAGGCATGGCGTGGCGAGGCGGGCGGCGGAGGAGGAGCGCGCGTGGATATCCCTCTTGTTCTCATGCTCGTACAAGTGGGGAAAGAACCTCCCTTATAAGGAGGTCCAACTCCCACTAAACTAGCAATGTGGGACTAAACTTTACTAGTATCCCTTGCCTTGCACAAATGGGCTAAGTGGGCCTCTAGAATTTATTAGGAATTTCTGAAATAGTTATTGGGCTGCCCAAAATAGACTAAATTCCAGCAGATAGTGTGGAAAAAAGAGGGCATGAAATAGTTGACATGTATATTGTTTAACTAAAACGGATAGCATGACATAATTTCACGTATATGATGTCTATCTAAACTGGATAGCATAGCATAACATAATTCAAAGATATGATGAATAACTAAACAGGATCGCATGACATAATTCACCTACATGTTATCTAAGTAATCAGGATTGCGTCATTTAATTCACATGTGTGATTTATATGCTAAACAGAGGGCATTCGATATGATGTCTGAACTAAGAACATGGTGTTGAATATTGTGTATATGATGTCTAAACTATGCAATGCAAGACACCGTATGCATGATATGAGCAGTATAACCGTGCCAAGTTAGAGCATACACCTTAGTGGGGGAATAGGACTGGTCATCTGTCTCTGAATCCATCTCTGAGGAACTATCGGGACCCAACAAGAGATCTGCTTCGACAGGTAGCACTGTCTGCTCTCAAGGCCTTGTTTTCACTCCAGATTTTTCCATCTCCCACCCAAATGGCTGATTCACAGGAAGAGTAGTTTAATGTACAAAAATTGTCGACAAATGGAAATTTAATGAAGAAAAGGATGGGCAAGATATCATTCAAATATATGATGCCTGGTTAAACAGGATGGCATTGCACATTTCACATATATTATGGCTGGCTAAAAGACATGAGACTGCATGATTCCCATATATGATATAGAAACTAAACAGGTGGCATTAGAGAACATGTCTAAACTAAGCAGATGACATATGTGATGTCAAAAGTAGGCACTGCAAGGCAACATATGCATGATATGACTAACATCATCATGCCAAGGTAGAGCAAACACCTTGGGGGTAAATAGGAGTGGTCAGCGGCGTCCGAATCCGCCTCAGAACAGATATCTTCCTCTGGATTACAATCTGGAGAGGGGTGGGGAGGGTTTGCCATTGAACCCACCATGGAGCGATGTCTGCATGACATTGTATTTCCGCGCAAAACTCTTCTCTTTTTCTCTACATGTTCAGCATGATTGTGTGCAATATCTGACATGCATACGAAAAAAATATGGTGAGATTATGTAAGGAGAGCATGCAGAAATTTAGAGTGATGGTAACAACTAGTGGATCGATGTTTTTCCGTTGAACCAAAATAGCCCTAATGGATCGACGTGAATGTATAGTAATAAGTGATGCAACAAGTGTACAACCTCTTTGCCGTAGCCATGTCGACCTCAACATCATTGGGTTGGTTGCTGAAGCAGTTGAGGCAGAGGTGGCTGTCGGAGGTGTGGAGGAAGATCTGAGGAATCTGTAGATGGCGTCCAGGGCACTGCTCTGTTGTGATGGATCGTTCTGTCGTTGGAGCAGCTCCGGTGAGCCGTAAGACGTCAAGGCTGAAGCAGCACAAGACAAACATCGTCAATCTCAAGTGGGATTCTAATAGCATCTCCAATAGATGATGTAAAATGGATGTAAAATTAACATCACCAAAAACCACCTGACTACAACAGATGAGGTAAAAACTGTTGACTCTGAACTTAAATGTCGAAACTGAAATTTACTGTGGAATATGAATGCTACTATCGAAACTAAACGCAATGGTAGCAGAGAGGCACTTGACATGTAGTTTAGGGAGGGCCTGCAGTTCATCTTCAACCTGCACCCCCCTGAGCCGCCAGCCACCACCGGCCGAACCGCCGGCCCCAGCGCCGCCTCGCCGCCCCGAAACAACACGCCACCGCCGCCCCGGCTAGCCCTCTAGCCCCCCCCCCCACCCTGAACCCTAAGATAGATAGTGGGGTACCTCTCCCTCGAGCCCCCGTCCCCGCTGCAGGTGGTTCTTCCTTAACTCCGGCGAGCCCCCCAACCCCTAAAAATTGACTGACCCAAAAGTCGATTCAGTCGACTGAAGTGTGCCTTAATCAGAGCAGAGCAGCAGCACGAGCGAGGGGGAGAGCTGCAGCAGCAGCTGGGCGAGCGAGCGATCGAGCAAGAGCCGGAGCAGCAGCAGCAGATCCGGTTGGTATGGACGCCGCCGCCGAAGGGGCCTCGCACTGGGGGAGAGCCGCCGTGGAGATGTCGCCCGCGGCGCCGGCTTCAAGGTAGCCACTCCATGAGGGTGCGGGATGGAGCACCGTCGGCGCCGGGAGGTCGAGTTAAGGAGAAGGTGCGATGCGATGAGTGTACAACCTCTTTGGTGGCGCCGAGTAGGCCTCGGCTTCGTCCGAGGAGTCGGTGAGGATGATGCGGTTCCGGTGGAGCAGGTTAAGGCGGCGCTGTGGGGATGGAGCAGCCGTGATAGACGAGGCGATCGTCGGAGCAGCTCCTTGGAGGTGGAGGACGGGGCGGCTGAACCGGCGGGATGGGGAGATGGACGACAGATCCTCATCCGGGGAGGTGGACAAGGGACGTCGAGTTGTTGCAGTGGATGATGTCATCGGGGAAGAGGCTCCGACTGGGCAGCGGTGATGTGGCGGACGAAGGAGGGTGGGGTTTCCCGGCTGGAGCGGAGGGGTTATGGCGGCCTGGGATTTCGAATGGCGAAAAGGGGGCGATGGGAGGGGGTGAAGCATGACTTAGGAACGCGCTTGTCCAAAATGTAGGGTGTGTTACAAAAGTAACCCCCACCGATTTGAACTAGGGGCCCTTTCAGCTCAGGGTTAGAAGGGGGATTTCGCGTGTCGGGATTTGGCAGCTGGAGGGAGTTTTCGCGCGCGTTGTAATTTCGGGATAGCAAGGCGCGGGTTGTGAAGGCTCCAGTTTTGGGAGCACGATATCTGAATTTTCGGGATATAACAAGACGCGGGTTGAATTTTAGGGACAAGCCTAACGTGTAGTAATATTGTACTTGTACGTACCAAATCAATTCGCACTTCCCTCAACCAAAAATAAAACGAAAAAAATAAAACTATTCACACCACACAAAGAGAGAGTCTTGCCCCGTTTTACTATACAAATGCTATTCAAAGCTACACCCTCCTTCCATCTATATAGGGCCTAATGCGTTTTTTGATGCTAACTTTGACCAAATATTAGAGCAATGATATATGACATGCAACTTACACAAAGCACACCGTTAAATTCGTCTGTGAAAGGTTGTTTCAATGATATAATTTTCACGTTGTGCATGTCATGTACTATTAATCTTGTCAATAGTCAAAGGCGGTCTTAAAAATCTCATTACGCCCTATATAGATGGAAGGAGGGAGTATGAATCCATGTTATGTCCGATTAAAAAATTTCGCTTGATGTATAATGCATGTAACCTACTCATACCAACATTTTAGTGCATTCCAAATGTCTATACTACCTCTGCAATTCGAACTAAATTTGAATTCGTTTCTTTATTTCAATAAGAATCTACAATCATGATTGTTGCCAACTTCAACCATCATAGTTTCCTTGCTATCCGCCAGATATAAATCAGACGGCCTATAATGCAGCATGGCAGGCACACCATCATCAACAACTCCTTTTTTATAAGAGTAGAGATAAAATATATTAAATGTAGTATACCATGTTCATAACCACACCATGTGTATCACCGTTATATATATTCACACATCCGTCGGTTTGAAACACTATGATAAATTCTTCAAATATCCGAATTCGCTTTTTATAATGAAGTATATATGATCTCTATTCATCTTTTACACCCACACAACCCTCTTATCTTTGTAGCTAGCGCTAACTTTCTCTTGTGCATGCACACGCCCGCATCCCTCTCACCCTCCCTCAGCATTCTCTAGCTCCATCGCGCAAATTCGTCTTTTCACTTTAGGTCGTTCACCCACGGTGTGTGTAGGCCCCCCAGCTCCTTCTTTACGGCACACATCGATCGATATGCCTCTCTAGCTACGTGTGCCTAGCACAAACACAAGCTTCCCCTCTTCTCTTGTCACCGTCCATGCCTCACTCCCACCACTCTTTTCATCATTCTCATACTCGCACAATCCTCCCCCTTGATATAGTATGCCTCTCGTACCACCTCCTACATGCATCCCTCTCTCTCTATCCTTCTCCTCGTGCCTCATTTGCTTCTAACACACACATGCATGTATACCGATCGATCTCCCAACATATACCTAGATCGACTTTAACTACCCCCCCTCGATCGACGTACCTCACAAGTTATGTCTCTCCTTTCTCTTACAAAGGGCGATTGATCTTCCTATGTAGTTACGTCTGCTTACCACAGCCACATCGTCCCCTCTCATCATTCGTGCATTGCCTCCTGACCTGTCTCTCACACGCACGTGCACAGACAACAAGCAGCCATCTCCTCTCTTATTGATATTGCGGGCGTGCCCTACGTTTGTCTAGCAAGCCTATCCCACCATTTGTTAGAAGCAACTCCACTACCACCCCCTCCAACACTCTAGCTCTGTCTCTCTCCCAACCTTATTCATCTCCTACACATATGCATGGATGCCGATCAATCTCCCTTAATACATGAGGCAGATCGATCTCCTTAATACATGAGGTAGGCCTCTCTCCTCCTCCACACATATACCAGCCATTGTACCTCTATAGTTAATTGGGCCTCCCTCTTCCCCCACCACACACCGATAGTCGAGCGTTGTAGGTAGGTATCCATGCCACAGAGACAAACTGCACATGTCCCATCTCACATTCCAGTAGGCCAACCACTCTATATCTTTGACGTGGGCACACACAAATTCGATGGCACTCTTTACCGATCGCGCGCGCGCACACACACACACACATCATCCCTCTCTTCGATTCTATGGACACCTCAAGCCGATGATACCTCCACTCTCTTCTCGTGGATCGCCCCCTCTGTATATATGTTATATCCAGGACTCTATTTCACACACATTGCATATGTTAAATTTTTTGATTGACCCCCCCCCCACAAAAAAACTCTCAAGAACCCACACACTATATCTCTCTAGGTTTGTATCTCTCTCACACAACCCCACGTAGGTGGTGTACGTATACAAGAAGAGAATAGGTGCACCGTGCACGTACTCACGCTTCATGCCCAGCCACACCTGCGCGGGTACACGGTGGAGCTCATTTCTTTACGAAATGGCAGCCCATGTGCTAATTTGAACACCTATAGCGGTTGTTTACCTAGGGAGGTCGTGTACCACGCGTGCATGAAACAAAGTTCAACTTGACGCGTTGCCGCGTTATTTTTAAATAAAGTTATAGCTCTCAATGGCACGTACACAGAATATAAAACGATTTTTATGGAGGAAAAGGTAGTCCGCTCTTCAGAGTATCTCACACAAGGCTCCGGTGGCCTCTCTCTCTCACACCGTTGGTCACTGATCTGACTGCATCCCATCCGCCGGGGGAAAGGGAGTGCGGTGGCCTCTCTCTCTCTCTCTCTCGCCGTTGGTCACTGATCCGGCCACATCCCGTCCGCCGGGGGAAAGGGAGTGCGGTGGCCTCTCTCTCTCACTGTTGGTCACTGATCCGGCCACGTCCCGTCTGCCGAGGGAAAGGGAGGAAGTGCATCATTTCTCTGTTCGACGGTGCCGAGGCAGCACATCCCGATCTGTGATACACGCCGTTCTCTCTGACCAAGCTCCGGCGTGGCAGGGCCTACGCCACCTGCTCGCAGATTCCGCCTGCCGCCGCTCACCTAGTTACATCCCGACGACCTCCAGGTATCCCCTCCGGCCTTGCTCCACTGCCCGTTTTCCCACGTCGCTGCATGTGGATCTTCCATAGTTCTTTTCCCAAAACGTAGCTCGTCCGGCGTACTTTCCATATTGCATTCTCGTCCTCACACCGTTTTAGACAAACACAACCGTGTTGTTATCTTCCCTTAGGACAAGGAATATGCTTCTTTTTTGTCGTTGCATGTGTCATCAATTGTTATTGGCCAGTAATTGTTTCCTTTCTACCTCTTTTTTGCAAACAGGGCTATCCATTTCACGGCGTTGCTATTGTGACCTTTTGGTGAACTGCACAAATCACTTTTTTCTTAAGAGTGTTTTGTGCAGTTGTACTAAAATGTCACACGGGCAATGTCTCTACATTTCAGTGCGACTGCACAAAGGGAGATTGGTTTTGCTCTATCCTCCTCATCCAACTCCGAGCCTAATCTTCTCCAACTAGTTAGTCTTAAGAGAGATTGCAAAGGTGACCGGCTTCTATTTGTGTGTTTATTGTTTCATCAGCAGTCCTCTATTATCGTAATCACACTTGATATCTTTGGAACAGGGACGCTCAGCTCTATTTTAGTGGAACTGCACAAAATGATCGGAATGTTGCATGCTCCAAACAGCTACTTTTTTCCCAACATGCCTTGTTGATATAGACAGAGCTGGGGGACGTTGCTGCCAATGAAAGCATGGATCAATTTTAATTTAACACCTTCTCACAACTTTGTCTTCAGTTGTGATGTAATTATTAGCTCTGATCTGCTAATAATTGACTTGCATTAGCAAGGAAGTTAGTTTTTTATTGTTTCCGAAAGAGCATCGATGGCAAGACACGCGAAACAAAAGCTGAAAGCTCACACCATTGTACAATTTCATGTCGCTGGAAAATTATTTGTATAGTACGTCAATTATGTAAACAAATGATGGAAGCTTGATAGCATTGCCAGAAGCCTCTTCATCATCGGGGTCCATGTGCCATGCACAAAATTATACTCCTTCTTTCCTAAATATTTGTCTTTTTACAAATTTCAAACGGGCATATTTTAGAGTGTAGATTCACTCATTTTGCTTCGTATGTGTACTCCCTCCGTTCCTAAATATTCTATTCGTCTTAACAGAGATTTCAACAAGTGACTACATACGGAGCAAAATGAGTGAATCTACACTCTAAAATATGTCTATATACATCCGTATGTGCCAGTCCATTTGAAATCTCTAAAAAGACAAAAATTTGAGTAGTCACTCGTTGAAATCTCTAGAAAGACAAATACTCCGGAGTATATTTAAGAACCGAGGGGGTAGTGCACAACCGCATGGGAGACTCAGCCCGGTCGTTGCGCCGCATTAATAGTGAGTAATGAGCAGTAAAATCATAAGCCCCACCTTTCCCACTGTAAGTTGCCCTGAAGAAGCAACCATCAATATGCTCTTCTTTGAATCCGCTCATACTACTCCATCCGTCACTGTTTATACAGCGCGCTTCAGAAAAAAGAAAAAAATGTGTGGGGCCAAGGTGACTAGCGATCGGCCTGAAAAATAGCATTGGTAGTTATAGCACGACGTCTATTACTAGAGGGAATAATGCGGACACACATGCATGCAGTGCTTCCACCCCGGGTACACACATGCATGCACTCCGTAGTAGTACAGCACATGGAAAGAAAATTGTGGACTTTATTGCGGTTACCACGCCCTAATTAATTGAGCATTAAACCAAACGCGTCTAAAGTCTCTCTGGTGGTGGAAATGCATTGAGAGAAATGCATCATAATGAGCGCACCCTGTAAACTATGACGGAGGGTGGAGTAGAATGAAGGTGCAAAACCAAGTACGCGTACTACTACGCTTGGCTCTTCGCCCCTTCGTGAAGTCGAACAATGATGGTACTCCGCATGTTGGGTACTATAGTGTAGGACTTTGCCTCTGACAATCTGACACCGAATGGACTGATGCATCTCCACCGAGGGTAGGTTGCATTAGTCAAAAGGCGTAAGCGAGCTTCACCTTGTCCTGCAAGCTTCTCCTTGTTCTGCGAGTTGACGGGACACACCAAAAAGTAGTGCTAGTCCATACTCCCTCCTTTTCGGTTAATATGGCTTAATCTTTTTGCGGGTAAATGAGAGAGCTTTATTCATATATAAGCATTCTTAGGACGATCAACCAAGACGCAGGTCACTAGGAAGGGAGGTACCCCGCAAAAAAAGAAGTAGGAAGCGAGGTGTTTCATCAAGCCAGCTCTCGGCCACATTCAAAGTGCAGCAAGCACGGTTCGCACGAAGATGCGCCGCAAGGTTTGCTGACCTGTTTACATGCTGAATAACAAAAAAGAGGAAATATTACTAAGCGCTACTATTTGTAACAAGATATGAGCCAGAATTAAGCGAGAATTGTGGCGAGTGTTCCATGCAATCAACTTCCATTATCACATGCGAGAACCCTCGAAGAGAACCAAATGTGTTGAAGATTGATTTATCACATTTTAAAATTATAATAAGAGTGCAGACGCTCCTCCATCCGGTTCCTAGTACTAGTATAGTACGTACCTTTATGGACTATAGTAGTAGTACTAGTAAACTTTGCGCTTGGCTGTTCGGGAAGTCGAACAATAATAGCACTAGTAGTATAGTGTATGCTTCTGGCAATCTGACACCGAATTAACTATTGCACGTCCACCGCCTGAGCGAGGGAGAGCTTGCATTAGTCAAAAGTTTCTCCTTGTCCTGTGAGCCACCGCGCGCAAGCTTCTCCCGTCCTTCAACCTTCTCCTTGTTCGGCAAGTTGACGGGACACAGCAAAGTAATGCTAGTCCATGTTGCGTCCTCTCTGGTTAATATGGCTTAATTTCAAACGAGATAAATACACTGTTTGTCACTGTATATTTGTAAAAATATGGTCAGTGGACTTCATAATACGCTCATTGCGCTCAATATATATATATATATATTCCGGTGTTCATACGGTCACTAGCTCACCCTGACTGAGTATGTGTGTGCATGCACGTGTAGGTTGAGCACTTAAGCGTGACCGTGTGTGTTCTGTCGTGTGCTCGGACATGCATGCATTAGGGCGTCGCGCGTGTTTTTGCGTCCATGTGTATGTGTGACTGTTGCATACACGTAGGGGGGGTACTTGTAGGGGCCACTAAGGAGCAGTCAAATCGCACAGTAAGTTAGTCGGAAGAAGCAACCATCATTTCACTCTTGAATGACACGTACCAATATAAAATGGTTGATATGGAGAGAAAAAGAAAACCACTATATATACACTAGCAGGAGCCTAAGCTACAAGCCTTCTTGCTTAGGTTGCTCTCTTCACAAGCATAGAACGACGTGCCTGATGCCACAGCTGGGGGAAGGGAACAATGTTCTGCGTAGACGCGGTCGACGTCGAGGAGGGAGAAAACCCACAGTCGGTGCGTCCCAATCGGGGGTCACCGCGGTATGGGTCGATGCCGCGTCCCAACCGCCCTTCTAGCTACAACGCGACGTCCCAGGTAGTCCATCTTCCTTTTGGAGCCGGCTTGCTCCACTGCCGTAGCTCCATCTCCATGTCGATCTTTCTCTACTTCTACCGGCTTCTATTTGTGATGAGTTTATGTCTCATGAACTAGTGCCAGTACTATTATTCTAATCACACTTCTTCAATACCTTTGCCATCAGGGATGCTCAGGTCAATTTTAGTGGAACTGCACAAAAGCATCGTATGATCCGAGGATGCCAGCCGTCTTTCCTTCCCGACATGGAAAGTGTTATGGAACAAGAGGTACCAGAAGGTGGAGAACCAAAGAGTGCTGCTTCTATTGTTGCTGACATTCTCACTAAAGAATCTCCCTCTAGCACATTCCTTCGACAGGTTCTACCTGGCCAGGAAATTAAATCATGTTTAGGGTTTAGGGTTTAAGTCGTAGTGACCCCATCAGTAGTTTTTCTATCGTACACGCTCTCACATCTTTTTTCTTTAGTTGTGAAGTAAATATTGGCTATGATCTGTGAATCATTGAGATGCATCAGCATGCGTGTTAGTTTTCCTTTGTATTTGATGGAATGTTGTAACAGGGCAACCTTGGAATAGGAATGAAAATGGAGTGGAAAAGTTTCCGTTTTCCCAGAGAAAAAATGGAAACGGAGAGAAACCAACGTTTCATTTCGTTGGATCGCGCCATCGAGCAAAACCAATGTTTAAATCACGTCTGTCGTGTTCGTGTCTCACCCTCCTCCATGGCTCGACCCCACACAGTCGCTCAGCATGCCACTCACCGCAAACCGAGTAGTATACCATAACTTTCCCGCCTACTTGTCAATGGATCGCGCCATGGAGTACTAGCACTACTGGAAGAGATTGACGAGTTGGGGAGGACAGCTAGCTGTAGCACGGACTCCCAAGAACTTACTACTAGAAGAGATCGCGCATGTTGTAGCCGGCTATTGCGACCTTTGAACGCGGAGCAGAAGCGTGCACCCAGAAGCGGCGCGGGCGACGCTCTCTCGGCCGGTGCGCTGCAATCAATGCTGGCGCCAGTGAGAGGTCACGCCCACTCTGGCCGGGCATGAATGCGGCACTGACCGTTTCGGGCGGGAAGCACGCGCGGGTGATGAAGAGGGTTCGGGTTGGTCAGGACCGGCCGTGGCAGCGGTCCGAACGTGCGCAAACAAGAGATGTTGTACGTTAATATTGCTGCGTATATAATTAACAACGTGAATAATGTGCTAGTTGGACAAATATGATTGGAGATGGAGATGGAAATGGAATTTTATGTAAACACGGATATGCATGTCTATGTCTATGTGTGTGTGCGCGACGACTCTCGCGACCTGGAAGCGGGGGCGTGTTTTTGATCGAGTTTTCTTTCTTGGTACGTTAGAAAATCAGTTTGTCTAATTCACATCTAGATGTTATTTAAGGATATCACATTTAAGCTCCCACAAGTATATAATGTAGCAACAAGAAACAAAAAAACTAGGAAAAGACCACAAACAGAGTGGACATCAACTTATATGTGACATAACTATGTCACATCTAGATGTGTCCTAGACAAACCCTTAAAAAATTGTCCGCCAGTTTTTGTTTCTTTTTTCCGAGAACGCGCGTATTCTATTTAAAACCACTGTTATGGAGAGATTTTTTTACTCCATTATAGCCTCTTGTTTGATAGAGTTTCTCGCGTCTCGCTCTCTCACCCTCTCCGTATCAAAACAAGATGACAGTGTCCACTCTATCTCTCTCCTCACCGGTGGTCACAGATCTGGCCGAATCCCGTCCGCTGCGGGAGGTGAGGAGGTGCAGCGTTGACGTTGTCACCGTCGGCGACGGAGGAAGCCGATGCGCACCGTCCTCTCGGAGCCGGCGCTGGCGCGGACGAAGATCCTCCGCGCCCCTGTTTGCTGCCGTCGTGTGGGCAGATCCCGCCCGCCCGCCTAAACGACATCTCGCCCACCTGAGGTATAACTTCTTGTACTGGTCCAGCTCCCCAGGTCGCTGTGTGCGAGTTTTCTTCTATGCGACTACTCCCCAGCTCCCCATGCATAGTAGCTAGGGTTCGTCGGCTGGTCCAACATCACCTACTAGTACTATTATAGAGGAAATGCCACTCAAAATGTTGTCCTGATTTATGCCTCGGTGGAGGTATACATGTTGTTTCGACAAAAAGTACATGGTGGTTGTGCGGTCATTGTTCATATGGTGGTAGTACTATCAGTGGTTAAATGAAGAAATGTTTTTTTCTCGGGTATCATGGTTTAGTTCCCATCAAGATAATTATGATGCTTCTGTTTGTTGGTGTACTTTTCATTAATTCTTATTGACAATTGAGATGTTGTTGCTAACCCTTTTTTATATTTTTGGAAACAGCGATGCGTGTCTCCATACCCGGGCATGTCTTCCTCAATTTTAGTGGAACTGGACAAAATTGGATGGCCATTGTTGTTCCGCCTCACTGTCCTCTGCCACGTGGTTCTTCCTTCCTCGAGCTTGATTACTGAGAAGAAACAGACCACAGTGAGGATTTGTCGAACTTCTTAGGTGCCTCACCCAAACTTGATGCCAAATGGATGATGCATCACCACGATGACCTATCGATGCTCATGGTTGTGCCTCATGGTTGCGTCGGCTGGTGAAGCTGATCGATTTTCGACGAAAAACAAGCTGTCTTCCATCAGTGCTCTTTGCTTGTTACGCACAAAGATGATATCATTCGTCAGTTCACCTTGGTTGCGTTGGAGACGCAGTCGTCTTTCATGTTGGTGCAATTTTCGCTAGGGTTTTATGACAGGTGGGCCCAAAATGTGGCTGGCTCACCTGTCATACAGCCAAAAGCAGGTGCAGTGAAGGCACCGGAGCTCAGTCTGTACTACAGTAGTATATATATAAGCGGGAGCCTCAGCGCTTGTTCGCTAGGGTTTGCACTCTCCACACGCTCGCTGCACTACATATATGTTACACGCTGGAGGCTCAGCGTTCATTTGCTAGGGTTTGCTATATTCAGTCTCTCACCCTCTCTTCACCAGATCTAAACAAGACTGCGTTGGCCTCTTGTCTCTCTCCCCCCCCCCTCATAGATGGTGAAGGAGGCGTCCGTATCCCGTCGCACCGGGAAGGGGAGGAGGTGCAGCGTTCACTCTATCGCCTTCGGCGAGGGAGGTAATCCACTGCCGGCTGCGCTGTTCTCTTTCACCCAGCGCCTGTGCGGGAGGTCCACCGACCCCTTCTTCCTTGCTGCCATATGTAGTGTGGGTAGATCCGTCCTCCCGCCGCACGTCTTGCCTCATCCCGACAACCCTAAGGTATAAGTTTCTTTGAAACCGTCGTTGCTCTAGCTGGATGTGGATCTTTTTCGATCTGTAGTCGAATCTAGGTCTTGGTTCAAAGAGGAAAGAAGGGTGCGGTGGGCTGGAGCAAGAATCTAGGATGTGGTTCAATGAGGAAAGGAGGGGCGGAAAGTAGTATAGACTGGCTACCCAGCCGCTTTGTAGGTCGAAAAGGGAAAAGGGGGCAACCCAGTACACACATCTATAAGGAACCGATCTCTTTGTTGAAAAGGGAAAGAAACTGGGGGTCAGGTAGTTTGTGCACGACTAGATTTGCTGCCCTCGCATAGGAAGAAGGTTCAAAGAGAACAAATATGGGACCAGCGCATATATGCTGCTTGGCTACATACTCTGCATCACCCATTTATATGTGTGGACGCACATGGTGCTGGCATGTCCCATGCAGCTATTTTGCTGACGTTAATCTCAGAATTAACTACTGATCTGTTATAAAAGAATTTCTCTGTTAATATGAATCAATGCAACTGTTTTAGAAATGCTACTGTCCTATACTTTGTTTTCCATCAAGATAAGGTAGATGCTTCTTTTTGTGGCCGCATGTTTCATCCTCCTTTATTGGCCAGTAATTGTTTTCTTTTTGCCTCTTAAAACAGGGATATCTATTCAACTTGTTGCTATAGAAAACTTAAATGTCACATCCGCAACTTTGCTTGATTTCAGTGCAACTGCACAAAACTTGATTGGATTTCCTATTCATGTTGGTAGATTCGTATTTTATGTTGGTCGTCTCATGAAAGGTCAGTACAGGCCTTCATCCACATGATTGTGCAGTGTGCTTTGAGATGTTGTGATACTTGTATTGGTACTGTTTTAAATAAATGATGGATTTTAGTTATTGTATTGCTGTCTTTTCCCATTAAGTAGTGAACAAAAATGGGACCAACCCAGACATGATGCTTGTTGCTTTGTTACAACAAATTCAGCATCACCCCCTTTATAAGCCAGTAATTGATGCCACTCTCAGAATTAACTACTGAATCTTATTTCAAAATTGTAACACTTGTTAGGGATTGGCAGGATTACCATTTTTGTGGCCGCATGTTCCATCCTCCTTTATTATCCAGTAATTGATTCCTTTTTTGCCTCTGTTTATACAGGGATATCTATTCAACTTGTTGCTGTTGTGACATTTTGCTTCGCTACGCGAAACTCTTTTCTTGATTTCAGTGCAACTGCACAAAACGAGATTGGATTTCCTATTCGTGTTGGCAGATTCATACGTGATCTTGTGTGTGTCATGACAGGTTGGTACTTGCCTTCATCCACATGATCGTGCAGTGTGTTTTGAGATGCTGTGCTACTTGTATTGGTACTGTTTTAAATAAATGATGAATTGAAGCTATTGTATTGCTGTCTTTTCCCATTAAGTAGTGAACAAAAATGGGACCAACCCAGACATGATGCTTGTTGCTTTGTTACAACAAATTCAGCATCACCCCCTTTATAAGCCAGTAATTGATGCCACTCTCAGAATTAACTACTGAATCTTATTTCAAAATTGTAACACTTGTTAGGGATTGGCAGGATTACCATTTTTGTGGCCGCATGTTCCATCCTCCTTTATTATCCAGTAATTGATTCCTTTTTTGCCTCTGTTTATACAGGGATATCTATTCAACTTGTTGCTATTGTGACATTTTGCTTCGCTACGCGAAACTCTTTTCTTGATTTCAGTGCAACTGCACAAAACGAGATTGGATTTCCTATTCGTGTTGGCAGATTCGTACGTGATCTTGTGTGTGTCATGACAGGTTGGTACTTGCCTTCATCCACATGATCGTGCAGTGTGTTTTGAGATGCTGTGCTACTTGTATTGGTACTGTTTTAAATAAATGATGAATTGAAGCTATTGTATTGCTGTCTTTTCCCATTAAGTAGTGAACAAAAATGGGACCAACCCAGACATGATGCTTGTTGCTTTGTTACAACAAATTCAGCATCGCCCCCTTTATAAGCTTTGTCGTTCTTTATACATGTTGAAACAAGGCATTGTTAAGATAATGTCTCAGTCAATATGAATGAATCACACTGATGAAGAATTGCTACTCTCCTGCTTTGTTTCCCATTAAGATAAAGTAGATCAGTAGATGCTTTTCTTCTAGGAGTACCAGTCATCAACCATTATTTCTTAGTAATTGTTTCCCTTATACCTATTGTTGCTTACAGGGATATCAAAATTAAAGCTCGGTTTTATTCTAACTTTGATTTTAGTTGAACTGCACAAAAGGAGCCAATGTGTAAGGCAAACTGTTGCATTACTGGATCTAGTTGGTCGTTCCACTTTGCAGAAAGAAGCAGTCACTATTTGCGCTACATTACAGAAGGAATGACCGAGAAGCTTTACAGAGTATTATTAGACACCGGTGACATGACTAGTCTGCAAAGACCACTAGCAATTTAACAACACATGGAGTGCCCTGGGCAAAAATTGCCCGAACAAGTACAAAAGCTACGACAGGACTCCACGATCATAGGCATTACATATTTTGAATGGGAAAAGCTTGTCAAAGTTTAATCATTGATGTTAGCAAGAGGACGTTAGTTTAATATATTGGAATTGGAAAACCTTGTCAAAATTTGCTCATTGATGTTAGCCAGAAGACATGCATTTGATATTTTTGAGTGGGATGCCCTTGCTGTGAGCAGCGTCGAGTGTTTTTTCCTATTCCTGTGTTCAGTTTAGAAGTAAATAGTTACTCTACTAAGATATTCCTGTGTTAAGAGTTTGTTCTGAATATTGTCTATGTAATGCTAGGCCTTGTGTTTGATTGCAAAGTTGAGCTTGGAATGTTGTGGCATGCGGCATCACGAGCTGTTCACCGTGTGTCCTGAGAATAATGCTTCGTATTGTTTTGCATGTTGATCTAATGCCAGTGATTTGCTTGTTAAGAAGATCATCCTCTTCTGTTGTTTCCGCGCTTAAGAAGTTCATCATCTGATGTATTCATAGCCTATACGACAAGTCGGGTAGGTTAGACGTGAAACCATATGATCTTCCGACCAACTCATGATATTAGGCCATGATTGGATCGTCGTTTTCCAACCAAAACCGCTTGTAAAACTGACGCTTGTAAATTAAAGCAGATGGTCTCGGGCGAAGGCGCTTGGTTGGTCGATTTCGACTAGTAAAATATCGGAAGTACTTGACAGACGATAAAAACGCTGAACGACACTCGGACGATTGCTAATCCAGCCGTTAGCCGTTGTTTCAGCCTTGCCCATGGATGGCATGATACGCACGTCGTGCATGTATCGTCTGGTAATGTCGTCCATATAGCAGTGCTCGTAAAATATACATTGGTCTCTCAAATTACACGCGTAACCCGCCGGTTTTACTTACAGACCTCGGGCCCTCGATTTCATTACGCCTGTATTTTACGCGCTGTTTTCGATGACGAGTAAATTACACTTGTATGTTAATACAGGTTTGAAATAAATCAGAGCTCCCAAGCACGGCCTTACCGTTTCATGCCGTCTCAGTTTCTCGAAGGTGCTCATAGGTGTCCGATGATCCTGGCTTCCTGAATGAGTAGCGGGCGCTGTATCAGACCATCCATAGGGCCCTCGAGGCCCTCTCCATTATCCTTCGAGTTGTTGCACTCGCCGTGGCGCCGAGCATTGTTAACATCGTCAACGAACATGAGGATTCGAGAGATGACTTTATTTTGACTAGATGACACAAGGGACCCACTAGGGCCATAGCTGTACGTACGCAAGTGCCTCCTTATTATGTACAACTATTTTTTTTTGCTTTCTCCTGGTTTCCTGACATCATGGTCCCACACCATTGTCAACCTATGTAGTCAATATAAACGAGAGAATTGCACAAGGTGCGGCCGACAGCTAGGACCAAGCAGCTCGAGCAGTATTTGTGTTTTTGAGGCGTGAGCACTGCAGAGTTTTTTTTGGCGATAATTTCGTTGTTGTTCGGAGTAGAGCAGGGTATTAACTAGGCGGGCTGTGGCCCGTCTAGCCCAGGCCAGATATCCAGCCCGGATACTAATTTTTTTCAAGATGGAAATGGCTAGCCCAGCTATACGTCTTTTTGAGGAATACCCAGGCAATGTCAACTTGTTATTCTCCGCCCCGCTGGGCTGCAAATCTTTCCTAGGAGGGATGCATTAGGCTTAACAGTAAAATGGGCTTTAAAATATAATAAATGGGATGTAATTATAAAAACTGGGCAGTAACTATAAAAAAATGCACCAAACATGAAATTAGTTTATAAAATATTAATTATGGATTTTGAAAATCTTAAATTTTCATTGTTGCGCGCGCAATGTTTCGTTGAATTTTTACATAATACAAATTTATATTTATTCTGACTAGAAATTTCAGGATAAAAATATTTCGGAGCCCATCAAAATGTGGGAAATTTTATTGAATTCTGTCTTCAACGGTTGGTTGAAATTATTAATCATTGTCCTAGCTAGAAAATGGGTTGTACTTTTAACAAACTGTAAATGGGTTGTTGTAAATTCCATTAGAATTCCAAAATGGGTTGTACATTCTTACAAAACGCAAATGGGCTATAAGTTCTCTGCCACACACTTGTGGGCCTACTAAGTGACGCGTCCCCTAAATAAAATAAGTTGACGCGTATGCAAGGCTGTGCCAACTTATTATAGTCAACACACGGTTCTAGCAGCAGTGGCCGTTGGATGTCTATCCAACGGATGTCGTGCTTCTTCTTCAATCTCGGATATTCTTAGCTTCGGCCGCCCAAAAAATGATTCCTCCCCTGACATCTGGGGTGCACCGTTTCAAAGGCTGACCTGTGGGCCTACTAAGTTGGAGCGTACCAAGGGCTTTGTCAACCTAGTCAATAATAAACGTTTCTAGCTTTAGTGACCGTACGATGTCCATCCAACGGCCGTAGTGCTTCTTCAACCTCTGGTCTTCTTGGTCCAGCCGCCCAAAGCAGCGCCGGTCGTGCCGCCTGCTCCTGCCTCCCGTGGCCGGCTGTGCTGCCGCGGAGGCCTCACCGCCCCCATACTACTCCCATCGCTGGTCAGGCCATCCCTCCACTCACCCACACCCCCTGTTATTCTGCGGCGACGGCAGCCTCACACCGCAGCCGAACCAGTGAACCCTCGTACTCCTCTCCGCACGGGCTTCCACTGCTGCGTCTTCCCTGGCTCCGTGTCGTCCCCTTCCTAGGCCTCGTCGTCGTCCAGACCACCGCCCTGGTGCTCTCGGCGTGGCGTGGTCAACGTGGTCAACGACCGACTTCCATCGGAAGAGTACTGTACGTGGAGAGGCTGACAGCTGGGTCCAGGCAGCCGCAAGGAAGTGCCTCCTTATTACGCGCAAATAATTATTCCTCCACCTTACAGCAGGGACCCACCGGACGGGCCACCTTATTTCGCGAAAAAAACGTTTCCCCCTGACTGCTCGGACCCACCGGACGGGCCAGCGTATTTCAAGAAAAAAACGTTCCCCCCGCTGTCAGCTCGGACCCACCGGAAGTGCCTCCTTATTACGCACAAAAAAATGAATACTCCCCCTGCTAGCTGGGACCCACCATGGTGGGAGGCTGACTTGTGGACCTACTAAGTTGACTGGGACAGGGGCCTTTGTCAACTTTAGTCAATATGAACGATTCTAGCTCCAGTGACCGTACGATGTCCATCCAACGGCCGTAGTGCTTCCTCAACCTCTGGTCTTCTTGCTCCAGCCGCCCAAAGCAGCGCCGGTTGTGCCGCCTGCTCCTGCCTCCCGTGGTCGGCTGTGCTGCCGCGGAGGCCTCACCGCCCCCATACTACTCCCACCGCTGGCCAGGCCATCCCTCCACTCACCCACACCCCCTGTTATTCTGCGGTGACGGCAGCCTCACACCGCAGTCGAACCAGTTAACCCTCGTACTCCTCTCCGCGCGGGCTTCTGCTGCTGCGTCTTCCCTGGCTCCACGTCGTCCCCTTCCTAGGCCTCGCCGTCGTCCAGACCACCGCCCTGGTGCTCTCGGCGCGGCGTGGTCAACGTGGTCAACGACTGACTTCCATCGGAAGAGTACTGTACGTGGAGAGGCTGACAGTTGGGTCCAGGCGGCCGCAAGGAAGTGCCTCCTTATTACGCGCAAAATAATTATTCCTCCACCTTAAAACAGGGACCCACCGGACGGTCCACCTTATTTCATGAAAAAAAATGTTTCCCCCCTGACTGCTCGGACCCACCGGACCGGCCAGCGTATTTCGTGAAAAAAAAACGTTCCCCCGCTATCAGCTCGGACCCACCGGAAGTGCCTCCTTATTACGCACAAAAAAATGAATACTCCCCCTGCTAGCTGGGACCCACCATGGTGGGAGGCTGACTTGTGGGCCTACTAAGTTGACTGGGACGGGGCCTTTGTCAACTTTAGTCAATATGAACGATTCTAGCTCCAGTGACCGTACGATGTCCATCCAACGGCCGTAGTGCTTCTTCGACCTATGGTCTTCTTGCTCCAGCCGCCCAAAGCAGCGCCGGTCGTGTTGCATGCTCCTGCATCCTGTGGCCGGCTGTGCTGCCGCGGAGGCCTCACCGGCCCCTACTATTCCCACTGCTGGCTAGCCCTGCGGCGACGGCAGCCTCACACCGCAGCCGAACCAGTGTACCCTCGTAGTCCTCTCCGCGCGGGTTTCCACTGTCGCGTCTTCCCCGGCTCCCCAGCGTCCCCTTCCTAGGCCTCGTCGTCATCAACCGCCCTGGTGCTCTCGGCGCGGCATGGTCAACGTGGTCAAGGAACGACTTCCATCGGACGTGGACTGTACGTGGAGAGGCTGACAGCTGGGTCCACGGCCGCAGCAAGAAACTGCCTCCTTATTATGTGCAAAATAATTATTCCTCCACCTGACAGCGGGGACCCACTGGACGGGCCACCGTATTTCGCGAGAAAACCGTTTCCCCTTGACTGCTGGGACCCACCAGCTACACCTTCACACGCCAGGAAGTGCATCCGGGCAAAAAAAACAAAACGATTCGCCCCCCTGACTGCTGGGACCCACCAGCTACATCTTCGCACGCAAGGAAGTGCCTGACAGTTGGGACCCACCTGGTCGAAGCGTACGTAGCATTGTCATTCTAGTCGCGAACGTGTACGTACATATATACTGGTCGATGTAGAGGCGCGCACGTGTCGTAGTAGAGGCGCGCACGTAGCATGTACACGTACGTACAGTGGTCAGGGTGCAAGAAAGAAAATACGGCCACGTATGTGTACATACGGGCGGGGTCTCGAACGCCTACTCGCGCATACGTACGGCGAGGGCTCGTGTACATGGCTGGGTCGGAACGGAGAAACAGCGTCGTCGTCGTGTTCATGGGGAGGCAACGGAATGCGTCGTGTTCATGGGGAGGCAACGGAATGCGTCGTGTTCATCGGGAGGGCTTAGACGGAATAGGCGATGGAAACGAGGCCTGGCGTACCGCAAAACGCGGGAAACGGCCTTGTGTTCGACCGGCCACGTTCGAAACGGGGTCCTGTTCATCGGGAGGGGTGTGGCGTACCGCAAAACGGGGGAAAGGGACCTCCTACGGTCGAAACGGGGGTCCTGTTGATCGGGAGGGGTGTGGCGTACCGCAAAACAGAGGAAACGGACCTCCTACGGTCGAAACGGGGGTCCT
>NC_041380.1:69605273-69652481 GCF_002162155.2 Triticum dicoccoides | reverse complement strand
AGCAGTAGCGAAGGAATCGCTCGATTGGGTTCAGTTAACAGCCATCGATCGATTGCTCGGGTTCAGTAACGCGTAGCCTGCAGTGCAATCGCTCGGGTTCAGTTAGAGCTCAACGCCTCGCTCGGGTTCAGTTAGAGCCAATGCCTCGCACACACGCGTGTACGTGTACGAGAGAAACACGCATCGCTCGGCCCCCTACCTCCCACCGTAATCGAGAACTCCCAGAAATTTTCCTCCCCCTCGCTTCTACCACGGTTTTTTCCGTCATGGACGGCCCAAAGAATGTCATGCAGCTGCGTCTCCGGCCCGGCCAGGACGAAAAGCCCATTTTCTGTCATGATTTTTTTGTCATAGAAGTAGGAGCCCACCACATCTATGATGATACTGAGTTTTGTCACAATTATCATCATAGAAGTGTCATATGTATGACAGAAAAAAATTCATTCGGCCCAAAATGTCACGGATGTGTCTTTTTTTGTAGTGCGGGTCCTTGACATCACCAGTGTATGAGCACATTAAACCGGGTCGGCGGCTCAAAGGCATCACCCTCCAAGCGACCCAGCAACGGACTAGGTCGACACCAGTTACCCGTTGGTTAGCAAGGCTCTGACCTTTGACCATATGCTTTGATCACCTCATCAAAGCATATATTCCAACTCCGAGATGCTTGCACCAGTCCATAGATGGATCGCTAGAGCTTGCACACTTTGTTAGCACCTTTAGGATCAACAAAACCTTCTGGTTGTATCATATATCTCTCTTCTTTAAGAAATCCATTAAGGAATGCAGTTTTGATGTACATTTGCCAAATTTCATAATCATAAAATGCGGCAATTGCTAACATGATTCGGATAGACTTAAGCATCGCTACGGGTGAGAAAGTCTCATCGTAGTCAACCCCTTGAACTTGTCGAAAACCATTTATGACAAGTTGAGCTTTGTAGATAGTAACATTACCATCAGCGTCAGTCTTCTTCTTGAAGATCCATTTATTTTTAATGGCATTCTGATCATCGGGCAAGTCCACCAAAGTCCATACTTTGTTCTCATGCATGGATCCTATCTCAGATTTCATGGCCTCAAGCCATTTATCGGAATCTAGGCTCATCATAGCTTCTTCATAGTTTGTAGGTTCGCCATGGTCTAGTAACATGACTTCCAGGATAGGATTACCGTACCACTCTGGTGTGGAACGTGCTCTGTTCGACCTACGAGGTCCAGTAGTAACTTAATCCGAAGTTTCATGATCATCATCATTAGCTTCCTCTCTAGTTGGTGTAGGCATCACGGGAACGGATTTCTCTGATGTGCTACTTTCCAATTCGAGAGAAGGTACAATTACCTCATAAAGTTTTAATTTTCTCCCACTCACTTCTTTCAAGAGAAACTCCTTCTCTAGAGAGGACCCATTCTTAGCAACAAATATCTTGACTTCGGATCTGTGGTCGAAGGTGTACCTAATAGTTTCCTTAGGGTATCCTATGAAGATGCACTTCTGCGATTTAGGTTCGAGCTTATCAGGCTGAAGCCTTTTGACATAAGTGTCGCAACCCCAAATTTTAAGAAACAACCACTTAGGTTTCTTGCCAAACCACAATTCATACGGTGTCATCTCAACGCATTTAGACGGTGCCCTATTTAGCGTGAATGCGGCTGTCTCTAATGCATAGCCCCAAAATGATAGTGGTAAATCGGTAAGAGACATCATAGAATGCACCATATCTAATAAACTACAGTTACGACGTTTGGACACACCATTACGCAGTGGTGTTCCAGGTGGCGTGAGTTGTGAAACAATTCCACATTATTTTAAATGAAGGCCAAACTCGTAACTCAAATATTCACCTCAGCGATCAGATCATAGAAGCTTTATTTTCTTGTTACGATGATCCTCTACTTCACTCTAAAATTCTTTGAACTTTTCAAATGTTTCAGACTTGTATTTCATCAAGTAGATATACCCATACCTACTCAAATCATCTATCAAGGTCAGAAAATAACGGTACCCGCCGCATGCTTCACGGACCGCATAAATCGGTATGTATATTTTTTCAATAAGTCATTAGCTCGCTCCATTGTTCTGGAGAAAGGAGTTTTAGTCATCTTGCCATGAGGCATGGTTCGCAAGTATCAAATGATTCATAATCAAGTGATTCCAAAAGTCCATCGGCATGGAGTTTCTTCATGTGTTTTACACCAATATGACCTAAACGGCAGTTCCACAATTATGTTGCACTATCATTATCAACTTTGCATCTTTTGGCATCAATATTATGAATATTTGTATCACTACGATCGAGATTCTATAAACCATTCACATTGGGTGTTGATGACCCACAAGTATAGGGGATCAATTGTAGCTCTTTTCGATAAGTAAGAGTGTCGAACCCAACGAGGAGCATAAGGAAATGACAAGTGGTTTTCGGCAAGGTAATGTCTACAAGTGCTGAAATTGTAAGTAACAGAGTAGTTTGATAGCAAGGTAATTTGTAACGAGCAAGTAACGATAGTAGTAACAAAAGTGCAGCAAGGTAGCCCAATCCTTTTGAGGCAAAGGATAGACCAAAATTGTCTCTTATGATAAGCAAAGTGTTCTTGAGGGTACACGGGATTTTCATCTAGTCACTTTCATCATGTTGGCTTAATTCGTGTTCGGTACATTGATAATTTGATATGTGGGTGGACCGGTGCTTAGGTGTTGTTCTTACTTGAACAAACCTCCTACTTATGATTAATCATCCCGCAAGCATCTGCAACTACGAGAAAAGTATTAAGAATAAATTCTAACCATAGCATTAAACTTTTGGATCCAATCGGTCCCTTACAGAATAGCGCATAAACTGGGGTTTAAGCTTCTGTCACTCTCGCAACCCATCATCTAATTGCTACTCCACAATGCATTCCCTTAGGCCCAAATATGGTGAAGTGTCATGTAGTCGACGTTCACATGACACCACTAAGGGAATCACAACATACATACTATCAAAATATCGAACACATATCAAGTAAACATGATTACTTGCAACATGATTTCTCCCGTGACCTCAAGAACAAAAGTAACTACTCACAAACGATAATCATGCTCAAGATCAGAGGGGTATTAAATAGCACATTGGATCTGAACATATAATCTTCCACCAAATAAGGTGCTCCTGCCCAAGTTTTGCCTCGAGGCGGCGGTGCTCCGTCCTGAAAGTCCTCTCCTCATTTTTTCTAGGTCAAAATGTCTTATATACCAGAAGATGGGCACCGGAGGTGGGCCTGGGTGAGCACAACCCACCAGGGCGCACCTGGGCTCCCTGGGACGCATAGGTGGGTTGTGCCCACCTGGTGGGCCCCCTCTAGTAGTTATTTGCTCCAATATTCTTCATGTATTTGATAAAAAAATATCTGTGAAGTTTCAGCTTGTTTGGAGTTGTGCAGAATAGGTGGCCTGACGTAGCTTTTCCAGGTCCAAATTTCCAGCTACCGGAATTCTCCCTCTTTGTGTATACCTTGCATATTATGAGAGAAAAGGCATTAGAATTACTCCAAAAAGCATTATTATGGATAATAACATCATAGATAATAGTAGGAAAACATGATGCAAAATGGACGTATCAGGTGTATGGCCATAGAAGGTTTTATTCATGTAAATAGAACAACAATTATTCTATGACTTAAATGAATGAATGTATTGCAATAAACATGATATAATCATATTCAAGCTCAACACAAACACCAAATAACATTTATTTAGGTTCAACACTATTCTCGAAGGTAGAGGGAGTGTGCGATGGTGATCATATCAACCTTGGAATCATTTCCAACACACATCGTCAGCTTCCTTTTAACTAGTCTCTGCAACTCCTATTTCGAGTTACTAATCTTAGCAACTGAATCGGTATCAAATACCTAGGGGTTACTACGAAAACTAGTAAAATACACATCAATAACATCTATATCAAATATACCTTTGTTCACGTTGCCATCCTTCTTATCCGCCTAGTATTTGGGGCAGTTCCACTTTCAGTGACCATTTCCTTCGCAGTAGAAGCACTCAGTGTCAGGCTTGGGTCCAGCTTTGGGATTCTTCACGGGAGTGGCAACTTGCTTGCCATTCTTCTTGAAGTTCCCTTTCTTTCCCTCGCCCTTTTGTTGAAACTAGTGGTGTTGTTAACCATCAACACTTGATGCTCTTTCTTGATTTCTAACTTCGCCGATTTCAGCATCGCGAAGAGCTTGGGAATTGTTTTTCTCAACCCTTGCATATTATAGTTCATCACGAAGTCCTAGTAGCTTAGTGACAGTGACTAGAGAACTCTGTCAATCACTATCTTGTCTGGAAGATTAACTCCCACTTGATTCAAACGATTGTAGTACCCAGACATTCTGAGTACATGCTCACTGGCTGAGCTATTCTCCTCCATCTTGTAGGCAAAGTACTTGTCAGAGGTTTCATACCTCTTGACACGAGCATGAATCTGAAATGCCAATTTTCAGCTCTTGGAACATCTCATATGCTCCTTGGCGTTCAAAAAAAATTAAGTCTTGGTTCTAAGCCTTAAAGCATGGCGCACTAAAATATTAAGTAGTCATCATATCGAGCTTGCCAAACGTTCATAACGTCAGCATCTTCTCCTGCAATAGGTTTGTCACCTAGTGGTGCATCAAGGACATAATTCTTCTATGCAGCAATGAGGATAATCCTCAGATCACGGACCCAGTCCGCATCATTTGTACTACCATTTTTCAACATATTTTTCTCTAGGAACATATGAAAAATAGGGGAGCTATATTGCGAGCTATTGATCTACAACATAGATACGCAAAAACTATTACGACTAAGTTCATGATAAATTTAAGTTCAATTAATCGAATTACTAATGAACTTCCACTTAAATTAACATCCCTCAAGTTATGTAAGTGATACATGATCCAAATCAACTAGCCCATGTCTGATTATCACGTGAGATGGGGTAGTCATTAATGGTGAACATCTCTATGTTGATCGTATATACTATATGACTCATGTTCGACCTTTCTGTCTCCAATGTTCCGAGACCATGTCTGTACATGCTAGGCTCATCAAGTTTAACTCAATATTTTGCATGTGTAAAATTGTCTTACACCCATTGTATGTGAACATAGAGTCTATCACACCCGATCATCACGTGGTGTCTTGAAATGACGCACTGTAGCAACGGTGCATACTCAGGGAGAACACTTTTATCTTGAAATTAAGTGAAGGGATCATCTTATAATGCTACCACCGTTCTAAGCAAAATAAGATGCATAAAAGATAAACATCACATGCAATCAAAATATGTGACATGATATGGACATCATCTTGTGCTTTTGATCTCCATCTCCAAAGCTTCGTCATGATCTCCATCGTCACTGCTCGACACGTTGATCTCCATCATAGCGTCATTGCGTCAAGGTCGTCACGCCAACTATTGCTTCTACAACTATCGCTAATGCATAGTGATGAAGTAATTACATGGCACTTGCACTTCATACAATAAAGAGACAACCCTAAGGCTCCTGCCGGTTGTCGATATTACAAAACATGATCATCTCATACATCAACATATATCACATCATATCTTGACCATATCACATCACAACATGCCTTGCAAAAACAAGTTAGACATCCTCTACTTTCTTGTTACAAGTTTTACGTGGCTGCTACGAGCTTCTAGTAAGAACTGTTCTTACCTACGCATAAAACCACAATGATGATTCATCAAGTTTTCTATTTTAACCTTCTTCAAGGACCGGCCGCAGTCAAATTTGATTCAACTAAAGTAGGAGAAAAAGACACCCGCCAGCCACCTTTATGCAAAACTAGTTGCATGTCAGTCGGTGGAACCGGTCTGATGTGCGTGGACATGTAAGGTTAGTCTGGGCCACTTCATCCCACAATACTACCGAATCCAAATAAGACGTTGGTGGTAATCAGTATGACTATCACCGCTCACAACTCTTTGTGTTCTACTCGTGCATATCATCTACGCATAGACCTGGCTCGGATGCCACTATTGGGAAATGTTGCTTCGAAAACACATAAATTCTACGCACATGCAAGATCTATCCATGGAGATGCATAGAAACAAAGGGGGAGAGTGTGTCTACATACCCTCGTAGACCATAAGCGGAAGCATTTAACAACACAGTTGATGTAGTCTAACTTCTTCGCGCTCCAACCGATCAAGTACAGAACATACGGCACCTCCGTGTTCTGCACACGTTCAGCTCGGTGACGTCCTCCGCCTTCTTGATCTAGCAAGATGACGAGGTAGTAGATGAGTTATGGCAGCATGACGGCGTGGTGACGGTGATGGTGAAGTGATCTCCGCAGGGCTTCACCTAAGCACTATGAAAATATGACTAGGGTGTAAACGGTGGAGGGGCACAGCACCACGGCTAGGAAATTGTCTGTTCTGTGCTAGGCACCGCCTCCCACATATATATATATATATATATATATATATATATATATATATATATATATATATAGGTAGGAGGGAGGGAGCAGCCAAAGGAGGCGCCCAAGTAGGAGGAATCCTACCTGGGGTCCCTCCCAAGCTGCCCCCCTTCCTTATTTGGAGTGCGGGGAAAGGAAGGGGAGGGTGCCTCCCCCTTTCCTTTCTCCCATGAGAGGGAAACGCAGGAGGGTCCTCCCCCTTTTCCTTCCCTAGGGCTGGCCAAACAAGGGAGGAGGCACACTAGCCCCCTGGTGGGCTGGTATGTGTTGGGGAACGTGGCATGCAATTTCAAAAAAATTCCTATGATCATGCAAGATCTATCTAGGAGATGCATAGCAACGAGAGGGGGAGAGTGTTCCACGTACCCTCGTAGACCAAAAGCGGAAGCGTTAGGTTAACGCGGTTCATGTAGTCGAACGTCTTCACGATCCAACCGATCTAGTACCAAACGTACGACACCTACGAGTTTAGCACACGTTCAGCTCGATGACGCCCCTCGAACTCTTGATCCAGCAGAGGGTCGAGGGAGAGTTTCGTCGATCAGCACGAGAGCATGGTTATGGTGATGGTGATGTGATCCGTGAAGGGCTTCGCCTAAGCACTACGACGCTATGACCGGAGGAGTAAACTGTGGAGGGGGGCACCGCACACGGCTAAGAGAACAACTGTTGTGCTATGGGGTGCCCCCTGCCCCCATATATAAAGGAGGAGGGGGGGAGGCGGCCGGCCTAGAGGGGCGCGCCATGGGGGGAAACGAATAGGACTCCAAGTCCTATTCGGGCCCCTTCCTTTCATACGAAGGGGGAAAGGGGAAGGGAGAGGGAAGAGGAGAAGGAAAGGAGGGTTCGCCCCCTCCCCTAGTCCAATTCGGACTCCCCATGGGAGGGGGCACGACCACCCCTTGTGGGCTGCCTCCCCTCTCCCCTATGGCCCATGTAGGCCCATTACTTTCCCCGGGAGTTCCGGTAACCCCTAGGTACTCCAAAAAATACTCACCACTCCAAAACCATTCCGGTGTCCAAATACCATCTTCCAATATATCAGTCTTAACCTCTCGACCATTTCGAGACTCCTCGTCGTGTCCGTGATCTCATCTAGGACTCTGAACAATCTTCGATCACCAAAACACATAACTCATAATACAAATCATCATGGAACGTTAAGCGTGAGGACCCTACAGGTTCGAGAACTATGTAGACATGACCGAGACACATCTCCGGTCAATAACCAATAGCGGAACCTGGATGCTCATATTGGTTCCTACATATTCTACGAAGATCTTTATCGGTCAAACCGTAATAACAACATACGTTATTCCCTTTGTCATCGGTATGTTACTTGCCCGAGATTCGATCGTCGGTATCATTATACCTATTTCAATCTCGTTACCGGCAAGTCTCTTTACTCATTCCGTAATGCATTGATGACCCACAGGTATAGGGGATCTATCGTAGTCCTTTCGATAAGTAAGAGTGTCGAACCCAACGAGGAGCAGAAGGAAATGATAAGCGGTTTTCAGCAAGGTATTCTCTGCAAGTACTGAAATAAGTGGTAACAGATAGTTTTGTGATAGGACAAATTGTAACGAGCAACAAGTAACAAAAGTAAATAAAGTGCAGCAAGGTGGCCCAATCCTTTTGTAGCAAAGGACAAGCCGGAACAAACTCTTATAATAGGAAAAGCGCTCCCGAGGACACATGGGAATATCGTCAAGCTAGTTTTCATCACGTTCATATGATTCACGTTCGATACTTTGATAATTTGATATGTGGGTGGACCGGTGCTTGGGTGCTGTTCTTACTTGAACAAGCATCCCACTTATGATTAACCTCTATTGCAAGCATCCGCAACTATAACAAAAGTATTAAGGTAAACCTAACCATAGCATGAAACATATGGATCCAAATCAGCCCCTTACGAAGCAACGCATAAACTAGGGTTTAAGCTTATGTCACTCTAGCAACCCATCATCTACTTATTACTTCCCAATGCCTTCCTCTAGGCCCAAATAATGGTGAAGTGTTATGTAGTCGACGTTCACATAACACCACTAGAGGCTAGACAACATACATCTTATCAAAATATCAAACGAATACCAAATTCACATGACTACTCATAGCAAGACTTCTCCCTTGTCCTCAGGAACGAACGTAATTACTCACAAAGCATATTCATGTTCATAATCAGAGGGGTAATAATATGCGTATAGGATCTGAACATATGATCTTCCACCAATTAAACTAACTAGCATCAACTACAAGGAGTAATCAATACTACTAGCAACCTACTAGCACCAATCCCGAACTTTGAGACAAGAATTGGATACAAGAGATGAACTAGGGTTTGGAGATGAGATGGTGCTGGTGAAGATGTTGATGGAGATTGCCCTCTCCTGATGAGAGGAGCGTTGGTGATGGCGATGGTGATGATTTCCCCCTCTCGGAGGGAAGTATCCCCGGCAGAACAGCTCTGCCGGAGCTCTAGATTGGATCCGCCAAGGTTCCGCCTCGTGGCGGCGGAGTCTCATCCCGAAAAGTTTCTCCTTATTTTTTTCTCATCGAAAGACTTCATATAGGAGAAGATGGGCGTCGGAGAGCCACCAGGGGGCCCACGAGGTAGGGGGCGCCCTAGGGGGGCCCCCACCCTCGTGAGCAGGGTGTGGGCCCCCTGGCCTTCATCTTTAGCGAGGATTTTTCTTTATTTATTTTAAGATGTTCCGTGGAGTTTAAGGACTTTTGGAGTTGCGCAGAATAGGTCTCTAATATTTGCTCCTTTTCCAGCCCAGAATTCCAGCTGTCGGCATTCTCCCTCCTTATGTAAACCTTGTAAAATAAGAGAGAATAGCCATGAGTATTGTGATATAAAGTGAAATAACAGTCCATAATGCGATAAATATCGATATAAAAGCATGATGCAAAATGGACGTATCATGCATCATCCCGTAACTAACTCATCAGTCACATTGCTTGCAAGGCTTATCATGATGTGCATTACCGAGAGGGCCCAGAGATACCTCTCTGATACTCGGACTGACAAATCTTAATCTCGATCTATGCCAACCCAACAAACACCTCCGGAGGCACCTGTTGAGCATCTTTATAATCACCCAGTTACGTTGTGACATTTGATAGCACACAAGGTGTTCCTCCGGTATTCAGGAGTTGCATAATTTCATACTCAAAGCAATATGTATAAGTCATGAAGAAAGCAATAGCAATAAAACTTAATGATCAGTATGCTAAACTAAGGAATGGGTCTTGTCCATCACATCATTCTCCTAATGATGTGATCCCGTTCATCAAATGACAACACATGTCTATGGTCAGGAAACTTAACCATCTTTGATTAATGAGCTAGTCAAGTAGAGACATACTAGGGACACTCTGTTTTGTCTATGTATTTACACATGTATCAAGTTTCCGGTTAATACAATTCTAGCATGAATAATAAACATTTACCATGATACAAGGAAATATAAATAACAACTTTATTATAGCCTCTAGGGCATATATCCTTCAGTATGTCCCCTCCTTTGACCCATAAGGCCCATAACTTGCCGGGGGTGTGCCCGGAACCCCTTCCGGTGACCTGATTCCTTCCCGATACGTCCCAAAACACTTCCGGTGTCCAAATACTATTGTCCTATATATCAATCCTTACCTATCGAACATTTTGAGACTCCTCATCATGTCTGTGATCTCATCCGGGACTCTGAACAACATTCGGTCACCAAAACATATAACTCATATAACATTGTATCGTCAACGAACGTTAAGCGTGTGGACCCTATGGGTTCGAGAACTATGTAGACATGACCGAGACACCTCTCCGGTCAATAAACAATAGCAGAACCTGGATGCCCATAATGGCTCGTACATATTCTACGAAGATCTCTAACGGTCGAACCATTATGACAACATACGTAATTCCCTTTGTCCATCGGTATGTTACTTGCCCGAGATTCGATCGTCAGTATCTTCATACCTAGTTCAATCTTGTTACCGGCAAGTCCCTTTACTCATTCCGTAATACATCACCTTTGTGACTAACTCCTTAGTCATTTTCTTGCAAGTTTATCATGTGTATTACCAGCCCAGAGATACCTCTCCGATACTCGGAGTGACAAATCCTAATCTTAATCTATGCCAACACGACAAACACCTTCAGAGATACCTGTAGAGCATCTTTATGATCACCCAGTTACGTTGTGATGTTTGATAGAACATAAGGTATTCCTCCGGTATTCGGGAGTTGCATAATCTCATACTTGAAGGAATATGTAGTTGACATGAAGAAAGCAACAGCAATAAACTGAACGATCATTATGCTAAGAAAACGGATGGGTCTTGTCCATCGCATCATTCTCCTAATGATGTGATCCCGTTATCAAATGACAACACATGTCTATGGTTAGGAAACCTTAACCATCTTTGATCAATGAGCTAGTCTAGTAGAAGCTTACTAGGGACACGGTATTTGTTTATGTATTCACACATGTATTTAATTTTCCAATCAATACAATTCTAGCATGAATAATAAACCTTTATCAAGAATAAGGAAATATAATATAAAATAACAACTTTATTATTGCCTCTAGGGCATATTTCCTTCACGTGGAGAGGTTGTAGGTTCAATCTTTTTGCCCGAGGGGCTATTTGAGAGTGCATCCCGAAGGGCTATCCGAGTGACCGGCCGAGATTCTGTGAGTGCCTCCCGAAGGGCTGTCCATGACACCATCCGCGGGACTTTCCAACCGCCTCCTGAAGGGCTGTCCGAGGGAATGACCGAGGGGCTGACGAGGGAGATGATAACCCACAAGTATAGGGGATCAATTGTAGCCTCTTTCGATAAGTAAGAGTGTCGAACCAGCGAGGAGCTAAAGGTAGAACAAATATTCCCTCAAGTTCTATCGACCGCCGATACAACTCTACGCACGCTTGATGTTCTCTTTACCTAGAACAATTATGAAACTAAAAGTACGTAGGTTGATAGGATAGGTTTGCAAGATGATAAAGAGCACGTAAATAGAATCTAGGGGGTGTTTAGATAAAGACACAACTAAATTATTTTAGTAGAGAGCTTTTGTCAACTAGAAAGTTATTTGTCCCCGGGCAATCGATAACAAGTACCGGTAATCATTCTTGCAACTTTATATGAAGGAGAGGCATGAGCTAACTGATATGTCTCCAACGTATCTATAATTTTTGATTGTTCCATGCTATTATATTATCTATTTTGGATGTTTATGGGCTTTATTATACACTTTTATATTATTTTTGGGACTAACCTATTAACCCAGAGCCCAGTGCGAGTTTCTGTTTTTTCCTTGTTTTAGAGTATCGCAGAAAAGGAAAATCAAACGGAGTCCAATTGACCTAAAACTTCACGGAACTTATTTTTTGAAGGAAAGCAACCCGGGAGACTTGGAGTCCACGTAAGGGAAGCAACGAGGAAGCCACGAGGCAGGGGGCGTGCCCACCCCCCCTGGGCGCACCCTCCACCCTCGTGGGCCCCTCGTGGCTCCCCTGACGTACTTCTTCCTTCTATATATACCCATATACCCTAAAACGATCGGGGAGCACAATAGATTGGGAGTTCCACAGCCAGAAGCCTCTGTAGCCACTGAAAGCCAATCTAGACCCGTTCCGGCACCTTGCCGGAGGGGGAATCCCTCTCTGGTGGCCATCTTCATCATCCCGGTGCTCTCCATGACGAGGAGGGAGTAGTTCTCCCTCAGAGTTGAGGGTATGTACCAGTAGCTATGTGTTTGATCTCTCTCTCTCTCTCTCTCGTGTTCTTGAGGTGATATGATCTTGATGTATCGCGAGCTTTGCTATTATATTTGGATCTTATGATGTTTTCTCCCCCCTCTACTCTCCTGTAATGGATTGAGTTTCCCCTTTTGAAGTTATCTTATCGAATTGAGTCTTTAAAGATTTGAGAACACTTGTTGTATGTCTTGTCGTGTGTATCTGTGGTGACAATGGGATATCATGTGATTCACTTGATGTATGTTTTGGTGATCAACTTGCGGGTTCCTCCCATGAACCTATGCATAGGGGTTGGCACACGTTTTCGTCGTGATTCTTCGGTAGGAACTTTGGGGCACTCTTTGAGGTTCTATGTGTTGGTTGAATAGATGAATCTGAGATTGTGTGATGCATATCGTATAATCATACCCACGGATACTTGAGGTGACATTGGAGTATCTAGGTGACACTAGGGTTTTGGTTGATTTGTGTCTTAAGGTGTTATTCTAGTACGAACTCTATGGCTGTTTGTGACACTTAAAGGAATAGCCCAACGGATTGATTGGAAAGAATAACTTTGAGGTGGTTTCATACCCTATCATAATCTCTTCGTTTGTTCTCCGCTATTAGTGACTTTGGAGTGACTCTTTGTTGCATGTTGAGGGATAGTTATGTGATCCAATTATGTTATTATTGTTGAGGGAACTTGCACTAGCGAAAGTATGAACCCTAGGCCTTGTTTCAACGCATTGCAATACCGTTTGTGCTCACTTTTATCATTAGTTACCTTGCTGTTTTTATATTTTCGGATTACAAAAACCTTTATCTGCCATCCATATACCACTTGTATCACCATCGCTTCGCCGAACTAGTGCACCTATACAATTTACCATTGTATTGGATGTGTTGGGGACAGAAGAGACTCTTTGTTATTTGGTTGCAGGGTTGCTTGAGAGAGACCATCTTCATCCTACGCCTCCTACGGATTGATAAACTTTAGGTCATCCACTTGAGGGAAATTTGCTACTGTCCTACAAACCTCTGCACTTGGAGGCCCAACAACGTCTACAAGAAGAAGGTTGTGCAGTAGACATCAAGCTCTTTTCTGGCGCCGTTGCTGGGGAGGTGAGTGCTTGAAGGTATACCTTTATATCTTGCAATCGAGTCTTTTAGTTTCTTATTTTATCACTATTTAGTTTATAAAAGAAAATTACAAAAAATGGAATTGAGTTTGCCTCATACGCTTCATCTTTTTAATATCTTTCATGAGTATGATGGAAAGGAAAATTGTGCCGAAGTGTTAGAAGAAGAATGCATTAAAATGTTTGGCACTAAATCTTTGAATGATGAGCATGATTGCAATGTTGTTAGTATGAACTCCTTGAATATCCATGGTACTAATGATGATTGCACTAGTTACGATGAAAATGTCTCCTATAAACATGTCAATTTTTGTGGAGTGCATTGGGTTTGCAAGTACACACCAAATAGGGAAGATAGATATTGCAAGAGGCATAAGCACTTAGAAACTAAATTGTTGCAAGGCTAGATGATTGTGCTGAAAATTTAAATTTTCTTGGCCGTACTTGTGGACTTTGCAATGGAAGTGGTCATTTAGCTATCCGATGCAAATTGTTTCATGATCTAATCGTGTCCAAAAATTGTGATGACTTGATTTCCCTTGCACATTATAGTGAACTTAGTTTGCTTATGGGCTATGAAGAAATGAAACGTATAACTAACTATCTTCCAGAATTTGCCCGTTATAAACTTCTTGGATTTGATCTAGAGGAAATTTATATGTATTGTACGGTGAATTGTATTGAAAATCCTTATATTTCCAACTACATAAAGAAAATAAAACAAATAGAAGATGTAGAGAATACTAATGAAAGGGAAGAGACTTCCCAATACCCTCCTATTATTTCTTATGATGAATCAGGTAACGAGGAGGAACCTCCTATTCAACCAATCTCATTAATAAGGAGCTCCAAAAAGAGGATTGAACCCACACATGATGTGATGAAGAAGAAGAACAGAAAAAGGAAGAGAGGTAAAAAGATATCTCTCCCAAGTAATGCTTCTCCTATTACTATTGCACCTCATGAAAATATAATTGTGGAAGATAATGATACTTCTTATGATCTTGAAAATCTTTTTGGCACTTGCTTGGAAGAATATGATAATTGCTATACTATTGGTGCTATCCATACTATTAATGATGAGAGTGATTATGCTTATGATATGAAAAGCCCCAAGCTTGGATGATATGTTTGATGAAGATGATTTTTTTGAGAATATATTTGCGGCAATTAATGTTTGTCCCAATCTTGGGGATGCTACGTTTAATGAAGATGATATTTTTAGTGACCCAAATTTTGATATGCAAATTTATAATGATGATAGCATGCCTCCTACTTACGATGATTATTGTGATGATACTTATGTTATAAAAAGTAGTGATTATATTTATAAAACTTGTCATGATTATGATTACCCTTTTTCTGAACATTACTCTTTTAATGTGGAAACAATTTATAGTGTTCGAGTTTCTTGTGATACTCCCACTATTTCGAATGAGAAGAATCTTGCTTATGTGGAGAGTAGTAAATTTTCTATGCTTGTAGATCATGAAAAGAATGCTTTAGGTGCTGGTTATATAGTTGAATTAATTCATGATGCTACTGAAAATTATTATGAGGGAGGAACTTATGCTTGTAGGAATTGCAATAATATCAAGTTTCCTCTCTATGTGCTTAAATTTTTGAAGTTATGCTTGTTTTGCTTTCCTATGCAAGTTGATTCTTGTTCCCACAAGTTGTTTGCTCACAAAATTCCTATGCATAGGAAGAGGGTTAGACTTAAATGTGCTAGTCATATTATTAATGATGCTCTATTTATGTTTCAATTCTAATCTTTTATGTGAGCATCATTGAAATCATCATGCCTAGCTAGGGGCGTCAAACAATAGCGCTTGTAGGGAGGCAACCCAACTTTATTTTTGTTACTTGATTTTTGTTACTGTTTATTAATAAATAATTTATCTAGCCTCTTTTTAGATGTGGTTTTATGATTTTAATTAGTGTTTGTGCCAAGTAGAACCTTCGGGAAGACTTGGGGAAAGTCTTGTTGATCATGCTGTAAAAAACAGAAACTTTAGCGCTCACGAGAATTGCTGACATTTTTTATTGGAGAGTGATATTTAGTTATTCCTTTTGAATATGATTGATAGATAAATTCCTCAGTTCCAGCAATTTATTTTAGAATTTTTGGGGTTCCAGAAGTTTGCGTTAGTTACAGATTACTACAGACTGTTCTGTTTTTGACAGATTCTGTTTTTCGTGTGTTGTTTGCTTATTTTGATGAATCTATGGCTAGTAAAATAGTTTACAAACCATAGATAAGTTGGAATATAGTAGATTTAACACCAATATAAATAAATAATGAGTTCATTACAGTACCTTGAAGTGGTGTTCTGTTTTCTTTCGCTAACGGAGCCCGCGAGTTTTCTGTTAAGTTTTGTGTTGTGAAGTTTTCAAGTTTTGGGTAAAGATTCGATGGACTATGGAATAAGGAGTGGCAAGAGCCTAAGATTGGGGACACCCAAGGCACCCCAAGGTAATATTCAAGGACAACCAAAAGCCTAAGCTTGGGGATGCCCCGGAAGGCATCCCCTCTTTCGTCTCCGTTCATTGGTAATACTTGGAGCTATATTTTTATTCGCCACATGATATGTGTTTTGCTTGGAGCGTCATTTTATTTACTTTTGTTTTGCTTGCTATTTGAATAAAATACCAAGATCTGAAATTCTTAAATGTTAGAGAGTCTTTATATAGTTGCATAATTATTCGACTACTCATTGATCTTCACTTATATCTTTCGGAGTAGTTTGTCTTTTGCTCTAGTGCTTCACTTATATCTTTTTAGAGCACGGTGGTAGTTTTATTATATAGAAATAGATGAACTCTAATGCTTCACTTATATTATTTTGAGAGTCATAAATAGCATGGTAATTTCCTTAAATAATCCTAATATGCTAGGTATTCAAGATTAGTAAAAAAATATTATGAGTGTTTTGAATACTAAGAGAAGTTTGATGCTTGATGATTGTTTTGAGATATGGAGGTAATAATATCAAAGTCGTGCTAGTTGAGTAGTTGTGAATTTTAGAAATGCTTGTGTTGAAGTTTACAAGTCCCGTAGCATGCACGTATGGTAAACGTTGTGTAACAAATTTGAAACATGAGGTGTTATTTGATTGTCTTCCTTATGAGTGGCGGTCGGGGACGACCGATGATCTTTTCCTACCAATCTATCCCCCTAGGAGCATGCGCGTAGTGCCGAGGTTTTTGATGACTTGTAGATTTTTGCAATAAGTATGTGAGTTCTTTATGACTAATGTTGAGTCCATGGATTATACGCACTCTCACCCTTCCATCATTGCTAGCCTCTTCGGTACCGTGCATTGCCCTTTCTCATATTGAGAGTTGGTGCAAACTTCGCCTGTGCATCCAAACCCCGTGATATGATACGCTCTTTCACACATAACCCTCCTTATATCTTCCTCAAAACAGCCACCATACCTACCTATTATGGCATTTCCATAGCCATTCTGAGATATATTGCCATGCAACTTTCCACCGTTCCGTTTATCATGACACATTCATCATTGTCATATTGCTTAGCATGATCATGTAGTTGACATAGTATTTGTGGCAAAGCCACTGTTCATAATTCTTTCATACTTGTCACTCTTGGTTCATTGCATATCCTGGTACACCGCCGGAGGCATTCATATAGAGTCATATCTTGTTCTAGTATCGAGTTGTAATCATTGAGTTGTAAATAAATAGAAGTGTGATGATCGTCATTTTCTAGAGCATTATCCCGAGTGAGGAATTATAAACAAAAAAGAGAGAGAAAGGCCATAAATAAAAAAGGAGAAAGGCCAAATAAATAATAAAATAAAATAATGAAAAAATGAGAGAAAAAGAGAGAAGGGACAATGTTACTATCCTTTGCCACACTTGTGCTTCAAAGTAGCACCGTAATCTTCATGATAGAGAGTCTCTTGTTTTGTCACTTTCATATACTAGTGGGAATTTTCATTATAGAACTTGGCTTCTACATTCCAACAAAGGGCCTCCTCAAGTGCCCTAGGTCTTCGTGATCAAGCAAGTTGGATGCACACCCACTTAGTTTCTTTTGTTGAGCTTTCATACATTTATAGCTCTAGTGCATCCGTTGCATGGCAATCCCTACTCCTTGCATTAACATCAATCGATGGGCATCTCCATAGCCCACTGATTAGCCTCGTTGATGTGAGACTTTCTCCCTTTTTGTCTTCTCCACATAACCCCCATCATCATATTCTATTCCACCCATAGTGTTATATTCATGGCTCACGCTCATGTATTGTGTGAAGGTTTATAAGGTTTGAGATTACTAAAGTATGAAACAATTGCTTGGCTTGTCATCGGGGTTGTGCATGATGAGAGCATTCTTGTGTGACGAAAATGGAGCACGACTAAACTATATGATTTTGTAGGGATGAACTTTCTTTGGCCATGTTATTTTGAGAAAACATAATTTCTTAGTTAGTATGCTTGAAGTATTATTATTTTTATGTCAATATGAACTTTTGTCCTGAATCTTTCGGATCTGAATATTCATACCACAATTAAGAATAATTACATTGAAATTATGCCAAGTAGCATTCCACATCAAAAATTCAGTTTTTATCATTTACCTACTCGAGAACGAGCAGGAATTAAGCTTGGGGATGCTGATATGTCTCCAACGTATCTATAATTTTTTTATTGTCCCATGCTATTATATTATCTGTTTAGGATGTTTATGGGCTTTATTATATACTTTTATATTATTTTTGGGACTAACCTATTAACCCAGAGCCCAGTGCCAGTTTCTGTTTTTTCCTTGTTTTAGAGTATCGCAGAAAAGGAAAATCAAACGGAGTCCAATTGACCGAAAACTTCACAGAACTTATTTTTGGAAGGAAAGCAACCTGGGAGACTTGGATTCCACGTAAGGGAAGAAACAGGGGGGCGCGCCCACCCCCCTGGGCGCGCCCTCCACCCTCGTGGGCCCCTCGTGGCTCCCCTGATGTACTTCTTCCTCCTATATATACCCATATACCCTAAAACGATCGGGGAGCACAATAGATCAGGAGTTCCGCCGCCAGAAGCCTCTGTAGCCACCTAAAGCCAATCTAGACCCGTTCTGGCACCTTGCCGGAGGGGGAATTCTTCTCTGGCGGCCATCTTCATCATCCCGGTGCTCTCCATGAGGAGGAGGGAGTAGTTCTCGCTCAGGGCTGAGGGTATGTACCAGTAGCTATCTGTTTAATCTCTCTCTCTCTCTCTCGTGTTCTTGAGGTGATACGATCTTGATGTATCGCAAGCTTTGCTATTATATTTGGATCTTATTGTGTTTTCTCCCCCCTCTACTCTCTTGTAATGGATTGAGTTTCCCCTTTTGAAGTTATCTTATCGGATTGAGTCTTTAAAGATTTGAGAACACTTGATGTATGTATTGCCGTGTGTATCTGTGGTGACAATGGGATATCACATGATTCACTTGATGTATGTTTTGGTGATCAACTTGCGGGTTCCGCCCATGAACCTATGCATAGGGGTTGGCACACGTTTTCGCCGTGATTCTTCGGTAGGAACTTTGGGGCACTCTTTGAGGTTATGTGTTGGTTGAATAGATGAATCTGAGATTGTGTGATGCATATCGTATAATCATACCCACGGATACTTGAGGTGACATTGGATTATCTAGGTGACATTAGGGTTTTGGTTGATTTGTGTCTTAAGGTGTTATTCTAGTACGAACTCTAGGGCTGTTTGTGACACTTATAGGAATAACCCAACGGATTGATTGGAAAGAATAACTTTGAGGTGGTTTCGTACCCTACCATAATCTCTTCGTTTGTTCTCTGCTATTAGTGACTTTGGAGGACTCTTTGTTGCATGTTGAGGGATAGTTATGTGATCCAATTATGTTATTATTGTTGAGGGAACATGCACTAGCGAAAGTATGAACCCTAGGCCTTGTTTCAACGCATTGCAATACCATTTGTGCTCACTTTTATCATTAGTTACCTTGCTGTTTTTATATTTTCAGATTACAAAAACCTTTATCTACCATCCATATACCACTTGTATCACCATATCTTCGCTGAACTAGTGCACCTATACAATTTACCATTGTATTGCGTGTGTTGGGGACACAAGAGACTCTTTGTTATTTGGTTGCAGGGTTGCTTGAGAGAGACCATCTTCATCCTACGCCTCCTACGATTAATAAACCTTAGGTCATCCACTTGAGGGAAATTTGCTACTGTCCTACACACCTCTGTACTTGGAGGCCCAACAACGTCTACAAGAAGAAGGTTGTGTAGTAGACATCACTAACATACTTTCTCTACTTGGATCATATGCACTTATGATTGGAACTCTAGCAAGCATCCGCAACTACTAAAGATCATTAAGGTCATGAAACCCAACCATAGCATTAAGTATCAAGTCCTCTTTATTCCCATACGTCATACCCCACCTAATCGGGTTTAAGTTCCTGTCACTCTCGCAACCCACCATAAGCGAACCATGAACATATTGCAACACCCTACAGAAGGGGGCCCTCACGTTTGTGCGAGAATGGAGGGAACGGTAGGACAGCACCATAAATAAAATATACAATCATACCAACCAAGATCACGATTAACCCATAGGACAAAACTGATCTACTCAAACATCATAGGATAACCATAGATCCTTGGGAAATAATATATGGAGTTGAGCACCATGTTTAAGTAGAGATTAAGTGGGGAGAAGAGGTGTTACACCACTTTATAGAGGGGGAGAAAGTTGATGTTGACGGTAGCAAGATTGTTGATGTAGATCGCCGTCCCGATCGTTGCCCTGATGGCACTCCGGCGCCACCAGAAGCGAGGAGGAGAGAGTCCCCCTCCTTATTCTTCTTCCTTGGCCTACCCCCTAGATGGTAGGAGAGTTCCCCCTCTGGTCCTTGGTCTCCATGGTCGCGGAGGGGCAGGAGCCCCTCCGAGATTGGATCTCCCTCTCTGTTCTCTTCTGTTTCGCGTTCCCAGATCTGGCCGAAAACCGTTTCTTATATTCCTGGAGATCCGCAACTCCGATTGCGCTGAGATTTTAACATGAATTTTTTTCGAATATAAGGTTCCTTACGCCCTAAGTAGTGGTCCAACCTACGTACGAGGCCTCCGTTTGCGGTGATTCCAACTCCCAAAAATCACATATATTCCAAAATATTTCTCCGTGAAATTTTATTGCATTTGGACTTCGTTTGATATGGATACTTTGCGCTACAAAAAACATGCAGAAAACAGGAACTGGCACTGGGCACTGGATCAATAGGTTAGTCCAATAAATCATATAAAAAATGCCAAAAGTATGTAAAAGTTGTATAATATTGGCATGAAACAATCAAAAATTATAGATACGACGAAGACGTATCAGGAGTATATCCTCGCGGTTGGGAGGTTGTAAATCCTAGCTGCGGGGATCTGCACCAACGATCTACATCGACTCTACTTCCGCTATGCTACGAGTCGGTAATGATCAAATTAAACCTTGTATGCCATCTCCATAGTGATCCTGCGTGTGCTCGTTGTACCGATTTTTTTTGTTCTCTGTCGCGTTACCCTGCAAAGAGCTCAGCCGGCCATGCCCAGGAGCTCAGGACGCCGTTGTGTGCCGACCATGTCTAGGAGCTCGCGGCGCCGCGCCTAGCAGCTAGAGCAGCCATCGCCGTTCCCAGGAGCTCAGGTTGCCATGACCAGGAATAGCGGGAGCCGCAACATTCAGGAGGAGCAACAACTCCATCGCGTGCAGTAGCAGGAACGCCGCTTGCAGCAGCCGGCACACCCTTGAGCTCTGCCGCCAGAGCAAGGCCGGCCGACGTGCATGGGTCCCTTCGTCAACTCCGGCGATGAGCTCACCAGTGGGGGCCCGATTGATTTTTATATTTTTTGGTAGGGACTTGATTGCTTTTTAAAAAATTATAGGGACCTGATTGCTTTTATTTTTTATGTAGGGGCTTGATTGACTTTTATAGATATGTGGGGCCCATCTATCATGACCTTTCAATGGTCAACCTAACGGTCAACCTGGCTAATGGACCCAAGTTATCATAATCAGAATCAACTTTAAAAAACATGGTCATATGGGTTTTTTGGAACAGCTAACCAATTTTGTGGTAGCTTTTTAGGAAATTAAGAAAACAGGTAGTTTTTTGTAACCCTGGCCTGTAATGTGGTCGCTTTTAGCTATTTACTCTAACTTTAACAACGATTAACATTGAATTTCACTAAGATTTCAACACCGATTTCAATCATTAAGGGGCAACTGCTACCTCTTGAGCATGCATTGGTTTTCCCTTGAAGAGGAAAGGGTGATGTAGCAAAGTAGCGTAAGTATTTCCCTCAGTTTTGAGAACCAAGGTATCAATCCAGTAGGAGACAACGCACAAGTCACCTAGTACCTGCACAAAAAATAAAGAACCTTGCAACCAATGCGATAAAGGGGTTGTCAATCCCTTCACGGTCACTCACAAAAGTGAGATCTAATAGAGATAGTAAAGTAAATATTTTTGGTATTTTTGTTGTATAGATTGGAAAGTAAAGATTGCAAAATAGTAAACGAGATGTGATGTAAATAAAAGAGATGTAATATAATAAGAAAGAGACCCGGGGGCCATAGGTTTCACTAGTGGGTGAACAAATTACTGCCGAGCAATTGATAGAAAAGCACATAGTTATGAAGATATCTAAGGCAATGATCATGAATATAGGCATCACGTCCGTGTCAAGTAGACCGAAACGATTCTGCATCTACTACTATTACTCCACACATCGACCACTATCCAGCATGCATCTAGACTTCTAGAGTATTAAGTTCATAAGAACGGAGTAACGCATTCAGCAAGATGACATCATGTAGAGGGATAAACTCAAGAAATATGATATAAACCCCATCTTTTTATCCTCGATGACAACAATACAATACGTGCCTTGTTGCCCCTACTGTCACTGGGAAACGACACCGCAAGATTGAACCCAAAGCTAAGCACTTCTCCCATTGCAAGAAAGATCAATCTAGTAGGCCAAACTAAACCGATAATTCGAAGAGACTTGCAAAGATATCAAATCATGCATATAAGAATTCAGCGAATAACCAAATAATATTCATAGATAATCTTGTTCATAAATCCACAATTCATCGGATCTCGACAAACACATCGCAAAAGAGTATTACATCGAATAGATCTCCAAGAACATTGAGGATAACTTTGTATTGAGAATCAAAGAGAGAGAATAAGCCATATAGCTAATAACTATGGACCCAAAGGTCTGTAGTAAACTACTCACGCTTCATCGGAGAGGCAATGGTGTTGATGTAGAAGCCCTCCGTGATCGATTCCCCCTCCGGCAGATCGCCGGAAAAGGGCCCAAGATGGGATCTCACGGGTGCAGAAGGTTGCAGCGGTGGGAAAGTGGTTTCGTGGCTCTCCCTGATGTTTCTAGGGTATAAGAGTATATATAGGCGAAAGAAGTACGTCTGTGAAGCTATGAGGGGCCCACGAGGGTGGGGGCGCACCTACCCCCCTGGGCGCGCCCTCCTGCCTCGTGGCTTCCTCGTGGAGTTCCAGACTTCGACTCCAAGTCTTCGGGATTGCTTTCGGTCCAAGAAAGATCATCGCGAAGGTTACATTCCATTTGGACTCCGTTTGGTATTCCTTTTCTGCAAAACTCTAAAATAGGCAAAAAAACAGAAATTGGCACTAGGCCTCCGGTTAATAGGTTAGTCCCAAAAATAATATAAAAGAGCGTATTAAAGCCCATTAAACATCCAAAATTATAGATACATTGGAGACGTATCAAGCATCCCCAAGCTTAATTCCTGCTCGTCCTCGAGTAGGTAAATGATAAAAATGGAATTTTCGATGTGGAATGCTACCTAACATAATTATCAATGTAATTTTCTTTATTGTGGAATGAATGTTCAGATCCGAAAGATTCAAGACAAAAGTGTAATATTGACATAAAAACAATAATACTTCAAGCATACTAACAAAGCAATCATGTCTTCTTAAAATAACATGGCCAAAGAAAACTATCCCTACAAAATCAAATAGTCTGGCTATGCTCTATCTTCATCACACAAAATACTTAATCATGCACAACCCCGATGACAAGCCAAGCAATTGTTTCATACTTTTGATGTTGTCAAAAAATTTCAATCTTCATGCAATACATGAGCATGAGCCATGGACATAGCACTATAGGTGGAATAGAATGGTGGTTGTGGAGAAGACAAAAAGGAGAATATATTGTCACATCAACTAGGCGTATCAACGGGCTATGGATATGCCCATCAATAGATATCAATGTGAGTGAGTAGGGATTACCATGCAACAGATGCGCTAGATCTATAAGTGTATGAAAGCTCAAAAAGAAACTAAGTGGGTGTGCATCCAACTTGCTTGCTCATGAAGACCTAGGGCATTTGAGGAAGCCCATCATTGGAATATACAAGCCAAGTTCTATAATGAAAAAATCCCACTAGTATATGAAAGTGACAAAATAAGAGACTCTCTATCATGAAGATCAAGGTGCTACTTTGAAGCACAAGTGTGGAAAAAGGATAGTAGCATTGTCTCTTCTCTCTTTTTCTCTCATTTTTTTGTGTTTTTGGGCCCTCTCTTTTTTTGGCCTTTTTTATTTTTTATCTTTTTCGTCTGGAGTCTCATCTCGACTTGTGGGGAATCATAGTCTCCATCATCCTTTCCTCACTGGGACAATGCTCTAATAATGATGATCATCACACTTTTATTTACTTACAACTCGATACTTAGAACAAAATATGACTCTATGTGAATGCCTCCGGCGGTGTACCGGGATGTTCAATGAATCAAGAGTAACATGTATGAAAGGATTATGAATGGTGGCTTTGCCACAAATATGATGTCAACTACATGATCATGCAAGGCAATATGACAATGATGGAGAGTGTCATAATAAACGGAACGGTGGAAAGTTGCATGGCAATATATCTCAGAATGGCTATCGAAATGCCATAATAGGTAGGTATGGTGGCTGTTTTGAGGAAGGTAAATGGTGGGTTTGTGGTACCGGCGAAAGTTGCGCGGTACTAGAGAGGCTAGCAATGGTGGGAGGGTGAGAGTGCGTATAATCCATGGACTCAACATTAGTCATAAAGAACTCACATACTTATTGCAAAAGTCTATTAGTTATCGAAACGAAGTACTACACACATGCTCCTAGGGGGATAGATTGGTAGGAAAAGATCACCGCTCGTCCCCGACCGCCACTCATAAGGAAGACAATCAATAAATAGATCACGCTCCAACTTCATCACATAAAGTTTCACCATACGTGCATGCTACGGGAATCACAAAATTTAACACAAGTATCTCTCAAATTCACAACTAATCTACTAGCATGACTCTAATATCACCATCTTCATATCATAAAACAATCATAAAGAATCAAACTTCTCATAGTATTCAACGCACTTTATATGAAAGTTTTTATTATACCCATCTTGGATGCCCATCATATTAGGACTAGTTTTATAGCCAAAGCAAATTACCATGCTGTTCTAAAAGACTCTCAAAATAATATAAGTGAAGCATGAGAGATCAATAATTTCTATAAAATAAAACCACCACCATGCTCTAAAAAGATATAAGTGACACACTAGAGCAAAATTATCTAGCTCAAAAGATATAAGTGAAGCACATAGAGTATTCTAATAAATTACAATTCATGTGTGTCTCTCCCAAAAGGTGTGTACAGCAAGGATGATTGTGGTAAACTAAAAAGCAAACACTCAAATCATACAATACGCTCCAAGCAAAACACATATCATGTGGTGAATAAAAATATACCCTCAAGTAAAGTTGCCGATAGACAAAGACGAAAGAGGGGATGCCTTCCGGGGCATCCCCAAGCTTAGGCTTTTGGTTGTCCTTGAATTTTACCTTGGGGTGCCTTGGGCATCCCCAAGCTTAGGCCGTTGCCACTCCTTATTCGAAAATCCATCAAATCTTTACCCAAAAACTTGAAAACTTTACAACACAAAACTTCAACAAAAAATCTCATGAACTCCGTTAGTATAAGAAAATAAACCACCACTTTAAGGTACTGTAATGAACTCATTATTTATTTATATTGGTGTTAAACCTACTGTATTCCAACTTCTCTATGATTCATACCCCCCGATACTACTCATAGATTCATCAAAATAAGCAAACAACACACGGAAAACGGAATCTGTCAAAAACAGAACAGTTTGTAGCAATCTATAACTTTCGAATACTTATGTAACTCCAAAAATTCTGAAAACTTAGGAAGTACTAGATAATTTGTTTATTAATCCTCTGAAAAAGGAATCAGTATTTTATCATGCTTCTGTTAAAAATTAAAACTAATCTCCTGGGTGCAAAAGTTTCTGTTTTTCAACAGGATCAAATCAACTATCACCGTAAGCTATCCCAAAGGTCTTACTTGGCACAAACACTAATTAAAACAAAAAAACACATCTAACCATAGGCTAGATGAAATATTCAAAGCAAAACATGACCTAAAAAGCAAGAGCAAAAATAAAATTGGGTTGCCTCCCAACAAGCGCTATTCTTTAAAGCCATTAAGCTAGGCATCTATAATTTTAATGATGCTCACATGAAAGATAGCAATTGAAACACGAAGGGAGCATCATGAAGTATATGAAAATCATATCTAAGTCTAACATACTTCCTATGCGTAGGCATTATATAAGCAAACAAATTATCAAGACAAGCAAAAACTATCATATGCAAGGAAGGAGAAAGAAACAATAGCAATCTCCACATAACGAGAGGTAATTTAGTGACACAAAAATTTCTACAACCATATTTTCCTCTCTCATAATAATTACATGTAGGATCATAATCAAATTCAACAATATAGCAATCACATAAAATGTTCTCTTCATGATCCACATGCATGCAAAGTTGACACTCTTCCAAAATAGTGGGATTATCATAAAATAAAGTCATGACCTCTCTGTACCCACTTTTATCAAAAACTTCATAACATTGAACGTTATCCAAATATGTGGGATCCAAAGTTGACACTCTTCCAAATCCACTTTCAATATTATTGCAAACATTATTATCAATCTCATATTCATCATGGGACTTAAATAAACTTTTAAGATTATAAGAAGAATCACCCCAATCATGATCATTGCAACAAGTAGTAGACATAGCAAAATTAGCATCCCCAAGCTTAGGGTTTTGCATATTATTAGCACAATTGATATTAATAGAATTTATAATAACATCATTGCAATCATGCTTTTTATTCAAAGATCTATCGTGAATCACTTCATAAAGCACTTCATCACAATTTTTAGATCACGGATTTCAAGCAAAACTTCATAAAGATAATCTAGTGCACTCAACTCACTAGCAATTGGTTTGACATAATTGGATCTCTTGAAAATATTAGCAAGTGGATGAGGATCCATAAGTTTTGGTTCTGATTTGCAATAAACACACAGTTATACCAAGCAAACGAGGAAACAATCCAAGTAAGACATAAGGGCAAATGAAAAAGACGAACGAAAGAGAGGCAAAGAAAAGGCGAAGGTTTTCGAAAATCATTTTAGAAGTGGGGGAGAGGAAAACAAGAGGCGAATGGTAAATAATGTAATGCGAGGGAGAAGAGTTTATGATGGGTACTTGGTATGTCTTGACTTGGCGTAGATCTCTCCGGCAACGGCGCCAGAAATCTTTCTTGCTACCTCTTGAGCATGTGTTGGTTTTCCCTTGAAGAGGAAAGGGTGATGCAGCAAAGTAGCGTAAGTATTTCCCTCATTTTTTAGAACTAAGGTATCAATCCAGTAGGATACAACGCACAAGTCACCTAGTACCTGCACAAACAATCAAGAACCTTGCAACCAACGCGATAAAGGGGTTGTCAATCCCTTCACAATCACTCACAAAAGTGAGATCTAATAGAGATGGTAAAGTAAATATTTTTGGTATTTTTGTTGTATAGATTGGAAAGTAAAGATTGCAAAATAGTAAATGAGATGTGATGTAAATAAAAGAGATGTAATATAATAGGAAAGAGACCCAGGGGGCACAGGTTTCACTAGTGGCTTCTCTCAAGATAGCATGTATTACGGTGGGTGAACAAATTACTGCCGAGCAATTGATAGAAAAGTGCATAGTTATGAAGATATCTAAGGCAATGATCATGAATATAGGCATCACGTCCATTTCAAGTAGACTGAAACAGTTCTGCATCTACTACTATTACTCCACACATCGACCGCTATCCAGCATGCATCTAGTGTATTAAGTTCATAAGAATGGAGTAACGCATTAAGCAAGATGACATGATGTAGAGGGATAAACTCAAGCAATATGATATAAAGCCCATCTTTTTATCCTTGATGGCAACAATACAATACGTGCCTTGCTGCCCCTATTGTCACTGGGAAACGACACCGCAAGATTGAACCCAAAGCTAAGCACTTCTCCCATTGCAAGAAAGATCAATCTAGTAGGCCAAACTAAACCGAGAATTCGAAGAGACTTGCAAAGATATCAAACCATGCATATAAGAATTCAGAGAAGAACCAAATAATATTCATAGATAATCTTGTTCATAAATCCACAATTCATCAGATCTCGACAAACACACCGCAAAAGAGTATTACATTGAATAGATCTCCAAGAACATCGAGGAGCACTTTGTATTGAGAATCAAAGAGAGAGAAGAAGCCATCTAGGTAATAACTATGGACCCAAAGGTCTATGGTAAACTACTCACGCTTCATCGGAGAGGCAATGGTGTTGATGTAGAAGCCCTCCTTGATCGATTCCCCCTTTGGCAGATCGCCGGAAAAGGCCCCAAGATGGGATCTCACGGGTACAGAAGGTTGCGGCCGTGGAAAAGTGGTTTCGTGGCTCTCCTGATGTTTCTAGGGTATAAGAGTATATATAGGTGAAAGAAGTATGTCGGTGGAGCTACAAGGGGCCCATGAGGGTAGGGGGCGTGCCTACCCCCCTGGGCGCGCTCTCCTGCCTCGTGGCTTCCTCGTGGAGTTACAGACTTCGACTCCAAGTCTTCTGGATTGCTTTCGGTCCAAGAAAGATCATCGCAAAGGTTTCATTCCGTTTGGACTCCATTTGGAATTCCTTTTCTGCAAAACTCTAAAATAGGCAAAAAAAACAGAAACTAGCACTGGGCCTCCGGTTAATAGGTTAGTCCCAAAAATAATATAAAAGAGCATATTAAAGCCCATTAAACATCCAAAACAGATAATATAATAGCATGGGACAATCAAAAATTATAGATACATTACAGACGTATCGGCAACCATGAGCTATCGTTGATTAGGCACTTATTTAAACATTAAGATGATCGATTTGAACCCTAAACATGAGCGATTTGAACCCTAAAAGATGACCGATTTGAACCCTAAAAGACGACCAGTTTGAATCCCAAAACACTAATTTCTTCAAACGTTGTCGTCCTGGCAGATGCAACAACTCCAAGTCTTAATCATTGTTGTCATCGGCGCTAGATGAGATCTCGAGGATGGGTTTGTCTTCCTCATTGCTGGATGCCATCACGACATTGATTGATGTGTCAATGTGACTCGCCTATAGGCTCCATGGCAGTTGGACTTAGCCTGGTAGGCGAGGCGACTAGCCTCGTGCATGCTCGCCAGCGCCATGAAGGTCACTGATACGTCTCCAACATATCTATAATTTTTGCTTGTTCCATGCTATTATATTATTAATCTTGGATGTCTTACAATCATTTTATAGCAGCTTTATGTCATTTTTTGGGACTAACCTATTGACATAGTGCCCAATGCCAGTTGATATGTTTTGCTTATTTTTTTACTTCGCATAATATCCCTACCAAACGGAGTCCAAACACAACAGAACTTTTTGGAGATTATTTTTTTGGACCAGAAGACAACTTGGGAGCCAAGGAAGCACTTGGGGGAGGCATGTGGGGCCCACAAGACACCAGGGCGTGCTAGAGACCCCTAGCGTTTCCTGATGGGTTGTGGAGCCGATGGGGGTCCCCTCCACCGCCTCTCAGCTTTATAAATACCCAAATATTCCAGAAACCCTAGGGGAGTCGACGAAACACAATTCCAGCCGCCGCAAGTTCCGGAACCACGAGATCCAATCTAGAGCCCTATTCCAGCACTCTGCCGGAGGGGAACACGATCACGGAGGGGTTCATCATCCTCATTGGTGCATCTCCAATGATGTGTGAGTAGTTCACCATAGACCTACGGGTCCGTAGGCAGTAGCTAGATTGCTTCTTCTCTCTTTTTCATTCTCAATACAATGGACTCTTGGAGATCTATTTGATGTAATGACCTTTTGCGATGTGTTTGTTGGGATCCAATGAAGTTCGAGTTTATGATTAGATCTATATCCATGAATATTATTTGAGTCTTCTTTGATATCTTATATGCATGATTATTTACAGCCTCGTATTTCTTCTCTGAATCTTTGGTTTAGTTAGGACAACTAGATTGATTTTTCTTGCAATGGGAAGAGGTGCTTTGTGATGGGTTCGATCTTGCGGTGTCCTCACCCAGTGATAGAAGGGGTAGCGAGGCATGAATGTATTGGGGGTCTATTCCTACATAAATAGATCTTGACTACATCATGTCATTGTTCTTATTGCATTACTCCCTTTCTCCATGAACTTAATACACTAGATGCATGCTGGATAGAGGTCGATGTGTGGAGTAATAGTAGTAGATACAGGCAGGAGTCGGTCTACTAATCTTGGACGTGATGCCTATATTCATGATCATTGCCTTGGATATCATCATAATTATTTGTTCTTCTATCAGTTGCCCAACAGTAATTTGTTTACCCACCGTGTGCTATTTTCTCGAGAGAAGCCACTAGTGAAATCTACGGCCTCCGGGTCTATCTTTTATCATATTTGCTTTTCGATCCATCTTTTTCCATATTTATTTTCATATCTATATTTCCAAAAACCCAAAAATACCTTGTTGTGCTTTTTCTTTACTTATTTTATTTTGCTTTTTATCAAGATATATTTATCCAATATCATACAAAACAATTTATTTTTTACCGTGGAGGGATTGACAGCCCCTCTTACGCGTCGGGTTGCAAGTATTTGTTCTTTATGTGCAGGTACCGTTTACATAGTGTTTCTTGGTTCTCCTACTGGATTGATAACTTGGTTTCACAACTGAGGGAAATACCTACCGTAGTTGTACTACATCATCCCTTCCTCTTTGGGGAAATACCGATGCAGTTTCAAGCCGCGTCAGTCACGCGCACAGCCTCCCCCACTTGTGTATGCGCCTTGCGAAGGATGGATTCGGCCTGAGCAATGGTGACGAACATTTGGAACATGGTGTCTGCGATGGTGTCCTCTGGCCCTCCTGCTCCTGTAGCTCAGGCACCGGTGGTTGTGGCGGCTCAGGTGCAGAGGTGGGTGCATGGTGTGGCATGGATGGCGCCTTCTCTATTTCCTCGTCGCTTCACGAGTCCTCGACGTTGGGGTCACCGGTGGCTGCAGGCACGGCTTGGACACACTGCCGATGTTGCATGCTAAACATGGCATAGGTGGTACGCAGAGTGCGCACCATGCTCTGGGTGGGTGGCTAGCACAGAACGACGGCTACCTCTCACTGGTGATGCTTGGCCTTAATGGCAACGTCACCTCAATTTTATTGCCGATACAGAGTAGGAAGGCAAGTGAGCGTGGAAAAGGTAGCGAGCACAGAAATGGTTTGGCGGGAAGTCATGCCATGCCGACGTGTCGCCGTGTGTCGTATGGTGCATTGACTGGCAGAGGAGGGAGATGACCGGCAGGTAATAGGAGGTCATGGTTTTTTTAAAGGGAAAGCACGACATGCATATACTATATACATGGGCTCCTTAAAGAAAACTCTCTCAACATTCCATCATTTACATGGGCATAGCTAATAACTTTAGATCCTAGGTTTGAGTTCGAGTACCCACAATATTTTTGTACTATTATTTTTAGGTCGTACAACAGAAATTAAATAATAAAAAAACTTTTTAAAATTGAATAATATACAAAGTTCATACAAATCCAGTAATATAAAATTTTGATCCATTCAGCAATATAGAACCTAATACAAACTTGATAAAAATGGATCCATTCAACAATACAAATTTGATCCATTCAGCAATTCAAACTTGATACAAAGTCTATCCATTCAGCAATACAAACTTGATACAAATTTGCTCCATTCGACAATACAAAACCTGATGCAGACTTGATACAAATTTCAAAAGACAACACCTATATATGAACACAATGTTGCCATTGCAATACTAAGTCGGCTTTTCTGTGAGCACTAGCACAATGTTTCCATTGCAAAATTTAGCAACAACATATGAACGGTTTAAGCCTATGTTCATACAAGAACAAGATCATGCATGATCATGTTCCAGCCTTGAATCATATACCAACTAAATTGAGCATTTTTGCATCTTATTCGGCAACACACAATGCAACAAACAAGCCATATGGCAGCACATCATCAACATAAACTTGATTGTTACTAAGTAAACATAACTTTTTCAACAACTAAAAAATAGCCTTCAATCTAGAAAGGTCGGCATCATCTGTTGAGACCAACTAGATAAACTTCTTCTGGGGGTTGGCATCATAACTAACTATACACAAAAATTTCATAGGGCTAGCATCATCTATTCAGACTAACTACATAAATTTGAAGCAAAAGCTTTTTGATTTCATCAATCCAACAAGTAGCAGCCTCCACCAAATCATCAATCAATCTGCAAACAATGAGGAATTAGTCAATACATTTAAATTGAAATCAATGAAAACGAGAAGAATGAGGGATCGAAATACATGAGTTGGGCGTCGGCTGCCAAACGGAGTGGCCCCTACTGCTTGTCGATTGAGCGACCGAGGGCATCTCTCACCTGTAGCCTCCTCCTTGTCAGTGGTGCTCGCTCATTATAGTCCAGTACCACCTGATTTTCCTAGTGCATGTGCTGACATCGTCATGACCACTATCGTGATGCCCTCCTCCAGACCCGGCGGGTGCAGAACGCGAGACATGTATGCCTTCCAACGCCCTCTCCAAACGGGATCCTCCCCTTCCACCTCCATCATCGCTTAGTAGATTATCTTGATCAGAATGGATCCAACTTTGATCATCTGCACCTTCTCCAATGTGTCAGCAAAAGAATCCCCAATGATTCCTCATACAACATCTCACGGAGCCTGGCAAGCTTCCCGGTATGGTGCCCCACCACCTGAACAGGAATCTCCTGTTGGAAATATGCCCTAGAGGCAATAATAAATTGATTATTATTATATTTCCTTGTTCATGATAATCGTTTATTATCCATGCTAGAATTGTATTGATAGGAAACTCAGATACATGTGTGGATACATAGACAACACCATGTCCCTAGTAAGCCTCTAGTTGACTAGCTCGTTGATCAATAGATGGTTACGGTTTCCTGACCATGGACATTGGATGTCATTGATAACGGGATCACATCATTAGGAGAATGATGTGATGGACAAGACCCAATCCTAAGCATAGCACTAGATCGTGTAGTTCGTATGCTAAAGCTTTTCTAATGTCAAGTATCATTTCCTTAGACCATGAGATTGTGAAACTCCCGGATACCGTAAGAGTGCTTTGGGTGTGCCAAACGTCACAACGTAACTCGGTGACTATAAAGGTGCACTACGGGTATCTCCGAAAGTGTCTGTTGGGTTGGCACGAATCGAGGCTGGGATTTGTCACTCCGTGTGACGGAGAGGTGTCTCTGGGCCCACTCGGTAGGACATCATCATAATGTGCACAGTGTGATCAAGGAGTTGATCACGGGATGATGTGTTACAGAATGAGTAAAAGAGACTTGCCGGTAACGAGATTGAACAAGGTATCGGGATACCGACGATCGAATCTCGGGCAAGTATCGTACTGATGGACAAAGGGAATTGCATACGGGATTGATTAAGTCCTAGACATCGTGGTTCATCCGATGAGATCATCGTGGAACATGTGGGAACCAACATGAGTATCCAGATCCCGCTGTTGGTTATTGATCGGAGAACGTCTCGGTCATGTCTGCATGGTTCCCGAACCCGTAGGGTCTACACACTTAAGGTTCGGTGACGCTAGGGTTATAGAGATATTAGTATGCGGTAACCCGAAAGTTGTTCGGAGTCCCGGATGAGATCCCGGACGTCACGAGGAGTTCCGGAATGGTCCGGAGGTAAAGAATTATATATAGGAAGTGCTGTTTCGGCCATCGGGACAAGTTTCGGGGTCACCGGTATTGTACCGGGACCACCGGAAGGGTCCCGGGGGTCCACCGGGTGGGGCCACCTACCCCGGGGGCCACATGGGCTGTAGGGGGTGCGCCTTGGCCTACATGGGCCAAGGGCACCATCCCCTAGAGGCCCATGCGCCAAAGGGACAAGAGGAGGGGAGAGTCCTAAAGGGGGAAGGCACCTCCGAGGTGCCTTGGGGAGGATGGACTCCTCCCCCCCTTGGTCGCACCCTTCCTTGGAGGAAGGGGCAAGGCTGCGCCCTCCCCCTCTCCCTTGGCCCTATATATAGTGGGGGGGAAGGGAGGGCAACCATACCTAAGCCCTGGCGCCCCCCTCTCCCTCCCATGACACACTCCCTCCTCCCGCAGCGCTTGGCGAAGCCCTGTTGCAATCCCGCTACTTCCACCACCACGCCGTCGTGCTGCTGGATCTCCATCAACCTCTCCTTCCCCCTTGCTGGATCAAGAAGGATGAGACGTCGCTGCTCCGTACGTGTGTTGAACGCGGAGGTGCCGTCCGTTCGGCGCTAGGATCATCGGTGATTTGGATCACGACGAGTACGACTCCATCAACCCCGTTCTCTTGAACGCTTCCGCGCGTGATCTACAAGGGTATGTAGATCCACTCCTCCCTCGTTGCTAGATGACTCCATATATAGATCTTGGTGACACGTAGGAAAATTTTGAATTTATGCTACGTTCCCCAACAGTGGCATCATGAGCCAGGTCTATGCGTAGTTTCTATGCACGAGTAGAACACAAAGTAGTTGTGGGCGTTGATTTTGTTCAATATGCTTGCCGTTACTAGTCTTATCTTGATTCGGCTGCATCGTGGGATGAAGCGTCCCGGACCGACCTTACACGTACTCTTACGTGAGACTGGTTCCACCGACTGACATGCACTTGTTGCATAAGGTGGCTAGCGGGTGTCTATCTCTCCCACTTTAGTGGGATCGGATTCGATGAAAAGGGTCCTTATGAAGGGTAAATATCAATTGGCATATCACGTTGTGGTTTTTGCGTAGGTAAGAAACGTTCTTGCTAGAAACCCATAGCAGCCACGTAAAACATGCAAACAACAATTAGAGGACGTCTAACTTGTTTTTGCAGGGTATGCTATGTGATGTGATATGGCCAAAAGGATGTGATGAATGATATATGTGATGTATGAGATTGATCATGTTCTTGTAATAGGAATCACGACTTGCATGTCGATGAGTATGACAACTGGCAGGAGCCATAGGAGTTGTCTTAATTTATTTATGACCTGCGTGTCATTGAACAACGCCATGTAATTACTTTACTTTATTGCTAACCGTTAGCTGTAGTAGTAGAAGTAATAGTTGGCGAGACAACTTCATGAAGACACGATGATAGAGATCATAATGATGGAGATCATGGTGTCATGCCGGTGATGATGATGATCATGGAGCCCCAAGATGAAGATCAAAGGAGCAATATGATATTGGCCATATCATGTCACTGTTTGATTGCATGTGATGTTTATCATATTTTTGCATCTTGTTTACTTAGAACGACGGTAGTAAATAAGATGATCCCTCATAATAATTTCAAGAAAGTGTTCCCCCTAACTGTGCACCATTGCGACAGTTCGTTGTTTCGAAGCACCACGTGATGATCGGGTGTGATAGATTCTAACGTTCACATACAACGGGTGTAAGACAGATTTACACACGCAAAACACTTAGGTTGACTTGACGAGCCTAGCATGTGTATAGACATGGCCTCGGAACACAAGAGACCGAAAGGTCGAGCATGAGTCGTATGGTAGATACGATCAACATGAAGATGTTCACCGATGATGACTAGTCCGTCTCACGTGATGATCGGACACGGCCTAGTTGACTCGGATCATGTAATCACTTAGATGACTAGAGGGATGTCTATCTGAGTGGGAGTTCATAAGATGAACTTAATTATCCTGAACATAGTCAAAAGGTCTTCGCAAATTATGTCATAGCTCGCGCTTTAGTTCTACTGTTTAGATATGTTCCTAGAGAAAATTTAGTTGAAAGTTGATAGTAGAAATTATGCGGACTAGGTCCATAAACTGAGGATTGTCCTCATTGCTTCATAGAAGGCTTATGTCCTTAATGCACCGCTCAGTGTGCTGAACCTCGAACGTCGTCTGTGGATGTTGCGAACATCTGACATACACGTTTTGATGACTACATGATAGTTCAGTGCATAATTCTAAATGGTTTAGAATTGAGGCACCGAAGACGTTTTGAAACGTCGCGAAACATATGAGATGTTTCGAGGACTGAAATCGGGATTTCAGGCTCGTGCCCACGTCAAGAGGTATAAGACCTCCGACGATTTTCTTAGCCTGCAAACTAAGGGAGAAAAGCTCAATTGTTGAACTTGTGCTCAGATTGTCTGAGTACAACAATCGCTTGAATCGAGTGGGAGTTGATCTTCCAGATGAAATAGTGATGGTTCTCCGAAGTCATTACCACCAAGCTGCTTAAGCTTCGTGATGAACTACAATATATTAGGGACATATATGATGATCCTTGAGATATTCGCGATGTTTGACACCACAAAAGTAGAGATCAAGAAGGAGCATCAGTTGTTGATGGTTTGTGAAACCACTAGTTTCAAGAAGGGCAAGGGTAAAAAGGGATGCTTCATGAAACGGCAAGTCAGCTGCTGCTCTAGTGAAGAAACCCAAGGTTGAACCCAAACCCGAGACTAAGTGCTTCTGTAATAAGGGGGACAACCACTGGAGCAGAATTACCCTAGATACTTGGTAGATGAGAAGGCTGTCGATAGAAGTATATTGGATATACATTGTGTTGATGTGTACTTTACTAGTACTCCTAGTAGCACCAGGGTATTAGATACCGGTTCGGTTGCTAAGTGTTAGTAACTCGAAATAAAAGCTACGGAATAAACGGAGACTAGCTAAAGGTGAGATGATGATATGTGTTGGAAGTATTTCCAAGGTTGATCAAATATCGTACGCTCCCTCTACCATCGAGATTGGTGTTTGCGTTGAGCATAGACATGATTGGATTATGTCTATCGCAATACGGTTATTCATTTAAAGGAGAATAACAGTTACTCTGTTTATTTGAATAATACCTTCAATGGTCTTGCACCTAAAATGAATGGTTCATTGAATCTCGATCTTAGTGATACACATGTTCATGCCAAAAGATATAAGATAGTAATGATAGTACCACCTACTTGTGGCACTACCACTTAAATCATATCGGTATAAAATGCATGAAGAAGCTCCATGTTGATGGATCTTTGGACTCACTCATTTTTGAAAAGTTTGAGACATGCGAACCATGTCTATTGGTGTATATGCATGAAGAAACTCCATGCAAATGGACCGTTTTGACTCACTTGATTTTGAATCACTTGAGACATGCAAATCATACCGCATGGGCAAGATGACTGGAAGCCTCGTTTTTCAATAAAATGGAACTAGAAAGCAACTTGTTGGAAGTAATACATTTTGATGTGTGCAGTCCAATGAGTGTTGAGGCGTGTAGTGGACATCGTTATGTTCTTACTTCACAGATGGTTTGAGTAGATGTTGAGTACATTTACTTGATGAATCACGAGTCTGAATTATTGAAAGGTTCAAGTAATTTCAGGGTGAAGTTGAAAGATCGTCCGTGACAAGAGGATAAAATGTCTATGATATGATCATAGAGATGAATATCTGAATTACGAGTTTGGCACAGAATTAAGACATTGTGGAAATTGTTTCACAACTAATACAGCCTGGAACACCATAGTGTGATGGTGTGTCCGAACATCATAACTGCACCCTATTGGATATGATGCATGCCATGATGTCTCTTATCGAATTACCACGATAGTTTATGGGTTAGGCATTAAAGACAACCACATTCACTTTAAATAGGGCACCACGTAATTCCGATGAGATGACACCGTATGAACTATGGTTTAGGGAAACCTAAGCCGTCATTTCTTAAAAGTTTGGGGCTGCGACGCTTATGCGAAAAAGTTTCAGGCTGATGAGCTCGAACCCAAAGCGGATAAATGCATCTTCATAGGACACCCAAAACAGTTGGGTATACCTCCTGTCTCAGATCTGAAAGCAATAAGGGATTGTTTCTGGAATCGGGTCCTTTCTCAAGGAAAAGTTTCTCTCGAAAGAATTGAGTGGGAGGATGGTGGAGACTTGATGAGGTTATTGAACCGTCTCTTCAACTAGTGTGTGACAGGGCACAGGGAGTTGTTCCTGTGGCACCTACACCAATTGAAGTGGAAGCTTATGATAGTGATCATGAAACTTCAGATCAAGTCACTACCAAACCTCGTGGGATGACAAGGATGCGTACTACTTCAGAGTGGTACGTAATCCTGTCTTGGAAGTCATGTTGCTAGACAACAATGAACCTACGAGCCATGGAGAAGCGATGGTGGGCCCAGATTCCGATAAATGGCTCGAGGCCATAAAATCCGAGAAAGGATCCATGTATGAAAACAAAGTGTAGACTTTGGCAGAACAACTTGATGGTCGTAAGGCTGTTGAGTGTAGATGGATTTTAAAAGGAAGACGGACAATGATGGTAAATGTCACCATTAAGAAAGCTCGACTTGTCGTTAAGATGTTCTCCGACAAATTCAAGGAGTTGACTACGATGAGAATTTCTCACTCGTAGCGATGCTAAGAGTCTGTTGGAATTATATTAGCGATTACTGCATTATTTATGAAATCTTGTAGATAGGATGTCAAAACATTGTTTCCTCGACTTTTTTGAGGAAAGGTTGTATGTGATACAAACCGGAAGGTTTTGTCAATCCTGAAAGATGCTAATAAGTATGCAAAGCTCCAGCAATCCTTCTAGGGACTGGAGTAAGCATCTCGGAGTTGGAATGTATGCTTTGATGAGATGATCAAAGATTTTGGGTGTATACAAAGTTTATGAGAAACTTGTATTTCCAAAGAAGTGAGTGGGAGCACTATAGAATTTCTGATAAATATATGTTGACATATTGTTGATCAGAAATGACGTAGAATTTCTGGAATGCATATAGGGTTTTTGAAAGTGTTTTTCAATGGAAAGCCTGGATTAAGCTACTTGAACATTGAGCATCAAGATCTATAAGGACAGATCAAAACGCTTAATGGTGCTTTCAAATGAGCACATACCTTGACATGATCTTGAAGGTGTTCGAGATGGATCAGTCAAAGAAGGAGTACTTGCCTGAGTTGTAAGGTATGAAGTTAAGACTTAAAGCTCGACCACGGCAGAAGAAAGAGGAAGGACGAAGGTCGTCCCCTATGCTTTTATCATAGGCTCTCTACAGTATGCTATGCTGTGTACCGTACCTGAAGTGTGCCTTGCCATGAGTCAGTCAAGGGGTACAAGAGTGATCAAAGAATGGATCACAAGACAGCGGTCAAAGTTATCCTTAGTAACTAGTGGACTAAGGAATTTTCTCGATTATGGAGGTGGTAAAAGAGTTCGTCGTAAAGGGTTACGCCGATGCAAACTTTGACACTAATCCAGATTATTCTGAATAGTAAACTGGATTCGTATAGTAGAACAGTTGTTTGGAATAGCTCCAAATGTAGCGTAGTAGTTGCATCTACAAGATGACATAGAAATTTACGAAGTACATACGGATCTGAATGTTGCAGACCCGTTGACTAAAACCTCTCTCACAAGCAAAACATGATCAAACCCAGAACTCATTGAGTCTTAATCACATGATGATGTGAACTAGTTTAGTGACACTAGTAAACTCTTTGGATGTTGGTCACATGGCGATGTGACCTATGAGTGTTAATCACATGACGATGTGAACTAGATTATTGACTCTAGTGCAAGTGGGAGACTGTTGGAAATATGCCCTAGAGGCAATAATAAATTGATTATTATTATATTTCCTTGTTCATGATAATCATTTATTATCCATGCTAGAATTGTATTGATAGGAAACTCAGATACATGTGTGGATACATAGACAACACCATGTCCCTAGTAAGCCTCTAGTTGACTAGCTCGTTGATCAATAGATGGTTACGGTTTCCTGACCATGGACATTGGATGTCATTGATAACGGGATCACATCATTAGGAGAATGATGTGATGGACAAGACCCAATCCTAAGCATAGCACTAGATCGTGTAGTTCGTATGCTAAAGCTTTTCTAATGTCAAGTATCATTTCCTTAGACCATGAGATTGTGAAACTCCCGGATACCGTAGGAGTGCTTTGGGTGTGCCAAACGTCACAACGTAACTGGGTGACTATAAAGGTGCACTACGGGTATCTCCGAAAGTGTCTGTTGGGTTGGCACGAATCGAGACTGGGATTTGTCACTCCGTGTGACGGAGAGGTGTCTCTGGGCCCACTCGGTAGGACATCATCATAATGTGCACAGTGTGATCAAGGAGTTGATCATGGGATGATGTGTTACGGAACGAGTAAAAGAGACTTGCCGGTAACGAGATTGAACAAGGTATCGGGATACCGACGATCGAATCTCGGGCAAGTATCGTACCGATGGACAAAGGGAATTGCATACGGGATTGATTAAGTCCTTGACATCGTGGTTCATCCGATGAGATCATCGTGGGACATGTGGGAACCAACATGGGTGTCCAGATCCCGCTGTTGGTTATTGACCGGAGAACGTCTCGGTCATGTCTGCATGGTTCCCGAACCCGTAGGGTCTACACACTTAAGGTTCGGTGACGCTAGGGTTATAGAGATATTAGTATGCGGTAACCCGAAAGTTGTTCGGAGTCCCGGATGAGATCCCGGACGTCACGAGGAGTTCCGGAATGGTCCGAAGGTAAAGAATTATATATAGGAAGTGCTGTTTCGGCCATCGGGACAAGTTTTGGGGTCACCGGTATTGTACCGGGACCACCGGAAGGGTCCCGGGGGTCCACCGGGTGGGGCCACCTACCCCGGGGGCCACATGGGCTGTAGGGGGTGCGCCTTGGCCTACATGGGCCAAGGGCACCAGCCCCTAGAGGCCCATGCGCCAAAGGGACAAGAGGAGGGGAGAGTCCTAAAGGGGGAAGGCACCTCCGAGGTGCCTTGGGGAGGATGGACTCCTCCCCCCCTTGGCCGCACCCTTCCTTGGAGGAAGGGGCAAGGCTGCGCCCTCCCCCTCTCCCTTGGCCCTATATATAGTGGGGGGGGGAGGGAGGGCAACCATACCTAAGCCCTAGCGCCTCCCTCTCCCTCCCATGACACACTCCCTCCTCCCGCAGCGCTTGGCGAAGCCCTGTTGGAATCCCGCTACTTCCACCACCATGCCGTCGTGCTGCTGGATCTCCATCAACCTCTCCTTCCCCCTTGCTGGATAAGGAAGGAGGAGACGTCGCTGCTCCATACGTGTGTTGAACGCGGAGGTGCCGTCCGTTCGGCGCTAGGATCATCGGTGATTTGGATCACGACGAGTACGACTCCATCAACCCCGTTCTCTTGAACGCTTCTGCGCGCGATCTACAAGGGTATGTAGATCCACTCCTCCCTCGTTGCTAGATGACTCCATAGATAGATCTTGGTGACACGTAGGAAAATTTTGAATTTATGCTACGTTTCCCAACATCTCCGCCAACGATGGAGTGATATCCATCGTCGCTAGTCACTAGGGTTAGGGATTAAGGATAGCACGGAAGGGAGACCAATAGGGGAGATGATGGGATTTTGCCCTTCATAATGTTGATGACGATGACCCTGGGGCGTGAGTCAATTCCTGGAAAAGCAAGGGGCCTTTCGCAAAAAGGCGACTCCACAAGACAGCATGACAGTGCTCTACCGTACTTGGGACTATACGCAGGACCGTAGGTGTCACATATTTTCATGTGTAAGTAATTTATTAGTGTTCCTAAAGTTCGAGGATGTTTCTATATGTTCCATCAAGTGCAGGGGCAATCAATATAATTTTCTTGCAAAATATTTGAAGTTGTTGTGTCTCGCTCTACACAGCTCTACGGCTCTGGCCTCAATGCATGCGTGCAACTGAGTTCGTTTCTCTTTGGCAAGAGCTAGCAAACCGGGAATAGATTTCAAGAGGCCTCTTGCGAAAACAAAATCGTGCCTCTCGCGGAAGGAAAAAATATGTTTTTTCGTTTTCGAGAGGCACGGTCGTGTTTCTCGCGGAAGCGAAACCGTGTCTCTCGTGGAAGAAAAAAAACATATTGTTTTCGTTCCAGAGTGGCGCGGCCGCGCCTCTCGCAAAAGCAAAACAGTGTCTCTCGCTGAAGCAAAACCGTACCTCTTGCTAAAGGAATAAAATGTGTTTTTTCCGTTCCGAGAGGCACGCGGCCATGCCTCTCGCAAAAGTAAATCCATACCTCTCGCGGAAGGAAAAGAAAAGGAAAACTTGTTTTTCCCTTTCCAGAGACACGGCCGTGATTCTTGCGAAAACAGAATTGTGCCTCTCGCCGAAGCAAAACCATGCCTCTAGCGAAAGAGAAAAGAAAACAATTTTTTTTCGTTTCCGAGAGGCACGGCCGTGCCTCTCGTGAAAGCGAAATAAACATGTTTTTTCGTTCAAAAGCTAAGAAAGACCAGTGGAAAACTATAAAGCCAAAAAAACCGTCTAGAAAGCCGAAAGCAGTGCTGAAAAAAAATCCGAAGGAAACACTCAAAACGCGACATGTGGTGGTGGCAGAGAGCGCACCAAGTGGCGCACTCTCAGCCCACTCCCAAGTGATCGTTGGGAGGCTTTCGAAGAAGCGATCATTAACCGGTTGCTCTCAGAGCGGGCGGGCGCCCCTATGTCTCGCTTACATGAGAGGAAAGGAACCCTCGCAATAGCAGCAACTAGATATGGGCTAGCCCAAGCGCGCTGGAGGCCTCCTCCTCATTTTTATTTTGTTTTTCTTCACGTATTTTGTTTTCGTTTTTTGCTTTCATTTTTTACTTTTGTTTATACTTTAAAATATTCTAAATAAATATATTACAAAAGTCAATCTACATAAAATAAATAAAATTTTGGCCAAACATTTGAAAATGTTAAATGTGTATAGCGAAAATGTTTACCATGTATACGAAATATGTATAAAAATGTGTATAAAACAATTTCATCATGTATTTAAAAATTGTCAATCTAGCATTTGAAAAATGTTAATCAATCACACAGAAAATGTTAAATGCGTATAGAAAAATGTTGACCTTGTATTAAAAAATTATGAAATTTTTTTATCATATATATGAAAATGTTAATGAAGCATTTGGAAAGATGTTGAACAAGTCTTTGAAAAGTGTTAATCAAGAATTTGGAAAATGTTGAATTTGTAAAAAAAACTATTGGGCAGTTATTAAAAAATTATGGAAACTTTTGATCATGTATATAAAAAAATATCGATCAAGTATTTGAAAAATGTTGAACAAGTATTTCAAAAATATTAATTAAGCAATTAATAAATTTAAAATGTGTTTAGGAAAAATGTTGACCATGTGTTAAAAAAAGTTAATATTGCATTTGAAATATGTCAATCAAGCATTTGAAAAAAATACTAAATATGCATAAAAGTGTTGACCACGTATTAGAAAATACTAATCTTGTATTTGAAAATATTAATAAAACATTTGACATTTTATTTTTTTTTATTAAAATGCTAACCATCTATTAAAAAATGTTTACTTTATATATGAAATATGTTAATCAAGTATTTCAAAATGTTAAAAATATGTATAAAAAATGTTGATCATGTATTAAAAAATGTTGACCTCGTATTGGAAGTGTGAACATATGTTAGAAAATATTTTTGACATATAGAAAAAATTATATTGAAAAAAAAGAAAACCAAAGAAACTGAAGAAAAAATAAAAGGAATCAAATGCAGAAAGAATGGATAACAATGAAAACCAATAAAGAAATAAAGAAAAGCAAAAAATTGATAACTAAGAAATAAAAAAGGGAAGAAAAATTAGAAATAAAAAACTGATAAAAAACCATGAAAGAAACAATAAAACAAACGAAAAAATAAAGAAGGAATGAAAAGATGAAGTATAATGACAAAAAAACCAAGGAAATAGAGAAGAAAACAAAAAACCAAAGAAAACTGAGTGAAATAGAAGAAAAAAGGAAAAGAGAAACCTAGTGAAAATCAAGAAAAAAAACAAAGAAACCGAAAAGCAGGAAAGAAGCAAAGAAAATCATAGAAAAACAAGGAAAAATGGACGAAAACAAAAGCCTGTGAAAACCGAGAGAAAAAACAATGAAAACCACAGAAGAACTGAATTTATAACAAAGAGAAAAGAAACCCCAAAGAGAACGAATGAAGAAACAAAAGGAACCCGAGAAAAAAATAAAAATGAGAAAAGGAAAAAATAACAAGTAGGCCGGCCATATGCTCACACCCTTCAGCTAGAGCCCTTCTCGTCTCGCTTAAGGCGAGATATGCCTCTCGCGAGACCAAGCTAAGTTTTTTTTAGAAGAAACCTCGCCACTTTATTATCCAAGGATGTTCATAGGCACACGTGCTGGGTCATGGGGATTACCCAGCCATACGTGCCTACCTACATTCAAATTACAAGCAAATTTGGCGAGGTTATGAGCCTCGAAGTCATGGTTCCTACTCTCATGAACAAAAGAACATAAGTCAAAACTATTACAACAATTTGATATTTCATGAACAATGGCAGCATGTGCTCCTCCCGTGCCCTTGTTGATGTCGTTCACCACTCCCAAGCAATCCGACGCCACTTTTATTCTCCGTTCTAGGAGATCATCCGCCAAAGCCATGGCTTCCCTGCAAGCATATGTTTCGAGGATTGTTGGATCTCTAACTCCAATGAACACCATTGCGGATGAACCAAGGTACGTCCCAGTATGATCACGGCACACCGCGGCGACTGCACCTCCTCTTCTGCTGCGTGCCAAGGCGCCATCAACGTTGATTTTGACTACTCCCTCCAGCGATGGTAGCCATTGCCGAGGTGCGTTCTGAAGACCCCCCATAGCAGGATTGTTCCTAGCCCCTTGGGATGAAACCTAACTTAGTTCAGATATGTAGCGCTCGATGAACGATGACGTTTGCCCCGGCGATTGGAATATACCTTCATGGATAGCTTGTCTTCATGCAAACCATATCAACCAAAGGGTCACAACCATCCGTACGAACAGCTTCTGATCAAGGTCCTCGTTCAGCTGGAAGAGCCAGTTCTTTGCTCGGGGCTCCTCGTTTTCTGCCATCTTGGACACCAGAACCGGATCCGCCAAGGCCCAAGTGCATCTTGCGTGGGTACATGCTAGCAATGCATGACGCCAAGAGTCAGCCACCCCGCACAACGGACATGCATCCCTTGTTGACATGTTCCTTCCGTTCAGCACATCCGTCATTGGGAGCGAGTGGCGCGCCAAACGCCAAAGAAACACCCGTATTTTCGATGGTACTTTCATGTTCCAGAGGTTGGTCCATTCCTCCTCCTCCCTTTCCCCCATTGAGGAGCCACTTCTCCCTTCAAGCCAATTTTCTCTAGTGATCTTCGTCTTAACCATAAACTTGTATGCGGAGCTAACTGTGAATCTCCCTTTCTTATCCGGGTGCCATGCCCAAAAGTCATCTATGTTCCTGGTGCAAACTGGAATCTTCATAATCGCTTCCGCATCCGTGGGCAGAAAAACTGATGTGATCAACGTCGAGTTCCACGATGCCATCGCTGGCACCAAAAGTTCTGAAACCAGCTCCGGCGTGTTTTGGACCAGAGAAACGATTGGGCGCAGAGATGATTCTTTGGGAATCCAATTATGCTCCCTAAATCTTCGTACTAAGGCCATTACCAATCCTCCTGATTAATCCCTGTTTGAGGATGTCTCTGCCTTCAAGCAAAGCTCGCCAAATTTGTGACGGTCGTGAACCCAGCTCGGCATTGAGAAGCGACACTTCAGGGAAATAAGAAGCATTCAGAATTCTTGCACTCAAAGAAGTAGGGTCATTTAATACCCTCCATGCCTGACGTGATAGAAGTGCCAAGTTAAAAAGCTCGAGGTCCCTAAAACCCATTCCACCAAGGTATTTAGGTCTCATCATCACCTCCCAAGAGACCCATGCAGGTTTCCTTCCTCCCTGTTTGCATCCCCACCAGAACTTGCGAATGATAGAATTGATATGGTTGCAAAGTCCTCGAGGCAATTTGAAGCATGACATTGAATAGACGGGAATTGCTTGTGCTACTGATTTAATTAAAACCTCTTTACCACCTGCTGACAAACATTTACCCATCTAGCCTTTGACTTTATCCCAGACCCAATCACTTAGATGTTTGAACGTGCCCATCTTTGAGTGACCAATGTCGGTTGGCAATCCAAGGTATCTATCACTCAGAGATTCATTTGGCACTTATAGGCAGCCCTTGACTGCATCTCTGACAATTTGCGGGCACCCTCTACTAAAGAAGATGGAAGATTTGTCCTTATTAATTCTCTGACCCGAAGCCCTGAAGGAAATATGCCCTAGAGGCAATAATAAAGTTATTATTTATTTCCTTATATCATGATAAATGTTGATTATTCATGCTAGAATTGTATTAACCGGAAACATAATACATGTGTGAATACATAGACAAACAGAGTGTCACTAGTATGCCTCTACTTGACTAGCTCGTTAATCAAAGATGGTTATGTTTCCTAACCATAGACAAAGAGTTGTTATTTGATTAACAGGATCACATCATTAGGTGAATGATCTGATTGACATGACCCATTCCATTGGCTTAGCACCCGATTGTTTAGTATGTTGCTATTGCTTTCTTCATGACTTATACATGTTCTATGAGATTATGCAACTCCCGTTTGCCCGAGGAACACTTTGTGTGCTACCAAACGTCACAACGTAACTGGGTGATTATAAAGGTGCTCTACAGGTGTCTCCAAAGGTACATGTTGGGTTGGTGTATTTCGAGATTAGGATTTGTCACTCCGATTGTCGGAGAGGTATCTCTGGGCCCTCTCGGTAATGCACATCACATAAGCCTTGCAAGCATTGCAACTAATGAGTTAGTTGTGAGATGATGTATTACGGAACGAGTAAAGAGACTTGCCGGTAACGAGATTGAACTAGGTATTGAGATACCGACGATCGAATCTCGGGCAAGTAACATACCGATGACAAAGGGAACAACGCATGTTGTTATGCGGTCTGACCGATAAAAGATCTTCATAGAATATGTAGGAGCCAATATGAGCATCCAGGTTCCGCTATTGGTTATTGACCGGAGACGTGTCTCGGTCATGTCTACATTGTTCTCGAACCCGCAGGGTCCACACGCTTAAGATTTCGATGACAGTTATATTGTGAGTATATGCATTTTGATGTACCGAAGTTTGTTCGGAGTCTCGAATGTGATCACGGACATAACGACGAGTCTCGAAATGGTCGAGACATAAAGATTGATATATTGGAAGCCTATATTTGGATATCGGAAGTGTTCCGGGTGAAATCGGGATTTTACCGGAGTACCGGGAGGTTACCGGAACCCCCCGGGAGGTATATGGGCCTTAGTGGGCTTTAGTGGAAGAGAGGAGAGGTGGCCAGGGCTGGGCCGCACGCCCCTCCCCCC
>NC_041380.1:69526770-69604983 GCF_002162155.2 Triticum dicoccoides | reverse complement strand
CTCCTCCTGGCGCGTCCTCCTCCTGGCCGGCCGCACCCCCCCCCCCTTGATCCTTTATATACGGGGGCAGGGGGCACCCCTAGACACACAAGTTGATCCACGTGATCATATTCTTAGCCGTGTGCGGTGCCCCCTTCCACCATAGTCCTTGATTGTAGCGGTGCTTAGGCGAAGCCCTGCGACGATAGTACATCAAGATCGTCACCACGCCGTTGTGCTGACAGAACTCTTCCCCGACACTTTGCTGGATCGGAGTCCGGGGATCGTCATCGAGCTGAACGTGTGCTAGAACTCGGAGGTGCCGTAGTTTCGGTGCTTGATCGGTCGGGTCGTGAAGACGTACGACTACATCAACCGCGTTGTGCTAACCTTCCGCTGTCGGTCTACAAGGGTACGTAGATCACACTCTCCCCTCTCGTTGCTATGCATCACCATGATCTTGCGTGTGCGTAGGAAATTTTTTGAAATTACTACGTTCCCCAACAGTGGCATCCGAGCCAGGTTTTTATGTGTTGATGTTATATGCACGAGTAGAACACAAGTGAGTTGTGGGCGATATAAGTCATACTGCTTACCAACATATCATACTTTGGTTCGGCGGTATTGTTGGACGAAGCGGCCTGGACCGACATTACGCTTACGCGAGACCGGTTCTCCCGATGTGCTTTGCACAAAGGTGGCTAGCGGGTGAAAGTTTCTCCAACTTTAGTTGAACCGAGTGTGGCTATGCCCGGTCCTTGCGAAGGTTAAAACAGCACCAACTTGACAAACTATCGTTGTGGTTTTGATGCATAGGTAAGATTGGTTCTTGCTTAAGCCCGTAGCAGCCACGTAAAACTTGCAACAACAAAGTAGAGGACATCTAACTTGTTTTTGCAGGGCATGTTGTGATGTGATATGGTCAAGACATGATGCTAAATTTTATTGTATGAGATGATCATGTTTTGTAACCGAGCTATCGGCAACTGGCAGGAGCCATATGGTTGTCGCTTTATTGTATGCAATGCAATCGCGCTGTAATGCTTTACTTTATCACTAAGCGGTAGCGATAGTCGTGGAAGCATAAGATTGGCAAGATGACAACGATGCTACGATGGAGATCAAGGTGTCGCGCCGGTGACGATGGTGATTACGACGGTGCTTCGAAGATGGAGATCACAAGCACAAGATGATGATGGCCATATCGTATCACTTATATTGATTGCATGTGATGTTTATCTTTTATGCATCTTATCTTGCTTTGATTGACGGTAGCATTATAAGATGGTCTCTCACTAATTATCAAGAAGTGTTCTCCCTGAGTATGCACCATTGCGAAAGTTCTTCGTGCTGAGACACCACGCGATGATCGGGTGTGATAGGCTCTACGTTCAAATACAACGGGTGCAAAACAGTTGCACACGCGGAATACTCAGGTTATACTTGACGATCCAAGCATATACAGATATGGCCTCGAACACGGAGACCGAAAGGTCGAGCGTGAATCATATAGTAGATATGATCAACATAGTGATGTTCACCAATGAAACTACTCCATCTCACGTGATGATCGGACATGGTTTAGTTGATTTGGATCACGTAATCACTTAGAGGATTAGAGGGATGTCTATCTAAGTGGGAGTTCTTTAAGTAATATGATTAATTGAACCTAAATTTATCATGAACTTAGTACCTGATAGTATCTTGCTTATTTATGTTTGATTGTAGATAGATGGCCCGTGTTGTTGTTCCGTTGAATTTTAATACGTTCCTTGAGAAAGCAAAGTTGAAAGATGATGGTAGCAATTACACGGACTGGGTCCGTAACTTGAGGATTATCCTCATTGCTGCACAGAAGAATTACGTCCTGGAAGCACCGCTGGGTGCCAGGCCTGCTGCTGGAGCAACACCAGATGTTATGAACGTCTGGCAGAGCAAAGCTAATGACTACTCGATAGTTTAGTGTGCCATGCTTTACGGCTTAGAATCGGGACTTCAACGACGTTTTGAACGTCATGGAGCATATGAGATGTTCCAGGAGTTGAAGTTAATATTTCAAGCAAATGCTCGGATTGAGAGATATGAAGTCTCCAATAAGTTCTATAGCTGTAAGATGGAGGAGAACAGTTCTGTCAGTGAGCATATACTCAAAATGTCTGGGTATAATAATCACTTAATTCAATTGGGAGTTAATCTTCCAGATGATTGCGTCATTGACGGAATTCTCCAATCACTGCCACCAAGCTACAAGAGCTTCATGATGAACTATAATATGCAAGGGATGAATAAGACTATTCCCGAGCTCTTCGCAATGCTGAAAGCTGCGGAGGTAGAAATCAAGAAGGAGCATCAAGTGTTGATGGTCAACAAGACCACTAGTTTCAAGAAAAGGGCAAAGGGAAGAAGAAGGGGAACTTTAAAAAGAACAGCAAGCAAGTTGCTACTCAAGAGAAGAAACCCAAACCTGGACCTAAGCCTGAAACTGAGTGCTTCTACTGCAAGCAGACTGGTCACTGGAAGCGGAACTGCCCCAAGTATTTGGCGGATAAGAAGGATGGCAAGGTGAACAAAGGTATATGTGATATACATGTTATTGATGTGTACCTTACTAATGCTCGCAGTACCACCTGGGTATTTGATACTGGTTCTGTTGCTAATATTTGCAACTCGAAATAGGGACTACGGATTAAGCGAAGATCGGCTAAGGACGAGGTGACGATGCGCGTGGGAAATGGTTCCAAAGTCGATGTGATCGCAGTCGGCACGCTACCTCTACATCTACCTTCGGGATTAGTATTAGACCTAAATAATTGTTATTTGATGCCAGCGTTAAGCATGAACATTATATCTGGATCTCGTTTGATGTGAGATGGTTATTCATTTAAACCAGAGAATAATGGTTGTTCTATTTACATGAGTAATATCTTTTATTGTCATGCACCCTTAAAGAGTGGTCTATCCTTATTAAATCTCGATAGAAGTGACACACATATTCATAGTGTTGAAGCCAAAAGATGCAGAGTTGATAATGATAGTGCAACTTATTTGTGGCACTGCCGTTTGGGTCATATCAGTATAAAGCGCATGAAGAAACTCCATACTGATGGGCTTTTGGAACCACTTGATTATGAATCACTTGGTACTTGCGAACCGTGCCTTATGGGTAAGATGGCAAAAACACCGTTCTCTGGTACTATGGAGAGAGCAACAGATTTGTTGGAAATCATACACACAGATGTATGTGGTTCGATGAATGTTGAGGCTCGTGGCGGATATCGTTATTTTCTCACCTTCACAGATGACTTAAGCAGATATGGGTATATCTACTTAATGAAACACAAGTCTGAAACGTTTGAAAAGTTCAAAGAATTTCATAGTGAAGTTGAAAATCATCGTAACAAGAAAATAAAATTCCTACGATCTGATCGTGGAGGAGAATATTTGAGTTACGAGTTTGGTGTACATTTGAAACAATGTGGAATAGTTTCGCAACTCACGCCACCCGGAACACCACAGTGTAATGGTGTGTCCGAACGTCGTAATCGTACTTTACTAGATATGGTGCAATCTATGATGTCTCTTACTGATTTACCGCTATCGTTTTGGGGATACGCTCTAGAGACGGCCGCATTCACGTTAAATAGGGCACCATCAAAATCCGTTGAGACGACGCCTTATGAACTGTGGTTTGGCAAGAAACCAAAGTTGTCATTTCTGAAAGTTTGGGGCTGCGATGCTTATGTGAAAAAGCTTCAACCTGATAAGCTCGAACCCAAATCGGAGAAATGTGTCTTCATAGGATATCCAAAGGAAAATATTGGATACACCTTCTATCACAGATCTAAAGGCAAGACTTTTGTTGCTAAATTCGGAAACTTTCTGGAGAAGGAATTTCTCTCGAAAGAAGTGAGTGGGAGGAAAGTAGAACTTGACGAGGTAACTGTACCTACTCCCTTATTGGAAAGTAGTACATCACAGAAACCTGTTTCTGTGACACCTACACCAATTAGTGAGGAAGCTAATGATAATGATCATGAAACTTCAGAACAAGATACTACTGAACCTCGTAGATCAACCAGAGTGAGATCCGCGCCAGAGTGGTACGGTAATCCTGTTCTGGAAGTCATGCTACTAGATCATGATGAACCTACGAACTATGAAGAAGCGATGGTGAGCCCAGATTCCGCAAAATGGCTTGAAGCCATGAAATCTGAGATGGGATCCATGTATGAGAACAAAGTATGGACTTTGGTTGACTTGCCCAATGATCGGCAAGCAATTGAGAATAAATGGATCTTCAAGAAGAAGACTGACGCTGACGGTAATATTACTGTCTACAAAGCTCGACTTGTCGCAAAAGGTTTTCGGCAAGTTCAAGGGATTGACTACGATGAGACCTTCTCACCCATAGCGATGCTTAAGTCTGTCCGAATCATGTTAGCAATTGCCGCATTTTATGATTATGAAATTTGGCAGATGGATGTCAAAACTGCATTCCTGAATGGATTTCTGGAAGAAGAGTTGTATATGATGCAACCAGAAGGTTTTGTCGATCCAAAGGGAGCTAACAAAGTGTGCAAGCTCCAGCGATCCATTTATGGACTGGTGCAAGCCTCTCGGAGTTGGAATAAATGCTTTGATAGTGTGATCAAAGCATTTGGTTTTATACAGACTTTTGGAGAAGCCTGTATTTACAAGAAAGTGAGTGGGAGCTCTGTAGCATTTCTGATATTATATATGGATGACATATTACTAATTGGAAATTATATAGAATTTCTGGATAGCATAAAGGGATACTTGAATAAGAGTTTTTCAATGAAAGACCTCGGTGAAGCTGCTTACATATTAGGCATTAAGATCTATAGAGATAGATCAAGACGCTTAATTGGACTTTCACAAAGCACATACCTTGACAAAGTTTTGAAGAAGTTCAAAATGGATCAAGCAAAGAAAGGGTTCTTGCCTGTGTTACAAGGTGTGAAGTTGAGTAAGACTCAATGCCCTACCACTGCAGAAGATAGAGAGAAAATGAAAGATGTTCCCTATGCTTCAGCCATAGGCTCTATCATGTATGCAATGTTGTGTACCAGACCTGATGTGTGCCTTGCTATAAGTCTAGCAGGGAGGTACCAAAGTAATCCAGGAGTGGATCACTGGACAGCGGTCAAGAACATCCTGAAATACCTGAAAAGGACTAAGGATATGTTTCTCGTTTATGGAGGTGACAAAGAGCTCATCGTAAATGGTTACGTTGATGCGAGCTTTGACACTGATCCGGACAATTCTAAATCGCAAACCGGATACGTGTTTACATTAAACGGTGGAGCTGTCAGTTGGTGCAGTTCTAAACAAAGCGTCGTGGCGGGATCTACGTGTGAAGCGGAATACATAGCTGCTTCGGAAGCAGCAAATGAAGGAGTCTGGATGAAGGAGTTCATATCCGATCTAGGTGTCATACCTAGTGCATCGGGTCCAATGAAAATCTTTTGTGACAATACTGGTGCAATTGCCTTGGCAAAGGAATCCAGATTTCACAAGAGAACCAAGCACATCAAGAGACGCTTCAATTCCATCCGGGATCTAGTCCAGGTGGGAGACATAGAGATTTGCAAGATACATACGGATCTGAATGTAGCAGACCCGTTGACTAAGCCTCTTCCACGAGCAAAACATGATCAGCACCAAGGCTCCATGGGTGTTAGAATCATTACTGTGTAATCTAGATTATTGACTCTAGTGCAAGTGGGAGACTGAAGGAAATATGCCCTAGAGGCAATAATAAAGTTATTATTTATTTCCTTATATCATGATAAATGTTTATTATTCATGCTAGAATTGTATTAACCGGAAACATAATACATGTGTGAATACATAGACAAACAGAGTGTCACTAGTATGCCTCTACTTGACTAGCTCGTTAATCAAAGATGGTTATGTTTCCTAACCATAGACAAAGAGTTGTTATTTGATTAATGGGATCACATCATTAGGTGAATGATCTGATTGACATGACCCATTCCATTAGCTTAGTACCCGATCGTTTAGTATGTTGCCATTGCTTTCTTCTTGACTTATACATGTTCCTATGACTATGAGATTATGCAACTCCCATTTGCCGGAGGAACACTTTGTGTGCTACCAAACGTCACAACGTAACTGGGTGATTATAAAGGTGCTCTACAGGTGTCTCCAAAGGTACATGTTGGGTTGGCGTATTTCGAGATTAGGATTTCGTATTTTGAGATTAGGATTTGTCACTCCGATTGTCGGAGAGGTATCTTTGGGCCCTCACGGTAATGCACATCACATAAGCCTTGCAAGCATTGCAACTAATGAGTTAGTTGTGATATGATGTATTACAGAACGAGTAAAGAGACTTGCCGGTAACGAGATTGAACTAGGTATTGAGATACCGACGATCGAATCTCGAGCAAGTAACATACCGATGACAAAGGGAACAACGTATGTTGTTATGCGGTCTGACCGATAAAAGATCTTTGTAGAATATGTAGGAGCCAATATGAGCATCCAGGTTCCGCTATTGGTTATTGACCGGAGACGTGTCTCGTCATGTCTACATTGTTCTTGAACCCGTAGGGTCCGCACGCTTAAGGTTTCGATGACAGTTATATTATGAGTTTATGCATTTTGATGTACCTAAGTTTGTTCGGAGTCCCGGATGTGATCACGGACATGACGAGGAGTCTCGAAATGGTCGAGACATAAAGATTGATATATTGGAAGCCTATATTTTGATATCGGAAGTGTTCCGGGTGAAATCGGGATTTTACCGGAGTACCGGGAGGTTACCGGAACCCCCCGGGAGGTATATGGGCCTTAGTGGGCTTTAGTGGAAGAGAGGAGAGGTGGCCAGGGCTGGGCCGCGCGCCCCTCCCCCCTTAGTCCAAATAGGACAAGGAGAAGGGGGCGGCGCCCCCCCTTCCTTCTCTCTCTCCTCTTTCCCCCTCCTGAATCCTATTCCAACTAGGAAAGGGGGGAATCCTACTCCCGGTGGGAGTAGGACTCCTCCTGGCGCGTCCTCCTCCTGGCCGGCCGCACCCCCCCTTGATCCTTTATATACGGGGGCAGGGGGCACCCCTAGACACACAAGTTGATCCACGTGATCATATTCTTAGCCGTGTGCGGTGCCCCCTTCCACCATAGTCCTCGATAATATTGTAGCGGTGCTTAGGTGAAGCCCTGCGACGGTAGTACATCAAGATCGTCACCACGCCGTTGTGCTGACAGAACTCTTCCCCGACACTTTGCTGGATCGGAGTCCAGGGATCGTCATCGAGCTGAACGTGTGCTAGAACTCGGAGGTGCCGTAGTTTCAGTGCTTGATCGGTCGGGCCGTGAAGACGTACGACTACATCAACCGCGTTGTCCTAACGCTTCCACTGTCGGTCTACAAGGGTACGTAGATCACACTCTCCCCTCTCATTGCTATGCATCACCATGATCTTACGTGTGCGTAGGAATTTTTTTGAAATTACTACGTTCCCCAACAAGCCCTGCAATATATATCCAATAGGTTTTCAACACTCGCCTTGAAAAACAGTAGGCTATCATCCGCGAATAAAAGGTGGTTCACCGACAAAGCTGATGGTGCCACCTTGATGCCGCTGAGCTGGGATGATTCATTCTGAGACTTTAACAGGCACGAAAGGCCCTCTGCTGCCAACAAGAATAGGTATGGAGAGATAGGATTAACACCCAAAGAGTACTAAGGTGTGATCATGTTTTGCTTGTGAGAGAACTTTAGTCAACGGGTGTGCCACATTTGGATCCGTACGTATTTTGCAAATTTCTATGTCAACAATGCTCTGGACGGAGCTACTCTAGCTAATTGCTCCCACTGTCAATATGTATCCAGATTGAGACTTAGAGGCATCTGGATTAGTGTCAAAACTTGCATCGACGTAACCCTTTATGACGAACCTTTTGTCACCTCCATAATCGAGAAACATATCCTTATTCCACTAAGGATAATTTTGACCAATGTCCAGTGATCTACTCCTAGATCACTATTGTACTCCCTTGCCAAACTCAGGGCAAGGTATACAATAGGTCTGGTACACAGCATGGCATACTTTATAGAACCTATGGCTAAGGCATAGGGAATGACTTTCATTCTCTCTCTATCTTCTGCCGTGGTCGGGTTTTGAGTCTTACTCAACTTCACACCTTGTAACACAGGCAAGAACTCCTTCTTTGACTGTTCCATTTTGAACTACTTCAAAATCTTGTCAAGGTATGTACTCATTGAAAAACTTATCAAGCATCTTGATCTATCTCTATAGATCTTGATGCTTAATATGTAAGTAGCTTCACCGAGGTCTTTCTTTGAAAAACTCCTTTCAAACATTCCTTTATGCTTTGCAGAATAATTCTACATTATCTCTGATCAACAATATGTCATTCACATATACTTATCAGAAATACTGTAGTGCTCCCACTCACTTTCTTGTAAATACAGGCTTCACCGCAAGTCTGTATAAAACTATATGCTTTGATCAACTTATCAAAGCATATATTCCAATTCCGAGATGCTTGCACCAGTCCATAAATGGATCGCTGGAGCTTGCATATTTTGTTAGTACCTTTAGGATTGACAAAACCTTTTGGTTGCATCATATACAACTCTTCTTTAATAAATCGATTAAGGAATGCAGTTTTGTTTATCCATTTGCCAGATTTCATAAAATGCGGCAATTGCTAACATGATTCGGACAGACTTAAGCATAGATACGAGTGAGAAACTCTCATCGTAGTCAACACCTTGAACTTGTCGAAAACCCTTTTGCGACAATTCGAGCTTTCTAGATAGTAACACTACTATCAGCGTCCGTCTTCCTCTTGAAGATCCATTTAGTCTCGATGGCTCGCCGATCATTGGGCAAGTCAATCAAAGTCCATACTTTGTTCTCATACATGGATCTCATCTCAGATTTCATGGCCTCAAGCCATTTCGCGGAATCTGGGCTCATCATTGCTTTCTCATAGTTCGTAGGTTCATCATGATCTAGTAGCATGACTTCCAGAACAGGATTATCGTACCACTCTGGTGCGGATCTTACTCTAGTTGATCTACGAGGTTCGGTAGTAACTTGATCTGAAGTTTCATGATCATTATCATTAGCTTCCTCACTAATTGGTATAGGTGTCACAGAAACTGGTTTTGTGATGTACTACTTTCCAATAAGGGAGCAGGTACAGTTACCTCGTCTAGTTCTACCTTCCTCCCACTCACTTCTTTCGAGAGAAACTCCTTCTCTAGAAAGGATCCATTCTCAGCAATGAATATCTTGCCTTCGGATCTGTGATAGAAGGTGTACCCAACATTTTCTTTTGGGTATCCTATGAAGACGCACTTCTCCGATTTGGGTTTGAGCTTATCAGGTTGAAACTTTTTCACATAAGCATTGCAACCTCAAACTTTAAGAAACGACAGCTTAGGTTTCTTGCCAAACCATAGTTCATACGGTGTCGTCTCAACAGATTTAGATGGTGCCCTATTTAACGTGAATGTAGCTGTCTCTAATGCATAACCTGAAAACTATTGTGGATACTCGGTAAGAAACATCATAGATTGCACTATATCCAATAATAGTACGGTTATGACGTTCGGACACACCATTATGCTATGGTGTTTCAGGTGGCACGATTTTGTGAAACTATTCCACATTGTTTTAATTGAAGACCAAACTCGTAACTCAAATATTTGTCTCTGCGATCAGATCGTAGAAACTTTATTTTCTTGTCACGATGATTTTCCACTTCACTCTGAAGTTTTTGAACTTTTCAAATGTTTCAGACTTATGTTTCATCAAGTAGATATACCCATATCTGCTCAAATCATCTGTGAAGGTCAGAAAATAATGATACCCGCCGCGAGCCTCAACATTCATCGGACTGCATACATCAGTATGTATTATTTCCAATAAGTCAGTTGCTTGCTCCATTGTTCCGGAGAACGGAGTCTTAGTCATCTTGCCCATGAGGCATGGTTCGCAAGCATCAACTGATTCATAATCAAGTGATTCCAAAAGCCCATCGGTATGGATTTTCTTCATGCGCTTTACACCAATATGACCTAAACGGTAGTGCCACAAATAAGTTGCACTATCATTATTAACTTTGCATCCTTTGGTTTCAATATTATGAATATGTGTATCACTACGATCAAGATCCAACGAACCATTTTCATTGGGTGTGTAACCATATAAGGTTTTTATTCATGTAAACAGAACAACAATTTATTCTCTTACTTAAATGAATAACCGTATTGCAATAAACATGATCAAATCATATTCATGCTCAACGCAAACACCAAATAACACTTATTTAGGTTCAACACTAATCCCAAAAGTATAGGGAGTGTGCGATGATGATCATATCAATCTTGGAACCACTTCCAACACACATCGTCACTTCACCCTTAACTAGTCTATGTTCATTCTGCAACTCCCGTTTCGAGTTACTACTCTTAGAAAATGAACCAGTATCAAATATCGAGGGGTTGCTACGAACACTAGTAAAATACACATCAATAATCTATATATCAAATATACCTTTGTTCACTTTGCCATCCTTCTTATCCGCCAAATACTTGGGGCAGTTCCGCTTCTAGTGACCAATCCCTTTGCAGTAGAAGCACTTAGTCTTAGGCTTAGGACCAGACTTGGGCTTCTTCACTTGAGCAGCAACTTGCTTGACGTTCTTCTTGAAGTTCCCCTTCTTCCCTTTGCCCTTTTCTTGAAACTAGTGGTCTTGTCTACCATCAACACTTGATATTTTTCTTGATTTCTACCTTCGTCGATTTCAGCATTACAAAGAGCTTGGGAATCGTTTCCGATATCCCTTGCATATCATAGTTCATCACGAAGTTCTACTAACTTGGTGATGGTGACTAGAGAATTCTGTCAATCACTATTTTATCTGGAAGATTAACTCCCACTTGATTCAAGTGATTGTAGTACCCAGACAATCTGAGCACATGCTCACTGCTTGAGCTATTCTCCTCCATCTTTTAGCTATAGAACTTGTTGGAGACTTCATATCTCTCAACTCGGGTATTTGCTTGAAATATTAACTTCAACTCCTGGAACATCTCATATGGTCCATGACGTTCAAAACGTCTTTGAAGTCCCGATTCTAAGCCGTTTAAGCATGGTGCACTAAACTATCAAGTAGTCATCATATTGAGCTAGCCAAACGTTCATAACGTCTGTCTCTACTCCTGCAATAGGTCTGTCACCTAGCGGTGCATCAAAGACATAATTCTTCTGTCCAGCAATGAGGATAATCCTCAGATTACGGATCCAATCCGCATCATTGCTACTAACATTTTTCAACATAATTTTTCTCTAGGAACACAATAAACTGGGAGCAACATCGCGAGCTATTGATCTACAACATAGATATGCTAATACTACCAGGATTAAGTTCATGATAAATTAAAGTTCAATTAATCATATTACTTAAGAACTCCCACTTAGACAGACATCCCTCTAATCTTCTAAGTGATCACGTGATCCATATCAACTAAACCATGTCCAATCATTATGTGAGATGGAGTAGTTTCAATGGTGAACATCAGTATGTTGATCATATCTACTATATGATTCACGCTCGACCTTCGGTCTCCATGTTCCGAGGCCATATCTGTTATATGCTAGGCTCGTCAAGTTTAACCTGAGTATTCCGCGTGTGCAACTGTCACCCGTTGTATTTGAACGTAGAGCCTATCACACCCGATCATCACGTGGTGTCTCAGCACGAAGAACTTTCGCAACGGTGCATACTCAGGGAGAACACTTATACTTTGATAATTTAGTGAGGGATCATCTTATAATGCTACCGTCAATCAAAGCAAGATAAGATGCATAAAAGATAAACATCACATGCAATCAATATAAGTGATATGATATGGCCATCATCATCTTGTACTTGTGATCTCCATCTCCGAAGTACCGTCATGATCACCATCGTCACCGGCGTGACACCTTGATCTCCATCGTAGCATCATTGTCGTCTCGCCAATCTTATGCTTCCACGACTATCGCTACCGCTTAGTGATAAAGTAAAGCATTACAGCGCGATTGCATTGCATACAATAAAGCGACAACCATATGGCTCCTGCCAGTTGCCGATAACTCGGTTACAAAACATGATCATCTCATACAATAAAATTTAGCATCATGTCTTGACCATATCACATCACAACATGCCCTGCAAAAACAAGTTAGATGTCCTCTACTTTGTTGTTGCAAGTTTTACGTGGCTGCTACAGGCTTAGCAAGAACCGTTCTTACCTACGCATCAAAACCACAATGATAGTTTGTCAAGTTGGTGTTGTTTTAACCTTCGCAAGGACCGGGCGTAGCCACACTCGGTTCAACGAAAGTTGGAGAAACTGACACCCGCCAGCCACCTGTGTGCAAAGCACGTCGGTAGAACCAGTCTCGCGTAAGCGTATGTGTAATGTCGGTCCGGGACGCTTCATCCAACAATACCGCCGAACCAAAGTGTGACATGCTGGTAAGCAGTATGACTTATATCGCCCACAACTCACTTGTGTTCTACTCGTGCACAACATCAACGCATAAAACCTAGGCTCTGATGCCACTGTTGGGGAACGTAGTAATTTCAAAAAAATTCCTACGCACATGCAAGATCATGGTGATGCATAGCAACGAGAGGGGAGAGTGTTGTCTACGTACCCTCGTAGACTGGAAGCGGAAGCGTTAGCACAACGCGGTTGATGTAGTCGTACGTCTTCACGGCCTGACCGATCAAGCACCAAAACTACGGCACCTCCAAGTTCTAGCACACGTTCAGCTCGATGACGATCCCCGAACTCCGATCCAGCAAAGTGTCGGGGAAGAGTTCTGTCAGCATGATGGCGTGGTGACGATCTTGATGTTCTACCGTCGCAGGGCTTCGCCTAAGCACCGCTACAATATTATCGAGGATTATGGTGGAGGGGGCACCGCACACGGATAAGAGAACGATCACAAAGATCAACTTGTGTGTCCAGAGGTGCCCCCATGCCCTTGTACATAAAGGAGCAAGGGGGGAGGCCGGCCGACCCTTGAGGCGCGCCAAGGAGGGGGGAGTCCTCCTCCTAGTAGGAGTAGGACTCCCCTTTCCTAGTCCAACTAGGAAGAGGGAAGGGGGAAGGAAAGAGAGGGAGAGGGAGAGGGAAAGAGGGGCCGCGCCCCCCTCCCCTAGTCCAATTCGGACTCCCCATGGGAGGGGGCGCGCCACCTACTGGGCTGCTGCCCTCTCTCTCCCCTCAGGCCCACTAAGGCCCAATACTTCCCCGGGGGGTTCCGGTAACCCTTCCGGCACTCCGGTTTTCTCCGAAATCACCCAAAACACTTCCGGTGTCCGAATATAGCCGTCCAATGTATCGATCTTTATGTCTCGACCATTTTGAGACTCCTCGTCATGTCCGTGATCATATCCGGGACTCCGAACAATCTTCGGTACATCAAAATATATAAACTCATAATGGAACTGTCATCGTAACGTTAAGCGTGCGGACCCTACGGGTTTGAGAACAATGTAGACATGACCGAGACACGTCTCCGGTCAATAACCAATAGCGGAACCTGCATGCTCATATTGGCTCCCACATATTCTACGAAGATCTTTTATCGGTCAGACCGCATAACAACATATGTTGTTCCCTTTGTCATCGGTATGTTACTTGCCCGAGATTTGATCGTCGGTATCTCAATACCTAGTTCAATCTCGTTACCGGCAAGTCTCTTTACTCGTTCCGTAATACATCATCCCGCAACTAACTTATTAGTTGCAATGCTTGCAAGGCTTATGTGACGTGCATTACTGAGAGGGCCCAGAGATACCTCTCCGACAATCGGAGTGACAAATACTAATCTCGAAATACGCCAACCCAACAAGTACCTTCGGAGACACCTGTAGAGCACCTTTATAATCACCCAGTTACGTTGTGACGTTTGGTAGCACACAAAGTGTTCCTCCGGTAAATAGGAGTTGCATAATCTCATAGTCATAGGAACATGTATAAGTCATGAAGAAAGCAATAGCAACAAACTAAATGATCAAGTGCTAAGCTAACGAAAAGGGTCAAGTCAATCACATCATTCTCCTAATGATGTGATCCCGTTAATCAAATGACAACTCATGTCTATGGTTAGGAAACATAACCATCTTTGATCAACGAGCTAGTCAAGTAGAGGCATACTAGTAACACTTTGTTTGTCTATGTATTCACACATGTATTATGTTTCCGGTTAATACAATTCTAGCATGAATAATAAACATTTATCATGATATAAGGAAATAAATAATAACTTTATTATTGCCTCTAGGGCATATTTCCTTCACTATCCAGTCTAACTCTAGTAAAAGATCCGCCTGCCACTTTCTTTTCAAAAGTCCACTTGCGACCTTGAAAACCTAAGTCAACCAAGCCACATACGTCCACCGCATCCCGGAAGCCTTGCAACTGCGTTTGGCTCCTTGTGCCAATGCCATCATACTCATCGTGGCGTAGTACCTCGTTAAAATCTCCTATACATGCCCATGGCAGGTTCTGGAGCGCTGCCAGATTCTTCATTGTGTCCCATGTTTGTTGTCGGAGATGTGTTTGAGCTTCACCATAAAAGCATGACAACCTCCACGGGTCACCACAAAGTTCAGAAACTTTCATGTCAATATGATACTGCGAGTAACCCAAATTCTCCAACTTTATTTCATTATTCCAATACATCACTAAACCTCCACTCCTATCGGAGGAGTCAACAGAAAAAGAGTTATCAAAACCAAGAGTACTCTTTAAGTTTTCAGCTCTAACCCCACTAATCTGGGTTTCCACTAAGCAAAGCACTCGAGGGGCAAACTTTATCGCGAGTTCGCGTAGCTCTTGAACTGTCGGGGCGTTGCCTATCCCGCGACAGTTCCAGCATAGCAGATTCATTGTGCTCGGCGGTCCTCCCCGAAGGAGGCCGCCGATTTTTCTTCGTTGATCTTCCCTGCTGCTGTGTTTTTCTTCAGACCTGCGATAATTTGCTTCTCAGACTGCTGGATGGTTTTGGTCCTCTTGGGGTCTTGCTTCGGTGGCGGGCTCATAGGGGTTGCATCACCGCTAGATTTTCCTGCCACAACCAGCTCCATACCCGAAGATCCCAGCTGGCTAGTGGGTTCCACAACCTGCTGCGATGATCGCTTCTGGTTGGAATTAGAGGGCTCCATATCAGAAGCATGCTGCTCCTCTAGATCCTCGGCTCCCTCCCCTGAAACTCCATCAGGCGGGCCGCCTTGGGCTTGTGGTTTTTGGTTTCTGTTATGACGGCGGGTGCCCCAGGCAGTGGTCACCGGTGCTCTCAGGTTCTTGTAAGTCAGCGCCGATGGGGGTTGGACTCCATCCCCGTGCTCCTTGAACTCGTGACCCATCATGCCACAGACTTGGCACCAGTCTGGTAAACACTCGTACTTTACCGCAAAGATCACCCTCTCTCCTCCACGGATCAGAGAGATCGCTTTTTAGAGAGGGTTTCTCACATCAAGGCGAACCCTAACTCTGTAGAAGTTCCCTTCAAAGTCAAAAGAAGATGGCTCAGAATCCACGAACTCGCCAATCTTAGCCGCAAGAGCCTTGACTTTCCCATGATAACCAATTGGCAGATCAATGATTCGAACCCAGATCTCAAACTTGAAGAGCTCGATCTCAGTTGGCTTCGTGAATCCATCATATGGGGCAATGATAACCGGGTTTCCCCGGAAGTGCCACGGTCCCCCTTGTGTAACTCTCTCCCAATCACCCAGGCAGTTAAACTGCATCTGGAAGAGATTTTCCTCTAGGGTTTTGATTTTCACCGGTCTAGCGAGGTCCCAGGTTGTTCTCATGTTGCGGAAGAACCAATAAGTGCTAAACCCTTTGTCCATATGGACTCTGACCAAGATCATCCAGCGGAGATCCACCTCCACCGGGGCGTCATCTTCCTCAAAAACGACGTCATCGAGGTCATCTTCCTTCAGGGCCAGCTCTTTCATCATCTCCTCCAACTTGTCATTTCCTTTTAATCCAGAAGTCGCCGGATCGCCATGATTTGCCATGGTTTCGTGAAGCAGATAGATCGATCCTCGCGACCGGAAACCGTCCGGGAGATGTAAGCCTTCACGCTCCTGCGAGCGAAGGCCGAAAACCAAACGGGGCAGACGAGGCTACCCCTAGATCGGCCGGTGAACAGGTCTCTGATCCAGCATAGGGCGGAGGATAAAGCAGGTCTCAACGATCGCCAGCGGCGACAAGAGGAAAAGAAACCCTAACGGGATTGATATAGCCTTTGGGGAGAAATCCTAGTTGACGCTTATTGGCATCAAATAGATTAGCCTACGCTGAAGGTAGGCGTAATGCGTCGGCCCACTCTAGTGAGCTCACTTGGTCATTTTTTCCTGTGGTTTTCTAGTCTGTTCATCTAAAAAAGAACCGGAAGATGGATATTTCATGAAGGTAAATTCTGAAAATTAAAATAATTATATATTTAATCCACCATGTACTCAAATATTTTTCAACATTTATTTAGAAAAATGTTCATCATATATTAAAAAATGTTCATTGTATATTATAATAATGTTCAATGTATATTTAAAATATGTTCACCGTGTTTGAAGAAATATTCACTGTGTAATTAAAAATGGTCATAGTATTTTTAAAAATGTTCAGTATATATTTAAAATGTCTCTTCGCATTTGACAAAACTTGACCGTATAAAAAGAGTTTTATGTATAAACAAATAGATTTACAAAAAAACATAAATGGGAATGGAAAATATATGAAACAAAAGAAGAAGAAAACATTAAAAATAAAAAAATAAACTAGGAAAAGAAATAACCGTAAAAACATGGCAAATCAAAAATAATAATAACTATTAAATCTGAAATGCATGAAGAAACAAAACAAATCAACACGAAATAAAACAGTCGACACATTGGTCGCCCCGTCTGAAGGGCGGCTCTTAGCGTAGCAACAAATATATTGCTGGAGCCTCCACATGGTGAGCGTTGGACGCTTCTCCCACAAGAACATTTTTTTATGTTTTGTTTTTAGTTGTTTTAATTTTTTGTATTTTGATTTCATTATTTTTCCTGGGTTTTTCATGGAGCACAGGCATGTGCTTCACGCGGGAGCATAGTTTATCCTTCACATTGAGAGTATGAGTTAGTACTAGGTGAAAATATGTGTTAGTTCATGATGGAAGCACATGTGTGCTTCCAGCGGGGGCACGGATTTCCTAGTGGGTGGAAGCACGAATGATTTATATTGGAAGCATACGTTAGTGTAGTTGAGAGCACGAATGTTAGTAATAGTTGGAAGCACTTCAAGCACAAAAGTTGAGGAGCACAAGTTACTACTAGGTGGAAGCACGGTTCAGTTCGCGTTGGCAACAAATGTTAGTTTAGTTGGGATCACAAATTTCCTCCAAAAATATTTCGTCAAAACCAATCAACCTCGGATCTCTTTTGATAATCTCGACATGAGGAATACAATAGTGATACAGGTTTATAATTCGGACTCACGGTTCACGAGATATTTCATTTTTTAACAAATCTAGAAAGAAAAAAACATACATTGAACCTCATATCCCTGATGGCAACAAATGACACACATGCATTATGCCACTTCTCATCATCAGAGTAGTTCAAGGTAATCTTTGCAGAGGATACCATTTAATTAGTGATTTCGTGTAAAATTTTGCTAAAAAAACATTTGGCTGTGAAATTCAGCACAACAACATTCCAAAATTATTAAAAGGAGCACATTTGGTTGTAGACCATGTTTTAAAGGACTTATCCTTACAAATATTAGACTTTATTAAACAAAACTCCAAAAACTAAACAGGAAGCAATGAAACATTGCTGCATTTCCTTCAGCATGCACAGACGTTGAGTTCCGTGCATTACGCCAAGCTCACATCAGCAGCGTACATGGTGTGTGCCTGCAGTTGTAGACAAGACGTACGGGCTGACTTCATTGAAGTGCTTGGAGTGTACGAGTTGACAACACTGAAAGCGCCCTCCACCGCGCTCGGAAGCTTGCGCGCACGTAACAGTACCACAGTGCTTACCGTCGGCATGTGAAAACGATCCGCGTGCGCGCGTACATGCATGGGGAAATGCATATTTCCTGATAGGTTGGGTGCAAATTGTAATTCCGTTCCTCATCGTGAAAAGGACTGTTTGGCAACAAACCAACATAAAAAGTTCACACCATCCCTCGAAACATACAACGGTTGGTTGCGTTCATATTAAAAACTGAGAACCGTTCGGCGATATTCTGTGGTACCAGTCGTGCTTAGTTTTGTTCTTCGTAGTTCTTCGTCAGATTCGGAATTGCGTTGTCTGGTCACAGACGTCTGAGTTCTGGCACGGATTTTCATACATCTTCACGCCGGCTCTGCAATGTGTGTTCAGTTGACGATCGCCTACAACAAAATCGGAGTCGTTTGCTCAGAATTTAGGGATGACGATGACGTCTCTAGGGAAGGAGTGATGACGATGACTCCTGTGTGTTGTCTCGATGAGGCCCTCCTTGGAGTGGTGTGTGTGGGGTATCTTATATGTGCCGCTCAACGGTGTGATGGTTTTCGTCAGGTTTTCCATGACTAACTGGGCAATCTGGTTTTGGCTCGTTTTCACTAATTAACTGCAAAACTCTTTTCTTCTTAATAAATGCAGGATAACTGTCATTTCGAGAAAAAAACTGAGAACTCTTCGCAGAAATTTTCATGAAAATAATCATGCGTGCAGAAAAAGAACATAAAATGCAGTTTATTTATACCGGTTATTTATTTATTTTGCAAAAGCTTATTTTGTAAACTGTATAAATAAATGTATACAATTCAGCACAACAACATTCCAAAATTATAAATAAATAAACTATATAAATAAACATTTGCAAAGGAAACATAAGAAGAACGTTCACAAGTTACATAATTTGGTTAGCAACTACTCCCTCTGTTTTTAAATACAAGTCTTTTTAGAGATTTCAAATACGGATGTATATAGACATATTTTAGAATGTATATGCATTCAGTTTACTCTGTACATACGTAGTCCCTCGTTGAACCCCTAAAAAGACTTATATTTATGAACGAAGGGATTATGAACGTTTGCAAAATAAATAAATAAATAAATATGGTACAACTTATGTAACTTGGTGAATAGTCTTCTTATGTTTTTTTTCACGGATACAGATGGTCATCCTTTTGTACAAAATTTACAGTGCCAAGTTGCTGTCCATTTTTTCAGTGAAAAAAGTTGCTCTCCATTTCATACATGCAGGAGTTTTTGCATTTAAAAAACTTCAAAAATATATTTGGCTTCATTATTTAAGGATCCGAATATCAAGCGAGCGTCAAATTTTTAGGCATGGCAAATCAAACATTTTCATGGTAATTTATATTCACCGAGGATTGCAAGTTTAGTTGGCGAGCATGGCAAATCCGTCTCAATTTATTTTATGGCAGGAAATGGATGTCCTTGCAAACTAAAGTTCTCATCCTCGTGCCAGTATAAATTGCCATGATTTTTTTTTGATTTGTCATGCCTAAAAGTCTGACGTAAGGTTTTAGCATTTCTGTTATTTAAATCGAGTTCACATGTAGCATGTGTTAAGCCAAGCATTTTCCCTAGTACCTCGCATAAATCACCACGGAATGAAAACATCCAGTAACATTTACTTGCATGAATTTCACCTTAAACCTTAAAATGAATCTCAATTTTCGGCAACTAGTTTTATCTTTTAAAACCACAAATTGTGGTTGAACTCTACTGAGAACCAACCATTGGATGGATGGTTCGAATGCTGGTCATAGCCTCGGCCTATCATGTATCAAACTTCAGGCATTGTTTAAAAAATCAAACCGGTGAGGTTGTCTGTTCAGGTTATTACTGGTCGGACCGCTAGTGCATCGGTTCATTTGTGACAAAAATGTAATATTTAAGATATTTTTTTTAAACATTGACCTCACATGAAATGAATACACTTAAAAATGATGTAAACCACTGTTGTTTTTCATTTCAAAAAGTGTTATTAGCCCAGCTGGTTATTGGGCCTTTACCATGCCTTGCCTGAAGGTTAGGTGTTTGATTCCTTGTTGATGCATCTTGTTTTGAATATATTTTTCTACTAAAAGACTGGCACACCTAACAAAACTGGGCAAGGCACCGGTCAAGGTTTTTTCCTGACGGTTCAGTCCGATTTTAGAAACTATGACTTCAGGTATGATACTCTATTTATTTTCCTAAAGCGGAATATCATTCAATGGCTAATGTCCTTTATGTCGATAGTAATGCATATGTGGTAATTTCATCAATTTGACAGGTCCATCGCTTTGATTTTAAGTAGGCCTTATGGCAGTGTGAATGGGTATGTCGTCTGTGAGTGTGGTGCAATCGTGTGCATGTGTGCCTAAGTTGTAACCAATATTTCTAGGAATATATTAAACACCAGTATTATCCAAATTTATTGAACATTTATCTCCTTCATTGCCAATGAGCTACTCCTACCTATGATTTTTTTTTCTTGGAAGAAGGCTGAAAGTGTTGTTCTCAGCTCGAGCTCGTATGAGCTCGGTACGAATAGTAAATCCGAATTAAAAGAACTCAAATATTTTTGAAACAAATTGGTTAAGTTTGAAAAATGCTTTATATGCTTTAAAGTTTCATAAGGGGATGACATCCGTGGAAGTCGTGGCAAACAAAGATACAAAATGCTTTGAAAAACAACATTTTGAAGCATCGATTTTTTTGCCATGTCTTTCACGAATTATCCCATGATGAAACTTTACAAGCAATCAAAGCATTTGTCAATGTTTGCTAAATAAAATTATTTTTGAGGGATTCTACTGTTCACCGAGCTCAGATAATCTGCACATGCTTTAATGATCAAGCTTAAGCGCTGCTGCTGGGGAAGCAAAGCTTGCAAGAAATCCAACCAGCCGCCAAAAGGCGGCGGGAGATGATAAGGTCGCACCAAAACAGAGCACGACATCTCCTAGGAAAAAAAAACAGAGCACGACACTGTTGATCGATGCATCAGTCTGTCACAGAAATGCAGACCAATCATGCATAAGTTGCATCCAAAAGAGAGTTAGTGGAGGAACATGTCACTGCTGATGCCAAGTAGTGAGTACAAGTATCAGTGCTCAAACTAGTTTGAAGTCTCCAGCAGGCAAAAGCGAAAGGCAGTTCAATTCATCTCAATCTCATCAGAAAATAAAAAGGCAATTGATCTCACGGCCAGGATCCTCTCCTAGGTTCGCAGCTTGACCAATCGGCGCCGGTCGTTCGGGTCCTGGGGAAACTAAACTAATTGCGGAACCCGCACGAGTGGGCCTGGCCTGCCTTATCTGGTCTCCGACGTCATTGCACCACGTGGGGCCACGCCAGGTTGACCGGACGACCGTCGCCGGCGACCGGCGACCGCAGCTTTGACCTCCCAGCTGGCGCCAAGGCCCAAGGACCAAAGCTACTACACGTGACACCTCTTGCGCCCGGGCCGGTTCGCTGGCTGCGGACCTGCGGCCACTACCATTGCACGTTTACAAGGAGATTTTTACGCAGTCAACTGAACAAAGCCCTCCTTAAATGCCAAGCAAGTATGGTTTACTTGCAATGTTCATTTGTAGAGTATCTATTTTTGCATGTCTGAGACAACGGAATTTTCATTCAATTGGAACTTCTCAGAAGAAATAATCTGCGTCATGTGTGTAAGAAAAATATAACTTCAAGTAAATATGGCATATATGAAAAACAAAAGGACAACCGAGATCAATTGCTATGTGGAGTAACATTTCCGAATTCAAAGGCTACACAATTATGCGGATTAGCTTTGTAAATTGCGGTTCCATGCGGCACACTTCTTTTAGTAATTGATTAGGGTACATCTAGATGTGCCTTAATTATTGCACGTCTAAGTGACCCAAGTAAGTATAGAAAGGAAAAGAAAAAAAAATATCCACACGAATCTTCAGATAAGATCAATGATATATGATTTATATGTGAAATATTTATGATACGTCTAGATGTGCTTTAGAAAAATTGATTGATTAGCTAGTGTAAATGAAAGAACACCCAGAATCAATCCCAGCTGGTGTTCAGTGTTCTATAGTTGGTTTCGAATATCAAGCATGGTGTGATGCATCCATGCATGCCACACTCATGAAACCGCGGATTATACATTAGAACCATTAGCTAGGTCTCCTTACCTAGAGAAAGGCGGCAGTCGTATCAAGGTGAGCTTATCTAGGCATCCTGTAGCTATGGATAAGCAAGCCAAGTTGTGTTTACATATATTACGAAGACCAGACTTGTCATCTCGATCAAGTCCTTAGCTTGGCCCAAACTCCAAATTAAAGTGTGCAATGAAGTACGTGGTGGAATCTCTCCAATTCACCGACTCCTTATCACACCATTGACTGTTTTTTGTCCTCCCTTCTCAAGTCATGAAGCCATTGGAGAGGCGTACTACAAAAGATGCACAACAAGCTAAAGGCATTGTGCACTTGCACAACAAAGTACATAGACTATAACTAATTCCGACTTATTCATGCGTCTTTGAATCACATGAATGGAAAACGTCGTCACAACACAATGGGTTCCTACAAGATCAACAGACAAGAATTTGGCATAAGATGCCTTTGGATGGTGCACTAGAAATATACACAAGAATCCTTTAGCTATGGATAAGCTAGCCAGGTTTACTATCCAAGCATTAAAGGATCCATTTCTACATGTGGATGTTCTTTCATGCTGTTCTGGCCGGGTCAGCTTATGTGGATAAGATGCTAACTACTTGAATACATCTACCGATGTAGAGGCCGGGGTTTCCCCTTTTCGAAAAAACATGAGGATATTCGTCGATCAGGTGATGAACATTCCTTGAGTAAATAGTCATGCCTCATCCATAAATTTCACATTTTGCGAGCCAGAGTATGACCTCCAAGATTTCAATACTAACTAATTTTGGTTCATTCTTGCCATTTTGGATCACATGACTAGAAATATACGAATAGGGAAAATCCAAACTTGAGAGGTCAAGGAGTAATTTCTGTAGAAATTATTGGAGAGAGAGAGAGAGAGAGTATCGCATTTCAATCTTTGGTATCTCATCTCCAAAAGTGTGATATTTTTATTTGAATTCGCTTGGAAAATTAACAAGTTTCTATACAGTGTCCAGAATAATTTTAACAAGGTTAAGTATATATCCCAACGTCACAACTGTTTGATTTTTTCTGAAATCTCAACCACCTAAAATTGCATATGATCATTTAGCCTAAAATATTAGTATCATGCATTTTTTTTTGGAAAATCTAACTGCAATTCCTGTTGTGTGTGTTATCTACTAAATGACCTCAGTATAACGATGGCTCGATGAAATCCAAAGGTTGGGAAAGGTAAAGGGGATTTAAAGTGTACCTTGGTCACCGTGCCGAAAATAATATACATTACATGAAGGAACGTACGGAGTTTTTGTTAGCAGGGACGGATTTAAAATAAGTTAAAGCAACTTTTAAACACATAATCACATTAAGTAAGCTTCGACGCAATATATCGTCCATGCGTATAGTTCCCTTCTGAATTTGATTTCTCTAGGTTTCAGTTTTTGTTAGTACTGTATGGGAGTATAAAATACTCCCTCCGTCCCACAAAAAGAACCACTGTAATTCGCATGATTACTAGGTTAGGTTTTTCATGTAAGATTTACTTTTACATATAAGCACAAAAACAATACAAATCTTCTAGCCATGTAGAAGAATTGAAGAAGATGTTTAATATGCACATTTTTGCATACTATGTAGCCCTAATAAACTAGTGATCACTCTATGAACGCGAATTAGTTTCCTCTCAAATTTCCTTTCATGCACCCTCTCTTGTCAAATTTCAATTTTGTTGAGCTCAGTTTGGCGCTCTAGTTAAGTTCATCGTCAGCAGTAAATGTCCTCTAGGCTCCACAAGTTGTCGTCGAAATTTCCGAACTCAAAGTCCGGGATATCGGTGGCGGCGAGGAGCTCCGACCAGCTCCCGCTGAGGCTGTCGCCGTGGATGACGTACTGATCGCCGCCTATGGCCCCACCCTCGCGGCCGGCGCACTGCATCATCGAGCCATCAACGTTCGCCGTGGCAGTGGCAGCGCCCCACGCTGGGAAATGGGCTCCGTGCGACGTCTCCGCCGGTGACAGAGAAGACCGGAGCGTGCTCGAGGTGTCAGGGCTCATGGTCACCGCCACCTTCCGGCTCGGCCCCCCGCTGCTCGCGTGATCGAAGCAGTGGTACTGTGATGCACCGGCCGGCGAGCTCATCGCCCTTGTCAGCGCCGGAACACCCACGCCTGCAGCGGCGGCGGCGGAGGAGGAGGAGCTTTCGGCCTGGATGCGCTCGAGGAGGCGCGGCATCCAGACTTGCCTGACGACGTCGCGGAAGCGGTCGCTGTTGACGTCGCAGTGGAGCTGCTTGGCGTGCTTCTGCACCCTGGTCCGCCAGTAGTTCTTGACCTCGTTGTCCGTCCTCCCCGGGAGGCGCTGCGCGATCTTGGACCACCGGTTGCCCCACCGGGAGTGCAGGTCCAGGATCAGCAGCTGCTCCTCCGGCGTGATGTTGCCGCGCCGGACGTCGGGGCGGAGGTAGTTCAGCCACCGGAGCCGGCAGCTCTTCCCAGTGCGCCTCAGGCCTACACGTGCCAAAACCAGGCCCATATCAGCGAAAAAGAACATGAGGAGGGACCTCAGCGGATAATGAGCTGCAAGTGATCAGTGCACATAGCTTAGCTACACGCTAGGTACGGCAACGAAAAGCGCTAGCTCATCTTATCTCTTGCGACGTGATCGATCAGAAAGAACTCTAAATTAAAGCAGATGTGACATGCATGATCTTGCCACTAGATTGCTAGCTAGCTCTCAGTTGCATACATAATTAACTGATTAAGTAGTAAGTACCTGCGCATCGAGCGAGCGAGTTCCAGCGCCCCTCGCCGTGCTTGGAGATGTAGTCGACGAGGAGCATGTCCTCCCCCGCCGTCCACGGGCCCCTCTTCAGGTCTCCCTCGTCCTCGCTTGCCGTCGCCACTGCCATGGCCGCCTCTGTCGTCACCGCCGAAAAACCGGCCGGGCTCATCGGCAGCGCCTCCATGCCCATGCAGGCCTTGTAGTACTCCTTGTCCATGTCCATGAGCAAGATCGAACTCGCTCAATCAAGCTTCAGGAAGACGTACGCGAGTGGTGGCCAAATCTTGGTGGTGGCTAGCTATACGAGTAGTAGTGATTGACCGGCAGGCTGTAGCTTGAGGAGAGTGAGACAGGGAAGATGGATCGATGGGTTTATATAGGGATGGATGAATATCGAGAGAGAGCCGACGACTAATGGCGACTGTGGTTCAGGCCGAAATGAGCTTAAGGATTTGGACTGGTAAAGCCTAAAGTGGAGGAGGGGGGGCGCGCGCGTGCGTGTCGCCAGATTAAACAACTCAAGCGGATTAAGAAAACAACGTGTCTGATTCCGGTCCACCTTTGACCGCTGACCAGCCCACGCAACGGCGGAGCCAGCTGGCAGTAATTCTTCTTCTCCATCCTTCTGCTCCGGAGAGTGAGCTTTGCCTTCTCATTTCTAGATCATTCTTCGGCTTCGGCACAGCCGTTCCCAACACAGCCACCGCAAAATTGTCTTTCCCCACGGCCACAAGTACGTGCTATGCAAAACACTACTTCCATTTCGGCAAGGTAAACTATTTATAATTATTGGTAAATAATATTTAAAAATATATAATGATACTAATATCATATATCTATAAGCTACTAATTTCAAAACAAGTCAACTATTTCTTTTTTAGAGCACCAGATCATCAAATATTCCTTTTGCATGAAATTTGACATGAGCACATACACAACATAAACATGTGCCCAAAAAAAACATAGTGATGATTTTGGGTAGAGCACAAGAATTTATGTGCGCATTAGATCGAAATATGGCTCTCTTCCTTTTCTAACGACAACATAGTACGAAAGTGAGCTAGTCGCCAGAGCTCCCGCCAAACATGTTTCTTTTCTGAGGAACGGACCAATATGGTGTGCCGTCGCTGCTTCCTCCATCACCAGAGCTACCTAGTCATTGTTGACACAGATGGGTGGTCGTTAAGGTCATGGTCCTGACGGACCAACACCCTGGAGTAGAAACCCTCAAAGGCGTTGTCGCTGGAAGATCCAAGATCCCAACCTGCAAAAAAGTTCATAGGCCACATGACGTCACCGGAGGCCTCACCGACGTGGTGGACTCGATATTGGAGGACAAAACTCCAAGGGAAGCCACTGTCACTATCGCGTCAACAAACGCTGCAAGCTCTAACCTCACTAGCCAGAAAGATCGACATAAATCTGCGCCAACGAGCCATTGACGACCGAAGCAGCCGATACCATCGTGTGAGGTTTGAGGAAACTTTTTTTGCCCGAACGGAAGTGTCGCCACCATAATCGGCTCGCCGCCACACAACCCTACTAAAAGTCCCAAAGCGGAGAAAATTGCAGCTCCATCCAGTAGATTATGGCCTTCCCATGCTCCCACAACGACGGATCCGGTGGAGCGGGAGGGGGCGGCGACCTAACGATAGAGGAGATGTGACGATACAAAAGAACCTACAAATTGCCTCCCGGGTTTGTAGGGGAGGGGACAGTATTTTAAAAAATACAGTACAGACGTAGATGTTCATATATACGCGCATACCATATCCTTATGAACACACATGCACACCATATCCCTATGAGCATCTCCAAGAGACTGAACCGGCATATCATTTGTTGTTGTTGTTTTGTTGTTGCTCCTTTGACATATATCAGATTCGAAATGTCGTTGGGTGTTTCTTGTTAAGACAAAAGCACAGACAACAATGCAAAAGGTCAATTTAACAGGAGGAACAAAAGCAGCCTGATGATGATAGAGACAAGCGTGGAGGAGGCAGAGCGGTTGCTTCACAAAGACAAGTGTGACCGGTTGCACCAAGTCTAGTTTTACTTTTACTACTGCGAGCTGACATGTAAATCCCTCGATACATTGGCCGGAAATGGGGGAATAATATCACTAGCATGTATACCAGAGATATTCTTCCTGCAAAGTAGTGGTACTTTCAGGAGTTGTTTGATTTAATCGGCGGGATCAATTATACTACCGAAAGAGAGGAGGGATGTGCAGCTAAGGTCGAACTGATCCTAGTTGAAGCTCTGGGGCATCTTTGAACAACAAAAGGAACTTCGGACATTATTTAAAATTCGAATATACTGGTTGCATACGGGAAATAGTTTCTTTTTCATGTTTGGAAGCCAAGTTGTAGTTGTTATTTTGAGTCAAGAGAGCTAAATTTTTTTCCCAACTGATTCGGCAATTTTAGCTAGGGAAATTACCGTTCACTAGTTTTATTTGGTCGCATAGGAAATACAATTTTAGATATGGTGTAGCCACAATTCGAATAAAGAAAAATAAGTGTACTAATTTGTACTTCTCTTTCACCTTTGTGTTGGTAGGAAACTGAGAGATTGAAATACATGTACAAAATAAATAAATAAAATATAGGACTCTAGAAGTACCTTTCGAGACAAATATTCACATATGAATTTTCAAATTTCCCATATGAATAATTAAAATGATATTCGTAGTCAAAATTTTGTACGGTCGGCTGATGATATAAGTGCAAACTGCACTTATTCTATATAATTAAATAGTTGATCCACGCTGCTTTTATTTATCGCAATATGCAAACATGTCACCTCATCAGATATGGCACATCATTAGTCCCACTACTTTTATTCTCTTAACATGCATGATAAATGTTACTCATACTATTTCTTTCAATATGCGCACCTCTCGCTTCATCAATTCGAATTCCTACAACCAAGTCTCATTAAAATAGCAGATTGCAAACAACTACCGCAACATCGTGCAGAGTATCATCTAGTTTGTGATACAATGGAAGTACCATAGCATTTTGTATTTTGTATTGTAACTTGTGTTTTTTAGTAGGTCTGAATGATCATATTTCTTGCCAATTTCTACACTAGTAATAACTTATGAGTTTTCGGAGCCTGGAAGTTGTGATTTTACTAAAGTCCAAAAATTAGGTTTATATTTATAAACCAGGTTTGAAAGTTCGCTTCTGTCTATCTTAATCCTATCCACGGATCCTCTCAAACATGCAGACAACATGAAGTGTTCTTTTCATAGCTCGATCAATAATCCATGGCGGCGCCAAAGCCGCCTATTTAAATAAAACTACACTGAGTAGCTATTATAGTGCATGTGTGCTTAAACTCATTGATATTTTGTCAGAGACAGGTTGGTTCTCTACTTGTCTCCTCGAGTCCTCGTAACCTCTACTCGTCTTCTCACAGTTGGCGTATAGTTTAGTGGGAAACCAGACGAGATTTCTAAGTCAAAAGAAAACAGAGCATGGTAAAAGAGACTTGGACCAAACTAATAACCTGCTAGTTCGATTTAAGCGATAAGAGCGCTAACTTGTGTTCATACTCCATGCAGACTAACCCCATTCGAAGTACTCATAGTTACCAACACACTCCCTGTAAAATTTTGCTATAAGAATTTCTTTTTTCTTTTAACAAAACGACAAGTAGCATCGACCTTTACAAAAAAAAACCTTACAGAATTTGAAAAATACATCTAAATTATTAGGGATGCTGAAGTCTTCTTCCTCATGCATCTATAGACGGCCCGCCGTGTTGCCACCTTTGGGCATCCGGCTCAGTGCAACAATTTTTTTGAAACCCAAAAGCTTGTAAAAGCAGCAGCTGGTAAGTCGTCAACACAGACTAGAAGATGCTAATGACCACAATTTGCATAGCAGATCACTGTCCCGGAGAAGAAAATGTCGGAGAAGGCATGTGTGACGTTCTAGATCCAACCAGACGGAGTCGGGGAACACAACTCTCGCATGCTCTCAGCCGAGGCCAGAACAGGCAAATCTTCGTCGGTTGAAACTAGAGCCGGAGAACCAAGACGTACAACCACGCCACCCGCTCCGCAGGAAAGCGCCACCAAGACAAACCTACAGGAAAAAAAGATCCCAATATGGAAACCAGGTCTAGGGCATACTACCCTTCACACGCCTCCCAACGATGCCAGGAAGCACCATCGGAGCTAGGACGATGCTGGGATGATTTATTCCATGCCGACAATGGGGCCATCGCCTCCCCGATGATGGACCGAAACCTAGCTAAAAATATCACCCTACCACCACCTGTCTGAAACAGTGGGGTACTCTTCCCCTTACCGTCGCCAAAGCAGCGGATGAAGGGAAAGGAGGATGTGGTATGGCCGGGAAGGAGGTGGATCGTCGCCGCCACCCTAGCTCGCGAGGTATCGCAGAAGGAAGGGAGGAGGAAATGCTTCCACACGTACGAGGTTGTTTGTGAGAAGGACGGCATGGACAACTGCTGAACAAGTATTCATTTCATTATCTTTTCTTTCTGTTCTTTTAACTGTATATCATGATACTATAAGCGCGCCACAAAACCCCACAAGAAAATTAAAACCAAGTAATTAAGATGGCCCATGTGTCTGCAACCAAACTATATAACTAGAAAACAAATGATGGCAAACAACTTTTGTCCTCTCTGTGACAACTTGATCCCACCACAGACACCAATATTTAATTTTGTTGCTCAGCACAGCTCGTGGGTTAAGGTTTGCCTAAGCAATTGAGATGTAATATTCCAAATGATTAAGCATGTGACCCGCAGCCTCTTTGACTTGGCCAAAAGACCTCCGTTTAATTGTTTAATCATCCACTTAATTCCTGATGACCTCTCTCTTACTACAAATTTTGACCAGCATGTGCAATGGATCAACTCCTTAGCTGTAGTCTGTCCTGCATGATGCCAGGGAAATATAAGTGGTTTACTAATGTCGGATGGTAGGATCCACTAACGTCTTCGACCAAATGTTTTAAGTCAGCATGTCGTTTGACATGAGAATCAATCACTTAAACTAATGAGACAGATGCACTGATGTTAATTGGTCAACCAAGTGTCTGTGTTAAGAATCTGAAGACATGGCTTAGCTATAGGACGAGTTTGATCTTGGTTTCACCTCTCTCATATATAATGGCACGTTTAGGTGACAGACACTATAGACGAACATTTGCGCCATACTTGGCCAAATGCCACTGTTCAACTTTTGGAGTTTTATCATTTTCAACTTTTGATGGTTCAGTCTCCTGCATACACGGCTCATACTTAAAACTTGACAAATGAACGCTTCTAAGAAACAACCTTTACAAGGGATGCTATCTCCAGTACAATTTTGGTTGTCAATCTGTGAAGTAAAAAAATATAACTGTAAATATGTTCTTTGGTAGTACTCCAGCTTGTAGTAGCAATCCAGCGGCAATATTTCTCATGCCTGAATAGTTCTGTAGATATCAGTGTAAGAAATGAAGGAATAGTCCTAGGTTACTTTACGACTAGCCGTCACTTGGACTAAGGATTAACTCAGAGAAATAGTAATAGTAGTGCCGGATGTGTATTTTACTTCAACCTGTAGGCTGTAGCAAGCTAGCTGCCGAAATGTTGCCATCAAGCATTGAAATGTTCTCAACATGTTGCATTGTCAACCATGATATTTGTTGTCAAACCGCGCGGTGGCTGCTGCTAATGCAACATGCACGCATGCATGGGTCAAAGCTTTGACTTGGTCACACGGAGTAAGACAAACGGGGCAGAGTAGTTTATATACAGCGTGTTTGGTTGGGGGGAGTTAGAGGTAGGGAATGGGAGTTTAAGGTTGATGAGACTAAAATTCCGTTGATTGGTTGAAGGATTTGGGAATTAGCAAAGGGAGGGGAGGGGGATAGGAGGGCCAACTCCCATCGATCTCTACCTTGGGGGGACCCTGGTAATTCAGCGAAGGAATGGGAGTTGACATCTAAAAACAGATTTGGTGGCCCACCTCCCGCAGCTAAAGGAAAAAAACCACGAACATCGTAGCTAAATTCTTGGGCGGCATAATTTTTCCTCCAAACAAACTGGCAAGTGCTAACTACTACTCCCTAATCTATCGTAAAAAAAATTGCTCCCTAATCTGCAGATGCAACGGCAAATAGAATCACATCTCACGTAACCTCGTAACCTATCCTTCCTTTTCTTTATTTATTGTGGGAATTCCCACAAATAATTCTCACCCGGTACCAAACGTGGGACTGGGACTAACAATCCACTTCCTATGTATAATCCCTCAGCCAACTCCCTCTCGTAAATTCCCATTCCCTTTACCGTAAACTACCAAACACGCTGATAGAGTATATATGTTGTAGTATTGGTGACAGCCACTGGGTTGTTTTGTTTCTAGAATGTCTAGGTCGAAGAATACTTTTCGGGGGCATCTCCGCATGCATCCCGTGATGCCAGGGTTCATTCAAAGTCGGCTCAACCATAGGCAAAAAAAATACTCGTAATTAACATGCCAAACTGATGTTTTAACAAAAGTCAACCGAACAATGTCTGACCTCATAGATTCATTGAACTTGCTTAGATGTCCATGCACTGATGCACATATATTGGTAATATATAGGATGGTTAATATACTAGCTAATGCAAAGATCTAGTTGCCAATGGGTAGGTAACACCGGTATGATCTCGGTTGGTGTTTATGCCAGACCCTTGCCAACCTGATTAACATGTATCTGTATTTTCTAAGTCCCTTTTTTGGAATGAGTGTATTCTCTAAGTGGTAATTTATTTGGAAGTTCAATCAACTTTCTTAAATCATGGTTCTATTTTCAAGATTTTTGGGCTAAGATTGAACCATTGTCATCCTATATCACTGCACATATGACACAAGCTTAACTTGTGATCATGAGAGAGATACCATATGTCACGTACCTCAAGTCGCCCCTTCCATGCGACTCTAGGGCGGACCCTCGATCGCAGTCCCCTCTCCTCCTCCTCATCTCCTCCCTCACCTCGCTGCCTCCAGAGGAGATGTTGGGTGAAGTCCCGCGGTTGTTGATGAAGGGGGTGACAGGTCTCCTCATGGTGGAGGTAGCCGAGTAGCATTGGGAGAGGAGGTAGTCGGTTGTAGTGTCGGCACGATGCATAGCAGCGGCGGGTAATGGGGTCAATAATGATGTTGTGATGTCTGGCCGCTTGGTATGTGGATCCCAATTCCCAGTGGCATATGGCTGCATGCATCGCCCAGATGCAGAGGCCGGGGGTAATCCTCCTTTTCAAAAAAAAATCCCAGTGGCATGGTAGGTCTCATCTGACCTCGAGCACAAAATCCCCCATCATCTCGTGGCTCGGTGCAGTACATGTCAGATTATGGCTAAGAAAGTGGTGGTGTGCAAATAACTCGTTTAGCGGCCAAGGCCGTGCCCAGATCTACCAGTGGCTTGCACCAGCGATGAAGGTGGAGCTTGTTTAAGCGTCCCAAAATGTGGGGTATTGGCGGTGTTAGAGTCCCTCCCCTGTCATCAGACAGTGCATGCTGGATTCGCCTTCGTTGGATCAGCAAATGGTAGGGGTAACTCATGCAGCTTCATTTTGATGGTGCTTCCTGGAGTGCCGATCTCCAACTCCGTGGTGAAAACCCTAAGTCTAACATTAATTGGTTGAGCCTACCATAATGTTTTTGCATTGGTCCATGTTGAAGACATTGTTTGGAGTTTGATCAAACTTGATCTTCAGGTTGAAACCCCATGATCTAGCCCTAAGTGGTTGGATTCAATAACGACGACTCGTGTGCCTCATTCTCTTCCTTGACACCTTGCTTTTTGAAGAACCATTCTCACAATCCACATGTTGTCAGGGGATGGTCGGCGTTGCTGCTTGCCGTCGATTGTCGTTGCACTTTTTTTAACATCCTCGATGTCTTGACTAGTTTTTAATATTGTGGCATTGCAGTCTTGCAGATGCCCGGTGTCATCGGCATATTTTTGATATTACTATATTATTGTGTATGCAAAAACATCAGTACATTAACGGAACTGACATTACTGCAGTTCCATATGGTACATACAGTTTTGTGTATGATGTTCATCTTAGCTGACTAAGACTTGCAAAAAATTCAGGTAGCTAAAAATGCTGAAATTTGTTCTTTTTATTAATTAGTGAAAAGAAAGGCTAAGATCTTGTTAAAAAAAAGGAGGTCGTTTGTTCGTTAAAATGACAAGCACTTTTAAAAAAGTTAGCTCGGTCAATTCAACGACTTTTGAACTGAGCCCAAGATATGAAATTGCTTCTTTAGTGGTGTAATGCCGTTGCAAAGCCGGCTTAATCATTATTTGTAGTTACCAAGAAGAACAAGCGTGCGACTTTGGTTGAGCTGCAAAAAAGGAAGGCAAGGAGACGTGAAAAAACGAAAAGGTGAAGCTAAGTGGCACGTCAATCTCTCTCACGCCCCACTCGCAACAATTTCCTATTTTGATTGAAGTGAAAACTCAACAGCCAGAAGTAAAATGAAGACGTGTTTGTTGTCTTTTGCACAAGCCACAGTGAGCCGTGTTTATTAACAGATCTTTACATGCGTAGCTTTGTGATTTTTTTTCTTCAAAAATCTGGAAAAACTTTTGCCTGACATTTTCCCATTGAGAGTACCAATTCACTCCCACCATCAAACTGTCATATCTTAATCTCACAAAAAAGAAAAACTGTCATATCTTAAAGGGGGTAGCTATGTATTTTGATTTAGAGAAAGCTATTTCTCAATCGACTTTTGGTGGCCATCAAATCAATGTTTTCTCATCCGCTCGCACTTGCATAAATTCTGAAGGTTACAAACGAAAACAGTTATTTCTCAACCTCTCATTGACAAGTAATAGACCCGTTTGGTACTATATGAAACTTGTCTAATCACTCTAAACCAAAAATATCTTTGGCCATATCTCCAGTGTCAACTGTCAAAAGTCAATCCACAGTGGCAGATAGAAAGGTTAAAAAGGTACTACTCCCTACTGATTTTTAAAAAATATTGTGACGCTCAACGCGTGTTCTCGTCATTAGCAAAGATCCTACAATCTATACAATGATCGATATGCACACACTAAATAGAGAATCAATTAGTAGAGAGCCAACCCTAGGCCCGCACTGCTGCTTTAGGCTGGTCACAATGGGGAGGAATTTAGAAGTAACATCACACACTCCAATACAACTTTGCTTATGTGGCACATATTTAATGAAGAGAGAGGTGCTTGTGGTAACTAATTAAGTTATCGGAACATCACACACTCCAAGAAACAATGAGTCTATAACATAATAAATACATCGTCGCATGACACTACATAGATATTCCTACCCACTATGGAGGTAATAACATAGTCTAGGGAAGTGTGTAAGTTACTAGCTTATGTTCTTGCCCATTGTGACCAGCCTTACATGAGATCCGGTTAAACTGAGATGAGGTCCCGATTAGTTTAACCACTACTCATTACCGACGAATCGGGTCGACGCGTATAGGATCTCGCCCGCCTGCCTTATCCCCTCTGCTCCGTCGAGATGGCGATGGATCCGCCGATCGGACGGCTGGGCTTGGATTGACCCGCGGGGAAAGGGATGTCCGAAGTTCAACGAAGATTGCACGCTTGAGGATTAACGTGTGTTGCTTGCATGTTGTTGTTTCTGAACTGCTTGCTTGCTTGCTTGACTGCAATGCGATCCGGGTTGACACGTGCGGGGAGTCTCCGCGTGGATCGGCGCAGAGCCACTCATGCATGGGTGATGGGTCTGCGTCGTCCATCATCACCTCGTGTTCAGGTTCAGGTACGTCAACTCTCTGCTCTGCTCCGAGGCAAGGTTGTTTGATGTAGATATATGACGTGGGTAATTATATTGCTGGTGCCTCGAAAATCAGTAGTATTTCACTTGTCGTCGTGTATCAGTGTATGATGCTGATGATAACCTCGCTTGGCCACCTTTGCGCCAAACGCGTGTGTGCTTTCTGTGCCGAATGCAAAGGTGGCCATGCCACGACGACGTGGCGGCGTTCACGGAGACGTCGCCGCGTCCGGCTTACTCCTACTCTCTCCGTTCGGAAATACTTGTCATCAAAATAAACAAAAGGGGATGTATGTAAATGTATTTTAGTTTTAAATACATTTCTTTATATTCATTTTGATGACAAGTATTTTCAAATGAAGGGAGTACCAAACTATCTTCGGCCGACTCATGTCCGACACGAGGCACCCAGAACTACAAGTCTACTTGCCTCGTACGTATGTTAGGCTTGTCTTCCGCCGCGAGTCCAGACCCCTCGACGCTTCTAGGTGTCTGATGGACGCGGCGCACCATGTCATCCGCTCCCGTAAGTTAAAGGGCGATGCTGGGCGACGGCGCACCGGCCGAACGTTTCGGCCGGTCGCATTCTAGCCGTCAGATCGGCCCGTCTCGGGCAGTTAGATTTTTATCCAACCAGATCATCTTCTTTCTTTCGTGAGCGCGTACGAGAAAAGAAACCCCGTCTCGCCGGTCGCACGCATTCTCCCTCGGCACCGCCCCCTCGCCTGCCCTCCTCGTCTCTGGTCGCCGCCCTCGCCAGCCACCCTGGTTGCCGGTCCCAGCCCTCAGCGGCCGTCCTCGTCACCGGCTTCGCCCATGCAACAGCCCACCCCTGCTGTTGTAGCTTCCGTGGCAACCGTTGTAGCTCCGGTGGCGACGATCGGAGCTCGCCGGTGTGCTTGCCGGCGGTCATCCCCCGCTTGCAACAAAAAATCGAGCGTCCGGGAGATGCCCAGTGCTACAGTCGACGACGAAAAAAGCTACAATCGCTGATGAAAAAAGTTTCAACCGGCTATGAAAAAAGTTTCAACTCGTACGACAGGAAACTATGAACGACCAAAGAAAAGTTACAACTAGTGACAAAAAAGATTCATCTGGCGAACGAAAAAAGCTTCATCCAACGATGAAAAAAAGCTTAAACTATGGAGCCGTAAGCCATGGACGACAAACGAAAAACTATAACCGACAGTTACATGACGGTGACGTCATTTTGCTGCAATCATAGTTGGTTTTGCTACAAACAGCGTTGGAATTTGCTACAACCATTTTCACGGCTACTTGCTGCTACTCCGCTGAGCTCCCACGCCCGCCCATGGCCATCGTCGCCACGGTGTCATTCCGGGAGGAAAAAGGTTCAACGGTTGCAGCTCCGCGCGTGGTCGGTTGCAGCTCAGACGTGGTCGGGTCCGACAAGGCAGGCAGAACTCCAGTGGCGCGGATCCGAGCAGATCTGACCGAGGGCGAACGGTTCGGCTAATTCCCGTGGCCGCGGCGTCCTGGGAGGCCTGCAGACGTCTATGGTAACGACAGGGGTCTGAGAACGAAGCAGAGAAGAGAAGGAGAGAGATGAGCGACAAAAGAAAAAAAAAGGAAAAGGGTATGAGGGACATCTGCGTGCGGGCCCTTTGACCGCATGGCACTTTGTGAGGACGCGTGACCGGCCGAGCGTTCGGCCGGCGCGCCGTTCGCAAATGTTTATCTAAGTTAAAAGGAACAACTTGCTAAATCAGACTTGGTTATGTCTCAATCGATGCTATATTTGTGAGATTAAGATCCGTGCAATTTTTTTAATGTTATGTCACCTGACTGAAACTTGGTTAAGGCTAAATAGACTGAGACCTAGCCACGCCCAAAAAGAAAATAAAACTTACTGAACTGACACAAATTACATCCAGATTTTCACCTTCTGACCAACAGGGAGTTTGCAATCACAACAGGGAGTTTGCAATCACAACATTCGGCACATGAACCACAGTAACCACCCCATTCAGCAACACGAGCCACCGCATGGAGACGCCGGTGCCGATTTATTCATGCCAACACGCAAGGTTACATACACACGATTATTCCCCGAAGGTCAAGCAACACACACGGCCACAAGCAAACCAACCCGAGGGATGCGCTTACAGATACAGGCAGCAAGAGCAGTCAAGCTCTACTCATGAGATTGTGATCACCGGGGGCAGCTTGTCTGACAGACCGCCGATCATCCTCTCCGCGTGCACTCCCCGTTCGCCGGTGCGTACCCTTACAACGTCCGCGACGGGTATCACTGGCAAAAAGGGCAGAACAAACAGATGAGGCCTAAGCATGAGATCATGGCAAGGTGCGTCTAAGGATAGTACTAGTAGAGATCATGATTCCTGGGTTTCTAAAAACACAAGCCAGCTGTGGGAAAGCATTGGGATTCTATGCATGTGAAACAGCAGTTCAGGACTACAAACACACACTTCTCGAGGGCATGCATGTTGTTGCGACACTATGCTTTGCTGTTTTTGCACTAATAGTTTGGTATTGTGGTTAGCTTCCTGGAGATAAGTATTTCAGGGTGGCAAATACTAAGTGACAGCAACGACTGTACGGAAATAAGACTAAACCCAACAGCATGATTGCAGACTTCTAACAGTCACCAAGGAAACTGTGCGCTTACAGAATATCTTCCCATCGCCAATTTCTCCAGTTCTGGCCTTTTCAATTATTTTGTCAATTACTGGCTCCACCTGGACAGTGCAAAAACACATTAATATACTGCAAAACAAAACCTTCAGAGAGATACACAGAATGGACGGCACAAATATTTTAACAATACTATATATAAGTGAACAGCAAAGCAAATTGTATCATAGAGAAAGAAGGTACTCCCTCTGTAAACAAATACAAGACGCTTTAGGTCACTAAAGTAGTGATCTAAAACGTCTTATATTTGTTTAAAGAGGGAGTAACTATTTGTATCACAGATAAAATTGTATCATTTCGATGCTATGATCAGCTATCTCAACCAGAGGGCATGAAAGATGTGCACTTTCTTTTTCAGGATCAATAAAAAAATAAACAAGCAATTACCTGCTCCTTGCACACGACTATTTCCATTTTAACTTTAGCAATAAATGTATCTTCTGAAAATTCTGACCCTGCAAACCAACAATGAGCAAGCATCAGCATAAGAACTTAGAACTGCATAAAGTAGACTAGTTACTGAATAGCATTAAAAATTAATATACTTGATTAATTAGGCATGTAACATGACAATACTGATACGAATGCTAAAATCCTTACTTAGATCAGAGTTGGTGGTGAGTTCACATGTGGACCCAACATCCTTTCCAAATAAAGGAATACACACATCCCCATATGTAAAACTAGCAACCTTCCAAGAGACATATAGACAAATGTACCTTACTCACATGTGGGATCTATCATAAATAAACAAGTACACTACTTTCATGTGAGACCAACTTTTTTAAAAGGAATAAATAACAAATACAAAATTGTGACTTCAGCTCAAAATTGATCTTGGTTTTAGTTTTTCTTCCCAAACTACTATGGTCATTTAAAATTCTCTGACTTGCATGCCTCTCACCGTATTTTTGTTATATTTTCTAATCGTAAATCATGCAACAGCCACAAAGGACACTAACGTTATTTGAAAACCTCCTAAGTCAATTGCTTCATGGCAACGCACGGGCATCGTGCTAGTTACCCAAAAGAATCCATGTCTTTATCCTGATGTTTTTCTAATTCCCAGTCATCTCCTTCTGTAGTTATTCCAATACTTTCTCCTGCTTTGCCCATTATCTTTTCAGGTCATATTTTGTTCATGGGTATCCACTTTCCCGAGCAAACATGACATAAACAGCAGTAGAAAGAATCCATATTTTGTGAGATAGTTGACTTGATCTAATAATCAGTCCAATATATGTTTCCGCATATACAAAACCTAATTTCATATGAGTTGCTCAGTGTACCAATATCACTTAAGCATATAATAAGACCATGGAGAACTTATGTAAGAAAAATGCAAGAATGACTGTGTCCAATCTTTAGCTGTTAACATTCATCTTCTACTGTTATCAACTTGGCTGTGATTCAACTTAATTCTAGTTGTTGCAATTGGATTGTACTAGTAACTAGGGGTGCAGGGCGGCGCCCGAACCCGTCCCGCTTCCTATTCAAAGCTCAAAAAAAAAACAGTTCTAGGCTGACTAAAGTGTGTCACATTAATTTGTATTAGCTGTGTACTAAGCAGCTGTTTTGCCGGACACCGTCCTGCACCCCTACTCATAACCAACCATCAAGATGCTGGAATGTTTGATACAGAAAATATAGAAAATGGTACAATAATGTGAAGTAGAAACTGTGTTACAGATATTTCAAGCCAATATACTATAATACATCAAAAGAAACTAAAATGTAATCAGGTGCAACATTTGTGGTAATCAGGGGTTGCTTCCGGTCCCTGAAAATCTGCAGCTTCTTTAAAACAGAAAACATACAAACCACGACGGATTTTTCAGCAAGCAACAAAATCCGGCAAAACAAATTACAGCCTTTTTTCCAAATGGGGTACTGGGGGGAATCAACATGACCACATTCAAGAGGGTGTGGTAATGATTTGTTAATTGTTAATGAAAACCATTTATAACGACAATCACTGACCCATTCCTTTCACAATTCAATGCAACGTTGGCTCTAGGGAACACATTAACACAAGGATCACAACTTATGGAAGCAGAACCTGTACATGACGAACCACAAACACTAAAATAGAGTTCAGCAACCCACAACCATGGGCCGGGCCAATACCTTCATACCGCTCCGTGGACCCACCCTGCGCCCCATAACCCCGCACATCCGACACCGTCACGCCTCTGATCCCCATTTCTAGCAAACCCTGCAGAATTTCCGTGGAGCTATTTGAACGAACACCTCGTGTGCGTGAAAGAACTTGACAGACGGCTTGCAACAGCAAGCGGCACTCACCGACGAGACATGCGACACCCTCCATGGCCTGCACCAATTCGGCACGATTCACCGTGGGTCAGACAAATCTACAAACAAACTAGGAAGGTCCCGAAGCTCACTGGTGTACTGACGCACTGACCTCAGGATGGCCTCGATCTTGTAGAACTCCGAGTCCGGCAGGTACCCTGAAAAAGCGATGGATGGAAAAAACAGCTGAGCTCGATCAAGGACCCGAACGGAGGCGTAAACATCGCGTCTGGGCGAGGGGATAGAGGGGGCTCCGGACCTGGGGAGGGAGCGCTCTGGGCGCGCGCGGGAGTGGCCGGGCGGCGATGACGGGCCGCGTTGGCCTGGAGCCTAGACCAGCGCGGCGGGAGGAGGCGGGCGGTTGGGAAGGGTCGCCGGCGATTTGCAGCGTGGGGGAGGAGGCCGCCGGATAGGGTACCCACCGCGGAAGAGGTCGCCGGCGACATGATGAACGCAGCTGTTGGCGATTCAGTGTCGTCTACTGACTGCTGTTTCCGCACTCTGTCTCAAGGTCAAACAATCCACAATTATCGGCTGAAAATAGTAGTACGTCACTGTACAAAAACGTGTTTAATAACGACTAGATAATCTCGGCCGTTCAGGAATACCCGCGGACGAAGGAATAAAGATACTTCCTCCGTCCCAAAATACTTGTTGGAAAAATGTATAAAAATGAATGTATCTAAAACTAAGATACATCCATTTCTACGATAAGTATTCGAACGAAGGAAGTATTATCCAACATCGACAACGTCCCCCCCCCCCCTCCTCTAGTCCAGTATAGCGCATTTCATAAAAATATTTGAATTTTCAAACTCGTGCTTCTCAGCAAACTTGGGCAGTGTTGATGTTTGTTGAAATCTCTTCTTCTGATGTGTATGTGGTTCGAGCTTTGTCCTATGTTTCCATCAAAATTAGGATCCACAGAGACAAATTATTTTCATTTGGGATATAGTGATTCCATCTGCAACAAGATAGACAAAAGTTGAATTACTAAATATGCACTAGTGATTGTGAATTACTTTCAGATATCAGAAATGACAAAAAATACAGCTCTGAACTCCATGCAGGTATAGATTCAAAATATTAACAAGACACATAATTTTTTAAACTAGACTAAAAAAACCTTTATTGATAAACACATACTCCCTCGGTCCCATAATTATGGGACGAAGGGAGTACTACTCTTGAGTGAAAGTACTCCTTAAGTGGTCACACATGCACTAAGCAAAAGGGGCATAGCAGAAGTTGACATTGATGGTTAGCAAGCAAATTTTTGTCTACAAAGTTATGGTGTATGAAATGTATAGAAAACCTCCAACAAAAAGCAAATACATCTCTTTTCAATATATATGAATGCACTAACATCCTTACCAAAAAATGTTGTATTCTTCAATTGCAGCGCCTCAAAATGTGGCAACTCAGTAGCAAAATCAGTCAAATAAGCTCCATCAGAAACACTTACTCTACAAGGATATGTACAATAAAGGTTATTAAAAACTCCAAACAGACCAACTTATAAAAACTACTAAATTTTTGTCGGAAGTTACTTTTAGTTTCAAGAAATCACAAGTTTTTCCTTCAAACAAATCTTATAAGATTGGTCAAAACAACAATCACTTGACAGTGAAGCAGCGAGCATCATGCACGGTAGTGAACACGCTGCCCTGTAACACAATGAATGAGCTAAAGTGAATGCAAGCATGCTTTCGGTGCTTATTCTCTTCAACGTAGCAAAATCAGTCTAACAGTGAAAGGCTAGTCATGATTTGATTGTTTAATGGTTTAGTTTGCACTGCTACTGAGAATTGTTGGGGCTATTGAATTGTTATAGTTATACGGTTGTTAACACATTGATGCACAAAAACAACTCGATTCGGCAAATTCAACTTTATAGTGATCACTAAAGATATAGAACACCAATCAATAACTAACATAAACCTCAGTTTTGTGCTTACCTTTACATCAGATCCCCTTACACCACAAACCAAGAACCCTTCGCACAAGTACTGTCGGCGCCAGACAAGTGAGGCACATGACTACTACGTGGTGTTGTTGGCGCCATGTTCTCTCCTTTGCCACCCTTTGCTTGTCCTTCTACACGGCGGCCTCCTCGTGCAAGTCGCCATCACCGATGGGCCGATGAGGCATAGGATGACGGTGTGGTGCTACCGGAGCTATGTATGATCCTTTGCCACAACCCGCTTCCCCTTATAGGCAGTGGCCACCGCTGCTCTTGCGCGCATCTGCATCAAAGTCTTCAGCCTTGTTACAAAAAAATATCAACAACTATTCAGGAGAGGCCAAAATATATATCTACTACAAAGAAAGGAAATATCACTCCTATGTCCAAAGAAATTTAGTAAACATACAATGCTCATGTTAGTTTGTAGTTGGATGTACAAATCCTACGAAACTAATTCTTTGTCGGAATTAGAAAGGAGCAATGTCCTGGGTTATTATTTTCATGAGCATACCCAACTAGTCTGGTTATGTTACAAAAGTTAATGAGCCATCTGACTGGCATGACTACTTGTTGTTGAAACGAAAGATGGCCGTGTGACCCAGCTCTCCCTAAATACATTTTTAAAGAACATACAATTTATTTCACTGACAGATTTGAATTGCTGAATGTGAGACTCTTTTCAGATAGCACCTTTCTCTAATCAAAGTTTCCTCCCCTAGACTTTGACCAGCAGAGCCAAGCCACAAAATATCAAACACTTGCAACAACACACTAATAATCGTGCACGTGCAATGTGTTGGGGAACGTAGCAGAAATTCAAAATTTTCCTACGTGTCACCAAGATCTATCTATGGAGAGACCAACAACGAGGGGAAGGAGAGTGCATCTACATACCCTTGTAGATCGCTAAGCGGAAGCGTTCAAGAGAACGGGGTTGAAGGAGTCGTACTCGTCGTGATTCAAATCACCAGAGATCCTAGTGCCGAACGGACGGCACCTCCGCGTTCAACACACGTACAGCCCGGTGACGTCTCCCATGCCTTGATCCAGCAAGGAGAGAGGGAGAGGTTGAGGAAGACTCCATCCAGCAGCAGCACAATGGCGTGGTGGTGGTGGAGGAGCGTGGCAATCCTGCAGGGCTTCGCCAAGCACCACGGGAGAGGAGGAAGGAGAGATGCAGGGCTGCGTCATATAGAGGAGAGGAACTCGCGTGTTATGAGCAACCCAAACCTCAACTATATATAGGGGAAGGGGAGGGGCTGCGCCCCCTTTAGGGTTTCCACCCCTAGGGGTGGCGGCCAGCCTAGATCCCATCTAAGGGGGGCGGCCAAGGGGGAGGGGGAGAGGGAGGCGCACCAGGATGGGCCTTAGGGCCCATCTGCCCTAGGGTTTGCCCCCTTCTCCTCTCCCTTGCGCCTTGGGCCCTTGTGGGGGGGCGCACCAGCCAACCTGGGGCTGGTCCCCTTCCACACTTGGCCCATGAAGCCCTCCGGGGCTGGTGGCCCCACTTGGTGGACCCCCGGGACCCTCCCGGTGGTCCCGGTACGTTACCGATAAACCCCGAACTTTTCCGGTGACCAAAACAGGACTTCCCATATATAAATCTTTACCTCCGGACCATTCCGGAACTCCTCGTGACGTCCGGGATCTCATCCGGGACTCCGAACAACATTCGGTAACCACATACAAACTTTCTTTATAACCCTAGCGTCATCAAACCTTAAGTGTGTAGACCCTACGGGTTCGGGAGACATGCAGACATGACCGAGACGTTCTCCGGTCAATAACCAACAGCGGGATCTGGATACCCATGTTGGCTCCCACATGTTCCACGATGATCTCATCGGATGAACCACGATGTCAAGGACTTAATCAATCCCGTATACAATTCCCTTTGTCTATCGGTACGATACTTGCCCGAGATTCGATCGTCGGTATCCCGATACCTTGTTCAATCTCGTTACCGGCAAGTCTCTTTACTCGTTCCGTAACACATCATCCCGTGATCAACTCCTTGATCACATTGTGCACATTATGATGATGTCCTACCGAGTGGGCCCAGAGATACCTCTCCGTCACACGGAGTGACAAATCCCAGTCTTGATTCGTGCCAACCCAACAGACACTTTCGGAGATACTTGTAGTGTACCTTTATAGTCACCCAGTTATGTTGTGATGTTTGGCACACCCAAAACACTCCTACGGTATCCGGGAGTTGCACAATCTCATGGTCTAAGGAAATGATACTTGACATTAGAAAAGCTTTAGCATACGAACTACACGATCTAGTGCTATGCTTAGGATTGGGTCTTGTCCATCACATCATTCTCCTAATGATGTGATCCCGTTAACAACGGCATCCAATGTCCATGGTTAGGAAACTGTAACCATCTATTGATCAACGAGCTAGTCAACTAGAGGCTTACTAGGGACATGGTGTTGTCTATGTATCCACACATGTATCTGAGTTTCCTATCAATACAATTCTAGCATGGATAATAAACGATTATCATGAACAAGGAAATATAATAATAACTAATTTATTATTGCCTCTAGGGCATATTTCCAACAGTCTCCCACTTGCACTAGAGTCAATAATCTAGTTCACATGGATATGTGATTAACACTCAAGGTCACATCCCCATGTGACTAACACCCAAAGAGTTTACTAGAGTCAATAATCTAGTTCACATTACCATGTGATTAACACTCGATGAGTTCTGGGTTTGAACATGTTGTGCTTGTGAGAGATGTTATAGTCAATGGGTCTGAATCTTTCAGATCCGTATGTACTTCGCAAATCTCTATGTCATCTTGTAGATGCAGCTACTATGCTATATTTGGAGCCATTTCAAATAACTATTCTACTTGGAGCTATTCTAAATTGTTGCTCCATTATACGTATCCGGTATCACTACTCAGAGCTATCCGGATAGGTGTTAAGCTTGCATCGACGTAACTCTTTACGTCGAACTCTTTATCACCTCCATAATCGAGAAAATTCCTTAGTCCACTAGTTACTAAGGATAACTTTGACCGCTGTCCTGTGATCCATTCTTGGATCACTCTTGTACCCCTTGACTGACTCATGGCAAGGCACACTTCAGGTGCGGTACACAGCATAGCATACTGTAGAGAGCCTATAAAAGCATAGGGGACGACCTTCGTCCTTCCTCTTTCTTCTGCCGTGGTCGAGCTTTAAGTCTTAACTTCATACCTTACAACTCAGGCAAGAACTCCTTCTTTGACTGATCCATCTTGAACACCTTCAAGATCATGTCAAGGTATGTGCTCATTTGAAAGTACCATTAAGCGTTTTGATCTATCCTTATAGATCTTAATGCTCAATGTTCAAGTAGCTTAATCCAGGCTTTCCATTGAAAAACACTTTCCAAATAACCCTATATGCTTTCCAGAAATTCTACATCATTTCTGATCAACAATATGTCAACATATATTTATCAGAAATTCTATAGTGCTCCCACTCACTTCTTTGGAAATACAAGTTTCTCATAAACTTTGTATACACCCAAAATCTTTGATCATCTCATCAAAGCATACATTCCAACTCCGAGATGCTCACTCTAGTCCTTAGAAGGATTGCTGGAGCTTTGCATACTTGTCAGCATCTTTCAGGATTGACAAAACCTTCCGATTGTATCACATATAACCTTTCCTCAAGAAAATCGTTGAGGAAACAATGTTTTGACATCCTATCTGCAAGATTTCATAAATAATGCAGTAATCGCTAATATAATTCCAACAGACTCTTAGCATCGCTACGAGTGAGAAAGTCTCATCGTAGTCAACTCCTTGAACTTGTCAGAAAACATCTTAACGACAAGTCGAGCTTTCTTAATGGTGACATTTACCATCATTGTCCGTCTTCCTTTTAAAATCCATATGTACCTAACAGCCTTACGACCATCAAGTGGTTCTTCCAAAGTCTATACTTTGTTTTCATATATGGATCCTCTCTCGGATTATATGGCCTCGAGCCATTTATCGGAATCCGGGCCCACCATCGCTTCTCCATAGCTCGTAGGTTCATTGTTGTCTAGCAACATGACTTCCAAGACAGGATTACGTACCACTCTGAAGTAGTACGCATCCTTGTCATCCCACGAGGTTTGGTAGTGACTTGATCTGAAGTTTCATGATCACTATCATAAGCTTCCACTTCAATTGGTGTAGGTGCCACAGGAACAACTCCCTGTGCCCTGCCACACACTAGTTGAAGAGATGGTTTAATAACCTCATCAAGTCTCCACCATCCTCCCACTCAATTCTTTCGAGAGAAACTTTTCCTCGAGAAAGGTCCTGATTCAAGAAACAATCCCTTATTGCTTTCGGATCTGAGACAGGGGGTATACCCAACTGTTTTGGGTGTCCTATGAAGATGCATTTATCTGCTTTGGGTTCGAGCTTATCAGCCTGAAACTTTTCCACATAAGCGTCGCAGCCCCAAACTTTTAAGAAATGACATCTTAGGTTTCTCTAAACCATAGTTCATACGGTGTCATCTCATCGGAATTATGTGGTGCCCTATTTAAAGTGAATGTGGTTGTCTCTAATGCCTAACCCATAAACTATCGTGGTAATTCGATAAGAGACATCATGGTATGCATCATATCCAATAGGGTGCAGTTATGATGTTCGGACACACCATCACACTATGGTGTTCCAGGCTGTATTAGTTGTGAAACAATTTCCACAATGTCTTAATTCTATGCCAAACTCGTAATCCAGATATTCATCTCTATGATCATATCATAGATATCTTATCCTCTTGTCACGACGATCTTTCAACTTCACCCTGAAATTACTTGAACCTTTCAATAATTCAGACTCGTGATTCATCAAGTAAATATACTCAACATCTACTCAAATCATCTGTGAAGTAAGAACATAACGATATCCACTACATGCCTCAGCACTCATTGGACTGCACACATCAAAATGTATTACTTCCAACAAGTTGCTTTCTAGTTCCATTTTACTAAAAATGAGGCTTTCAGTCATCTTGCCCATGTGGTATGATTTGCATGTCTCAAGTGATTCAAAATCAAGTGAGTCCAAACGGTCCATTTGCATGGAGTTTCTTCATGCATATACACCAATAGACATGGTTCGCATGCCTCAAACTTTTCAAAAACGAGTGAGCCCAGAGATCCATCAACATGGAGCTTCTTCATGCGTTTTATACCGATAAGACTTACGTGGCAGTGCCACAAGTAGGTGGTACTATCATTACTATCTTTTGGCATGAACATGTGCATCACTACGATCGAGATTCAATAAACCATTCATTTTAGGTGTAAGACCATTGAAGGTATTATTCAAATAAACAGAGTAACCATTATTCTCCTTAAATGAACAACCGTATTGCGATAGACATAATCCAATCACGTTTATGCTCAACGCAAACACCAAATAACAATTATTTAGGTTTAACACCAATCTCGATGGTGGAGGGAGCGTGCGATGCTTGATCATATCAACATTGGAAACACTTCCAACACATATCGTCAGCTCACCTTTAGCTAGTCTCCGTTTATTTCGTAGCTTTTATTTCGAGTTACTAACACTTAGCAACTGAACCGGTATCTAATACCCTGGTGCTACTAGGAGTACTAGTAAAGTACACATCAACACAATGTATATCCAATATACTTCTATCGACCTTGCCAGCCTTCTAATCTACCAAGTATCTAGGGTAATTCTGCTCCAGTGGCTGTTCCCCTTATTACAGAAGCACTTAGTCTCGGGTTTGGGTTCAACCTTGGGTCTCTTCACTAGAGCAGCAGCTGAATTGCCGTTTCATGAAGTATCCCTTCTTGCCCTTGCCCTTCTTGAAACTAGTGGTTTCACCAACCATCAATAATTGATGCTCCTTCTTGATTTCTACTTTGGTGTCAAACATCGCGAATATCTCAAGGATCATCATATATGTCCCTGATATATTATAGTTCATCACGAAGCTCTAGCAGCTTGGTGGTAATGACTTCGGAGAAACATCACTATCTTATCTAGAAGATCAACTCCCACTCGATTCAAATGATTGTTGTACTCAGACAATCTGAGCACAAGCTCAACAATTGAGCTTTTCTCCCTTAGTTTGCAGGCTAAGAAAATCGTCTGAGGTCTTATACCTCTTGACTTGGGCACGAGCCTGAAATCCCAATTTCAGCCCTCGAAACATCTCATATGTTTCGCGACGTTTCAAAACCGTCTTCGGTGCCTCAACTCTAAACCGTTTAACTGAACTATCATGTAGTTATCAAAATGTGTATGTCAGATGTTCGCAACATCCACAGACAACGTTCGAGGTTCAGCACACTGAGCGGTGCATTAAGGACATAAGCCTTCTAAGAAGCAATGAGGACAATCCTCAGTTTACGGACCTAGTCCGCATAATTGCTACTATCAACTTTCAACTAATTTTTCTCTAGGAACATATCTAAACAGTAGAACTAAAGCGCGAGCTACGACATAATTTGCAAAATCCTTTTTGAATATGTTCAGGATAAACAAGTTCATCTTATGAACTCCCACTCAGATAGACATCCCTCTAGTCATCTAAGTGATTACATGATCCAAGTCAACTAGGCCGTGTCCGATCATCACGTGAGACGGACTAGTCAACATCGGTGAACATCTTCATGCTGATCGTATCTACCATACGACTCATGCTCGACCTTTCGGTCTTTTGTGTTCCGAGGCCATGTCTGTACACATGCTAGGCTCGTCAAGTCAACCTAAGTGTTTCGCGTGTGTAAATCTGTCTTACACCCGTTGTATGTGAACGTTAGAATCTATCACACCCGATCATCACGTGGTGCTTCTAAACAACGAACTGTCGCAATGGTGCACAGTTAGGGGGAACACTTTCTTGAAATTTTAATGAGGGATCATCTTATTTACTACCGTCGTTCTAAGCAAATAAGATGTATAAACATGATAAACATCACATGCAGTCAAATAATAGTGACATGATATGGCCAATATCATATAGCTCCTTTGATCTCCATCTTGGGGCTCCATGATCATCTTGTCACCGGCATGACACCATGATCTCCATCATCATGATCTCCATCATCGTGTCTTCATGAAGTTGTCTCGCCAACTATTACTTCTACTTCTATGGCTACCGGTTAGCAATAAAGTAAAGTAATTACATGATGTTTAAGTTGACACGCAGGTCATAAATAAATTAAGACAACTCCTATGGCTCCTGCCGGTTGTCATACTCATCGACATGCAAGTCGTGATTCCTACTACAAGAACATGATCATCTCATACATCACATATAACATTCATCACATCCTTTGGCCATATCACATCACATAGCATACCTTGCAAAAACAAGTTAGACGTCCTCTAATTGTTGATTGCATGTTTTACGTGGCTGCTACGGGTTTCTAGCAAGAACGTTTCTTACCTATGCAAAGACCACAACGTGATATGCCAATTGCTATTTACCCTTCATAAGGACCCTTTTCATCGAATCAGATCCGACTAAAGTGGGAGAGATAGACACCCGCCAGCCACCTTATGCAGCTAGTGCATGTTAGTCGGTGGAACCGGTCTCACGTAAGCATACGTGTAAGGTTGGTCCGGGCCGCTTCATCCCACAATGCCGCCGAATCAAGATTGGACTAGTAACGGCAAGAATATTGAACAAAATCAACGCCCACAACTACTTTGTGTTCTACTCGTGCATAGAATCTACGCAATAGACCTAGCTCATGATGCCACTGTTGGGGAACGTAGCAGAAATTCAAAATTTTCCTACGTGTCACCAAGATCTATCTATGGAGAGACTAGCAACGAGGGGAAGGAGAGTGCATCTACATACCCTTGTAGATCGCTAAGCGGAAGCGTTCAAGAGAACGGGGTTGAAGGAGTCGTACTCGTCGTGATCCAAATCACCGGAGATCCTAGTGCCGAACGGACGGCACCTCCGCGTTCAACACACGTACAGCCCGGTGACGTCTCCCATGCCTCGATCCAGCAAGGAGAGAGGGAGAGGTTGAGGAAGACTCCATCCAGCAGCAGCACAACGGCGTGGTGGTGGTGGAGGAGCGTGGCAATCCTGCAGGGCTTCGCCAAGCACCACGGGAGAGGAGGAAGGAGAGATGCAGGGCTGCGTCATATAGAGGAGAGGAACTCGCGTGTTATGAGCAGCCCAAACCTCAACTATATATAGGGGAAGGGGAGGGGCTGCGCCCCCTTTAGGGTTTCCACCCCTAGGGGTGGCGGCCAGCCTAGATCCCATCTAAGGGGGGCGGCCAAGGGGGAGGGGGAGAGGGAGGCGCACCAGGATGGGCCTTAGGGCCTATCTGCCCTAGGGTTTGCCCCCTTCTCCTCTCCCTTGCGCCTTGGGCCCTTGTGGGGGGGCGCACCAGCCAACCTGGGGCTGGTCCCCTTCCACACTTGGCCCATGAAGCCCTCCGGGGCTGGTGGCCCCACTTGGTGGACCCCCAGGACCCTCCCGGTGGTCCCGGTACGTTACCGATAAACCCCGAACTTTTCCGGTGACCAAAACAGGACTTCCCATATATAAATCTTTACCTCCGGACCATTCCGGAACTCCTCGTGACGTCCGGGATCTCATCCGGGACTCCGAACAACATTCGGTAACCACATACAAACTTCCTTTATAACCCTAGCGTCATCAAACCTTAAGTGTGTAGACCCTACGGGTTCGGGAGACATGCAGACATGACCGAGACGTTCTCCGGTCAATAACCAACAGCGGGATCTGGATACCCATGTTGGCTCCCACATGTTCCACGATGATCTCATCGGATGAACCACGATGTCAAGGACTTAATCAATCCCGTATACAATTCCCTTTGTCTATCGGTACGATACTTGCCCGAGATTCGATCATCGGTATCCCGATACCTTGTTCAATCTTGTTACCGGCAAGTCTCTTTACTCGTTCCGTAACACATCATCCCGTGATCAACTCCTTGATCACATTGTGCACATTATGATGATGTCCTACCGAGTGGGCCCAGAGATACCTCTCCGTCACACGGAGTGACAAATCCCAGTCTTGATTCGTGCCAACCCAACAGACACTTTTGGAGATACCTGTAGTGTACCTTTATAGTCACCCAGTTACGTTGTGACGTTTGGCACACCCAAAGCACTCCTACGGTATCCGGGAGTTGCACAATCTCATGGTCTAAGGAAATGATACTTGACATTAGAAAAGCTTTAGCATACGAACTACACGATCTAGTGCTATGCTTAGGATTGGGTCTTGTCCATCACATCATTCTCCTAATGATGTGATCCCGTTATCAACGACATCCAATGTCCATGGTTAGGAAACCGTAACCATCTATTGATCAACGAGCTAGTTAACTAGAGGCTTACTAGGGACATGGTGTTGTCTATGTATCCACACATGTATCTGAGTTTCCTATCAATACAATTCTAGCATAGATAATAAACAATTATCATGAACAAGGAAATATAATAATAACTAATTTATTATTGCCTCTAGGGCATATTTCCAACACAATGCACATATAATTTAATAGTATTGTGATAAGTTTTATCTCATCGTATCTGGTTCTTATGACTTTCCCCTCTTGATGCACATATGTTGTCTAAAGTTTTACCATTTGGAAATCTTATCCATGTCATGTGCCTATAAAGTCGTGGCCACTTGGCATCGGTTGCAGATATCTAGTGGCACCCTCATTTCTTGACTTAAAAGGATGTGTTGTGTCCTTCGGTCTTAGGTTCTCAATATGGCAATGTATTGGCTCATGGTATAGGATTCATTGTCCATGGTAATGCCGCGGGAACACCGGGTGTGGACAATCATGCATGTAGTTAGTAATAGGGTCTACATCCTCAATGGTGACGGAACACACATCATGTTGCCCATTTTATTCTTATAGAATAGAATTGATCGTGATATGATGGTGTTGAAAGGAGAAATACAAATAAGGAATTTTTTTGCAAACATCATTTGGGAATTAATGTTGTTTTCAAGATTAATTATAATTAACAAATTTTATGATATTTCCGAGATTAAATGTAGCCAATGCAATCAGCCATGTTTACAACATTAGTTGCAAATAATGTAATTATTGTTGCTTTTGAACTACGATGATGCGATGGATACATCATTGTAACGACATGAGACATTGGATACAAGTGGTTGAATGGCCGAGATTGTTTGGATTCACCCAACTCATATTTTTACAAGTAGTAGTAGACAAAACACACAACTCAACAAATGGTCTCTAAATCCATCGCTCGAGTCTGATTCCCTCTGATCCCACATAATTGCTACTAGCAAAAACAATTCACTACAACCATAAGGACCGAGAATGTCATACACACAAAAAAGAAAAAGAAAACAACCACACAATGCGTCAACTTCTTAATCTGCCCTGCCTCATGATCCAGTTTAAGTGTGTATTCAAATATGATAGTGCATCATGATTCTAGCAAAAATATTGTAATCAAAATAGGGGGCCGATGAAACCTGGGCAACATCGGGAAGGTCGTCGAGCTTGGCGGGCGGCGGACGTTGGTCTTTCCTCTTGTTTTGGCCGTGGGAGGGGCGATGCTACTGGAATTGTGACCCGCCCAACGGCTGAAGGAAATATGCCCTAGAGGCAATAACAAAGTTATTATTTATTTCCTTATATCATGATAAATGTTTATTATTCATGCTAGAATTGTATTAACCGGAAACATAATACATGTGTGAATACATAGACAAACTTAGTGTCACTAGTATGCCTCTACTTGACTAGCTCGTTAATCAAAGATGGTTATGTTTCCTAACCATGAACAAAGTGTTGTTATTTGATTAACGAGGTCACATCATTAGTTGAATGATCTGATTGACATGACCCATTCCATTAGCTTAGCACCCGATCATTTAGTATGTTGCTATTGCTTTCTTCATTACTTATACATGTTCCTATGACTATGAGATTATGCAACTCCCGTTTGCCGGAGGAACACTTTGTGTGCTACCAAACGTCACAACGTAACTGGGTGATTATAAAGGTGTTGGGGAACGTAGCAGAAATTCAAAAAATTTCCTACGTAACACCAAGATCTATCTATGGAGAGATCAGCAACGAGTAGAAAGAGAATGCATCTACATACCCTTGTAGATCGTTAAGCGGAAGCGTTCAAGTGAACGGGGTTGATGGAATCGTACTCGACGTGATTCAGATCACCGATGATCAAGTGCCGAACGGACGGCACCTCCGCGTTCAACACACGTACAGCCCGGTGACGTCTCCCACGCCTTGATCCAGCAAGGAGAGAGGGAGAGGTTGAGGAAGACTCCATCCAGCAGCAGCACAACGGCGTGGTGGTGATGGAGGAGCGTGGCAATCCTGCAGGGCTTTGCCAAGCACCTACGGGAGAGGAGGAGGTGTCACGGGAGGGAGGGAGGCGCCAAGGGCTCAGGTATGGATGCCCTCCCTCCCCTCCACTATATATAGGGGCAGGAGAGAGGGGGGAGGCGCAGCCTTGCCCCCTACTCCAAGCAAGGGGTGCGGCTAAGGAGGGGGAAGGAGTCCATCCTCCCCAAGGCACCTCGGAGGTGCCTTCCCCCTTTAGGACTCTCCCCTTTTTCCTTTATCTTGGCGCATGGGCCTCTAGGGGCTGGTGCCCTTGGCCCATGTAGGCCAAGGCGCACCCCCTACAGCCCATGTGGCCCCCCGGGGCAGGTGGCCCCACCCGGTGGGCCCCCGGGACCCTTCCGGTGGTCCCGGTACAATACCGATGACCCCGAAACTTGTCCCGATGGCCGAAACAGGACTTCCTATATATAAATCTTTACCTCCGGACCATTCCGGAACTCCTCGTGACGTCCGGGATCTCATCCGGGACTCCGAACAACATTCGGTAACCACATACAAGCTTCCTTTATAACCCTAGCGTCATCGAACCTTAAGTGTGTAGACCCTACGGGTTCGGGAGACATGCAGACATGACCGAGACGTTCTCCGGTTAATAACCAACAGCGGGATCTGGATACCCATGTTGGCTCCCACATGTTCCACGATGATCTCATCGGATGAACCACGATGTCAAGGACTTAATCAATCCCGTATTCAATTCCCTTTGTCTAGCGGTATTTTACTTGCCCGAGATTCGATCGTCGGTATACCGATACCTTGTTCAATCTCGTTACCGGCAAGTCACTTTACTCGTTCCGTAACACATCATCCCGTGATCAACTCCTTGGTCACATTGCGCATATGATGATGTCCTACCGAGTGGGCCCAGAGATACCTCTCCGTTTACACGGAGTGACAAATCCCAGTCCCGATCCGCATAAAACAATAGATACTTTCGGAGATACCTGTAGTGCACCTTTATAGTCACCCAGTTACGTTGTGACGTTTGATACACCCAAAGCACTCCTACGGTATCCAGGAGTTACACGCTCTCATGGTCGAAGGAAGAGATACTTGACATTGGCAAAGCTCTAGCAAATGAACTACACGATCTTTTGTGCTAGTCTTAGGATTGGGTCTTGTCCATCACATCATTCTCCTAATGATGTGATCCTGTTATCAACGACATCCAATGTCCATAGCCAGGAAACCATGACTATCTGTTGATCACAACGAGCTAGTCAACTAGAGGCTCACTAGGGACATATTGTGGTCTATGTATTCACACGTGTATTACGATTTCCAGATAATACAGTTATAGCATGAATAAAAGACAATTATCATGAACAAGGAAATATAATAATAATACTTTTATTATTGCCTCTAGGGCATATTTCCAACAGTCTCCCACTTGCACTAGAGTCAATAATCTAGTTCACATCGCCATGTGATTAACACTCACAGGTCACATCGCCATGTGACTAATACCCAAGAGTTTACTAGAGTCAGTAGTCTAGTTCACATCACTATGTGATTAACACTCAATGAGTTTTATGTTTGATCATGTTGCTTGTGAGAGAGGTTTTAGTCAACGGGTCTGAACCTTTCAGATCCGTGTGTGCTTTACAAATCTCTATGTCATCTCCTAGATGCAGCTATCACGCTCTATTTGGAGCTATTCCAAACAACTGTTCTACTTGGAGCTATTCTAAATTATTGCTCCATTATATGTATCCGGTCTCTCTACTCAGAGCTATCCGGATAGGTGTCAAGCTTGCATCGTCGTAACCTTTACGACGAACTCTTTTACCACCTCCATAATCGAGAAAATTCCTTAGTCCACTAGTTACTAAGGATAACTTTGACTGCTGTCCTGTGAGCCATTCTTGGATCACTCTTGTACCCCTTGACTGACTCATGGCAAGGCACACTTCAGGTGCGGTACACAGCATAGCATACTGAAGAGCCTACGTCTAAAGCATAGGGGACGACCTTCGTCCTTTCTCTCTTTTCTGCCGTGGTCGAGCTTTAAGTCTTAACTTCGTACCTTACAATTCAGGCAAGAACTTCTTCTTTGGCTGATCCATCTTGAATACCTTCAAGATCATGTCAAGGTATGTGCTCATTTGAAAGTACCATTAAGCGTTTTGATCTATCCTTAAAGATCTTGATGCTCAATGTTCAAGTAGCTTAATCCAGGCTTTCCATTGAAAAACACTTTCAAAATAACCCTATATGCTTTCCAGAAACTCTACGTCATTTCTGATCAACAATATGTCAACAACATATACTCATCAGAAATTCTATAGTGCTCCCACTCACTTCTTTGGAAATACAAGTTTCTCATAAACTTTGTACAAACCCAAATTTTTTTGATCATCATCAAAGCATACATTCCAACTCCGAGATGCTTACTCCAGTCCTTAGAAGGATCGCTGGAGCTAGCATACCTTTTAGCATCCTTAGGATCGACAAAACTTTTCTGATTGTATTGCATACAACCTTTCCTTACGAAAACTAGTAAGGAAACTTGTCTTGACATCCATCTGCCAGATTTCATAAATGCAGCTAATGCTAACATGAATCCGACGGATTTTAAGCATCGCTACGGATGAGAAAAACTCATCGTAGTCAACTCCTTGAACTTGTGAAAAACTTTTCGCCACAAGTCGAGCTTCATGGACGGTGACATTACCATCCACGTCTGTCTTCTTCTTAAAGATCCATTTATCTTAATGGCTTGCCGATCATCGGGCAAGTCCACCAAAGTCCATGGATCCGTTCTCGGATTTTATGGCCTCGAGCCATTTATCGGAATCCGGGCCCACCATCGCTTCTCCATAGCTCGTAGGTTCATTGTTGTCTAGCAACATGACTTCCAAGATAGGATTACGTACCACTCTGAAGTAGTACGCATCCTTGTCATCCCACGAGGTTCGGTAGTGACTTGATCCGAAGCTTCATGATCACTATCATAAACTTCCACTTCAATTGGTGCAGGTGCCACAGGAACAACTTCCTGTGCCCTGCCACACACTAGTTGAAGAGACGGTTCAATAACCTCATCAAGTTTCCACCATCCTCCCACTCAATTCTTTCGAGAGAAACCTTTCCTCGAGAAAGGACCCGATTCTAGAAACAATTCATATTGCTTTTGGATCTGAATTAGGAGGTATACCCAACTGTTTTGGGTGTCCTATGAAGATGTATTTTATCCGCTTTGGGTTCGAGCTTAATCCTGAAACTTTTTCACATAAGCGTCACAGCCCCAAACCTTTAAGAAACGACAACTTAGGTTTCTCTAAACCATAATTCATACAGTGTCATCTCAACGGAATTACGTGGTGCCCTACTTAAAGTGAATGTGGTTGTCTCTAATGCCTAACCCATGAACGATAGTGGTAATTCGATAAGAGACATCATGGTACGCACCATATCCAATAGGGTGCAACTATGATGTTCGGACACACCATCACACTATGGTGTTCCAGGCGGTATTAATTATGAAACAATTTCCACAATGTCTTAATTGTGTGCCAAAACTCGTAACTCAGATATTCATCTCTATGATCATATCATAGACATTTTATCCTCTTGTCACAATGATCTGCTACTTCACTCTGAAATTACTTGAACCATTCAATAATTCAGACTTGTGTTTCATCAAGTAAATATTCTCAACATCTACTCGAATCATCTGTGAAGTAAGAACATAACGATATTCACCGCATGCCTCAGCACTCATTGGACTGCACACATCAAAATGTGTTACTTCCTACAAGTTGCTATCTTGTTCCATCTTACTGAAAACGAGGCTTTTCAGTCATCTTGCCCATGTGGTATGATTTGCATATCTCAAGTGATTCAAAATCAAGTGAGTCCAAACGGTCCATTTGCATGGAGTTTCTTCATGCGTATATACCAATAGACATGGTTCGCATGTCTCAAACTTTTCAAAAATGAGTGAGTCAAAGATCCATCAACATGGAGCTTCTTCATGCGTTTTAAACCAATATGACTTACATGGCAGTGCCACCAGTAAGTGGTACTATCATTACTATCTTTTGGCATGAAAATGTGTATCCCTACGATCAAGATTCAATAAACCATTCCTTTAGGTGCAAGAGCACTTATTCAGGTTTAATACTAATCTTGATGGTAGAGGGAGCGTGCGATGTTAGATCACATCAAACTTGGAAACACTTCCAACATGTATCGTCAGCTCACCTTTAGCTAGTCTCCGTTTTATTCCGTAGCTTTTATTTCGAGTTACTAACACTTAGCAACCGAACCGGTATCTAATACCCTGGTGCTACTAGGAGTACTAGTAAAGTACACATTAACATAATGTATATCCAATATACTTCTATCGACCTTGCCAGCCTTCTTATCTATCAAGTATCTAGGGTAATGCTGCTTCAGTGGTTGTTTCCCTTATTATAGAAGCACTTAGTCTCGGGTTTGGGTTCAACCTTGGGTTTCTTCACTAGAGCAGCAGCTGAATTGCCGTTTCATGAAGTATCCCTTTGTTCCCTTGCCCTTCTTGAAAACTAGTGGTTTCACCAACCATCAACAATTGATGCTCCTTCTTGATTTCTACTTTCGCGGTGTCAAACATCACGAATATCTCAAGGATCATCATATCTATCCCTGATATGTTATAGTTCATCACGAAGCTCTAGCAGCTCGGTGGCAATGACTTTGGAGAAACATCACTATCTCATTTGGAAGATCAACTCCCACTTGATTCAAGTGATTGTTGCACTCAGACAATCTGAGCACAAGCTCAACGATTGAGCTTCTCTCCTTAGTTTGCAGGCTAAGAAAATCGTCGGAGGTCTCAAACCTCTTGACGTGGGAACGAGCCTGAAATCCTAATTTCAGCCCTCGAAACATCTCATATGTTCCGCGACGTTTCGAAAACGTCTTTGGTGCCTCTACTTAAACCATTTAACTGAACTATCACGTAGTTATCAAAACGTGTATGTCCGATGTTCACAACATCCACAAACGACGTTGGGGTTCAGCACACTGAGCGGTGCATTAAGGACATAAGCTTTCTACTGTCCGCAAAGTTGCTACTTTCAACTTTCAACTATATTTTCTCTAGGAACATATCTAAAACAGTAGAACTAAAGCGCGAGCTACGACATAATTTGCAAAAGGTCTTTTGACTATGTTCAGGATAATTGAGTTCATCTTATGAACTCCCACTTAGATAGACATCCCTCTGGTCATCTAAGTGATCACATGATCCGAGTCAACTAGGCCGTGTCCGATCATCACGTGAGACGGACTAGTTTACGTCGGTGAACATCTTCATGTTGATCGTATCTACTATACGACTCATGCTCGACCTTTCGGTCTCCGTGTTCCGAGGCCATGTCTACACATGCTAGGCTCGTCAAGTTAACCCTAAGTGTTTTCGCTGTGTAAAACTGTCTTACACCCGTTGTATGTGAACGTAAGAATCCATCACACCCGATCATCACGTGGTGCTTAGAAGCGACGAACTGTAGCAACGGTGCACAGTTAGGGGAGAACACTTCTTGAAATTTTGTAAGGGATCATCTTATTTACTACCGTCGTCCTAAGTAAACAAGATGCATAAACATGATAAACATCACATGCAATCAAATAGTGACATGATATGGCCAATATCATTTTGCTCCTTTTGATCTTCATCTTCGGGGCTCCATGATCATCATCGTCACCGGCATGACACCATGATCTCCATCATCATGATCTCCATCATCGTGTCTTCATGAAGTTGTCACGCCAACGACTACTTCTACTTCTATGGCTAACGCGTTTAGCAATAAAGTAAAGTAATTTACATGGCGTTCTTCAATGACACGCAGGTCATACAATAAATAAAGACAACTCCTATGGCTCCTGCCGGTTGTCATACTCATCGACATGCAAGTCGTGAATCCTATTACAAGAACATGATCAATCTCATACATCACATATCATTCATCACATTGTTCTTGGCCATATCACATCACATAGCATACCCTGCAAAAACAAGTTAGACGTCCTCTAATTGTTGTTGCATGTTTTACGTGGCTGCTATGGGTTTCTAGCAAGAACGTTTCTTACCTACGCAAGACCACAACGTGATATGCCAATTGCTATTTACCCTTCATAAGGACCCTTTTCATCGAATCCGTTCCGACTAAAGTGGGAGAGACTGGCACCCGCTAGCCACCTTATGCACCAAGTGCATGTCAATCGGTGGAACCTGTCTCACGTAAGAGTACGTGTAAGGTCGGTCCGGGCCGCTTCATCCCACAATACCGTCGAAACAAGATTGGACTAGTAACGGTAAGCATATTGAACAACATCAACGCCCACAACTACTTTGTGCTCTACTCGTGCAAAGAATCTACGCAATAGACCTAGCTCATGATGCCACTGTTGGGGAACGTAGCAGAAATTCAAAATTTTTCCTACGAATCACCAAGATCTATCTATGGAGAGACCAGCAACGAGTAGAAAGGAGGAGAGTTTGCATCTACATACCCTTGTAGATCGCTAAGCGGAAGCGTTCAAGTGAACGGGGTTGATGGAGTCGTACTCGTCGTGATTCAGATCACCGATGATCAAGTGCCGAACGGACGGCACCTCCGCGTTCAACACACGTACAGCCCGGTGACGTCTCCCACGCCTTGATCCAGCAAGGAGAGAGGGAGAGGTTGAGGAAGACTCCATCCAACAACAGCACAACGGCGTGGTGGTGGTGGAGGAGCGTGGCAATCCCGCAGGGCTTCGCCAAGCACCATGGGAGAAGAGGAGGAGGGAGAGGGGCAGGGCTGCACCAACGAGAGATCAAATCGCGTGTTATGGGCAGCCCCTAGGCCTCATATATATAGGGGAAGGGGAGGGCTGCGCCCCCTTCAAGGTTTCCCACCCCCTAGGGGCGGCGGCCAGCCTCCAGATGGCATCTGGTGCGGCGGCCAAGAGGAGGGGGAGGAGTCCATCCTCCCCAAGGCACCTCGGAGGTGCCTTCCCCCTCGAGGACTCTTCCCTCTAGGGTTCCCTAGGCGCATGGGCCTCTTGGGGCTGGTGCCCTTGGCCCATGTAGGCCAAGGCGCACCCCCCACAGCCCATGTGGCCCCCCGGGGCAGGTGGCCCCACCCGGTGGGCCCCCGGGACCCTTCCGGTGGTCCCGGTACAATACCGATGACCCCGAAACTTGTCCCGATAGCCGAAACAGGACTTCCTATATATAAATCTTTACCTCCGGACCATTCCGGAACTCCTCGTGACGTCCGGGATCTCATCCGGGACTCCGAACAACATTCGGTAACCACATACAAGCTTCCTTTATAACCCTAGCGTCATCGAACCTTAAGTGTGTAGACCCTACGGGTTCGGGAGACATGCAGACATGACCGAGACGTTCTCCGGTCAATAACCAACAGCGGGATCTGGATACCCATGTTGGCTCCCACATGTTCCACGATGATCTCATCGGATGAACCACGATGTCAAGGACTCAATCGATCCCGTATACAATTCCCTTTGTCTAGCGGTATTTTACTTGCCCGAGATTCGATCGTCGGTATACCGATACCTTGTTCAATCTCGTTACCGGCAAGTCACTTTACTCGTTCCGTAACACATCATCCCATGATCAACTCCTTGGTCACATTGCGCATATGATGATGTCCTACCGAGTGGGCCCAGAGATACCTCTCCGTTTACACGGAGTGACAAATCCCAGTCTCGATCTGCATAAAACAATAGATACTTTCGGAGATACCTGTAGTGCACCTTTATAGTCACCCAGTTACGTTGTGACGTTTGATACACTCAAAGCACTCCTACGGTATCCAGGAGTTACACGATCTCATGGTCAAAGGAAGAGATACTTGACATTGGCAAAGCTCTAGCAAACGAACTACACGATCTTTGTGCTAGTCTTAGGATTGGGTCTTGTCCATCACATCATTCTCCTAATGATGTGATCCCGTTATCAACGACATCCAATGTCCATAGCCAGGAAACCATGACTATCTGTTGATCACAACGAGCTAGTCAACTAGAGGCTCACTAGGGACATATTGTGGTCTATGTATTCACACGTGTATTACGATTTCCAGATAATACAGTTATAGCATGAATAAAAGACAATTATCATGAACAAGGAAATATAATAATAATACTTTTATTATTGCCTCTAGGGCATATTTCCAACAAAAGGAGCTCTACAGGTGTCTCCAATGGTAGATGTTGGGTTGGCGTATTTCGAGATTAGGATTTGTCACTCCAATTGTCGGAGAGGTATCTCTGGGCCCTCTCGGTAATGCACATCACATAAGCCTTGCAAGCATTGCAACTAATGAGTTAGTTGCGAGATGATGTATTATGGAACGAGTAAAGAGACTTGCCGGTAACGAGATTGAACTAGGTATTGGATACCGACGATCGAATCTCGGGCAAGTAACATACCGATGACAAAGGGAACAACGTATGTTGTTATGCGGTCTGACCGATAAAGATCTTCGTAGAATATGTAGGAGCCAATATGGGCATCCAGGTCCCGCTATTGGTTATTGACCGGAGACGTGTCTCGGTCATGTCTACATTGTTCTCGAACCGTAGGGTCCGCACGCTTAACGTTACGATGACAGTTATTATGAGTTTATGCATTTTGATGTACCGAAGATTGTTCGGAGTCCCGGATGTGATCATGGACATGACGAGGAGTCTCGAAATGGTCGAGACATAAAGATTGATATATTGGAAGCCTATGTTTGGATATCGGAAGTGTTTCGGGTGAAATCGGGATTTTACCGGAGTACCGGGAGGTTACCGGAACCCCCCGGGAGCTATATGGGCCTTAGTGGGCTTTAGTGGAAAGGAGAAAGGGGCAGCCCAAGGTGGGCCGCGCGCCTTCCCCCTCCCCTAGTCCTATTAGGACAAGGAGAGGTGGCCGGCCCCCTCTCTCTCTTTCTCCCCTCGAGGAATCCTATTCCAACTAGGATTGGGGGGGGGGATCCTACTCCCAGAGGGAGTAGGACTCCCTTGGCGCGCCCTCCTTGGCCGGCCGCCCCCTCCCCCTTGGCTCCTTTATATATGGAGGCAGGGGGGCACCCTAGGACACACAAGTTGATCCTTGAGATCGTTCCTTAGCCGTGTGCGGTGCCCCCTGCCACCATATTCCACCTCGATCATATTGTAGCGGTGCTTAGGCGAAGCCCTGCGATGGTAGAACATCAAGATCGTCACCACGCCGTCGTGCTGACGGAACTCCTCCCCGACGCTTTGCTGGATCGGAGCCCGGGGATCGTCATCGAGTTGTACGTGTGCTAAGAACTCGGAGGTGCCGGAGTAACGGTGCTTGGATCGGTCGGATCGGGAAGACGTACGACTACTTCCTCTACGTTGTGTCAACGCGTCCACAGTCGGTCTGTGTGGGTATGTAGACAACACTCTCCCCTCTCGTTGCTATGCATCACCATGATCTTGCGTGTGCGTAGGAAATTTTTTGAAATTACTACGTTCCCCAACAGTGGCATCCGAGCCTAGGTTTTATATGTTGATGTTATATGCACGAGTAGAACACAAGTGAGTTGTGGGCGATATAAGTCATACTGCCTACCAGCATGTCATACTTTGGTTCAGCGGTATTGTTGGACGAGACGACCCGGACCAACATTACGCGTACGCTTACGCGAGACCGGTTCCCCCGACGTGCTTTGCACATAGGTGGCTTGCGGGCGACTGTCTCTCCAACTTTAGTTGAACCGAGTATGGCTACGCCCGGTCCTTGCGAAGGTTAAAACGGAGTCTAATTGACAAACTATCGTTGTGGTTTTGATGCGTAGGTGAGATTGGTTCTTGCTTAAGCCCGTAGCAGCCACGTAAAACTTACAACAACAAAGTAGAGGACGTCTAACTTGTTTTGCAGGGCATGTTGTGATGTGATATGGTCAAGGCATGATGATGAATTTTATTGTATGAGATGATCATGTTTTGTAACCGAGTTATCGGCAACTGGCAGGAGCCATATGGTTGTTGCTTTATTGTATGCAATGCAATCGCGATGTAATGCTTTACTTTATCACTAAGCGGTAGCGATAGTCGTGGAAGCATAAGATTGGCGAGACGACAACAATGCTACGATGGAGATCAAGGTGTCGCCGGTGACGATGATGATCATGACGGTGCTTCGGAGATGGAGATCACAAGCACAAGATGATGATGGCCATATCATATCAATTATATTGATTGCATGTGATGTTTATCTTTTTATGCATCTTATCTTGCTTTGATTGACGGTAGCATTATAAGATGATCTCTCACTAAATTATCAAGAAGTGTTCTCCCTGAGTATGCACTGTTGCCAAAGTTCGTCATGCCCAGACACCACGTGATGATCGGGTGTGATAAGCTCTACGTCCATCTACAACGGGTGCAAGCCAGTTTTTGCACACGCAGAATACTCAGGTTAAACTTGACGAGCCTAGCATATGCAGATATGGCCTCGGAACACGGAGACCGAAAGGTCGAGCGTGAATCATATAGTAGATATGATCAACATAACGATGTTCACCATTGAAAACTACTCCATCTCACGTGATGATCGGTTATGGTTTAGTTGATTTGGATCACGTGATCACTTAGAGGATTAGAGGGATGTCTATCTAAGTGGGAGTTCTTAAGTAATTTGATTAATTGAACTTAAACTTATCATGAACTTAGTACCTGATAGTATCTTGCTTGTTTATGTTGATTGTAGATAGATGGCTCGTGCTGTTGTTCCGTTGAATTTTAATGCGTTCCTTGAGAAAGCAAAGTTGAAAGATGATGGTAGCAATTACACGGACTGGGTCCGTAACTTGAGGATTATCCTCATTGCTGCTCAGAAGAATTACGTCCTGGAAGCACCGCTGGGTGCCAGGCCTGCTGCTGGAGCAACACCAGATGTTATGAACGTCTGGCAGAGCAAAGCTGATGACTACTCGATAGTTCAGTGTGCCATGCTTTACGGCTTAGAATCGGGACTTCAACGACGTTTTGAACGTCATGGAGCATATGAGATGTTTCAGGAGTTGAAGTTAATATTTCAAGCAAATGCCCGAATTGAGAGATATGAAGTCTCCAATAAGTTCTACAGCTGCAAGATGGAGGAGAACAGTTCTGTCAGTGATCATATACTCAAAATGTCTGGGTATAATAATCACTTGATTCAATTGGGAGTTAATCTTCCAGATGATTGCGTCATTGACAGAATTCTCCAATCACTGCCACCAAGCTACAAGAGCTTCGTGATGAACTATAACATGCAAGGGATGAACAAGACTATTCCCGAGCTCTTCGCAATGCTGAAAGCTGCGGAGGTAGAAATCAAAAAGGAGCATCAAGTGTTGATGGTCAACAAGACCACTGGTTTCAAGAAAAAGGGCAAAGGGAAGAAGAAGGGGAACTTCAAGAAGAACGGCAAACAAGTTGCTGCTCAAGAGAAGAAACCCAAGTCTGGACCTAAGCCTGAAACTGAGTGCTTCTACTGCAAGCAGACTGGTCACTGGAAGCGGAAATGCCCCAAGTATTTGGCGGATAAGAAGGATGGCAAGGTGAACAAAGGTATATGTGATATACATGTTATTGATGTGTACCTTACTAGAGCTCGCAGTAGCACCTGGGTATTTGATACTGGTTCTGTTGCTAATATTTGCAACTCGAAACAGGGACTACGGATTAAGCGAACACTAGCAAAGGACGAGGTGATGATGCGCGTGGGAAACGGTTCCAAAGTCGATATGATCGCGGTCGGCACGCTACCTCTACATCTACCTTCAGGATTAGTATTAGACCTAAATAATTGTTATTTGGTGCCAGCGTTGAGCATGAACATTATATCTGGATCTTGTTTGATGCGAGACGGTTATTCATTTAAATCATAGAATAATGATTGTTCTATTTATATGAGTAATATCTTTTATGGTCATGCACCCTTGAAGAGTGGTCTATTCTTGTTGAATCTCGATAGTAGTAACACACATATTCATAATGTTGAAGCCAAAAGATGCAGAGTTGATAATGATGGTGCAACTTATTTGTGGCACTGCCGTTTGGGTCATATCGGTGTAAAGCGCATGAAGAAACTCCATACTGATGGACTTTTGGAACCACTTGATTATGAATCACTTGGTACTTGCGAACCGTGCCTCATGGGCAAGATGACTAAAACACCGTTCTCCGGTACTATGGAGAGAGCAACAGATTTATTGGAAATCATACATACAGATGTATGTGGTCCGATGAATATTGAGGCTCGTGGCGGATATCGTTATTTTCTCACCTTCACAGATGACTTAAGCAGACATGGGTATATCTACTTAATGAAACACAAGTCTGAAACATTTGAAAAGTTCAAAGAATTTCAGAGTGAAGTTGAAAATCATCGTAACAAGAAAATAAAGTTTCTACGATCTGATCGTGGAGGAGAATATTTGAGTTACGAGTTTGGCGTACATTTGAAACAATGCGGAATAGTTTCACAACTCACGCCACCCGAAACACCACAGCATAATGGTGTGTCCGAACGTCGTAATCGTACTTTACTAGATATGGTGCGATCTATGATGTCTCTTACTGATTTACCGCTATCATTTTGGGGATATGCTTTAGAGACGGTCGCGTTCACGTTAAATAGGGCACCATCAAAATCCGTTGAGACGACGCCTTATGAACTATGGTTTGGCAAGAAACCAAAGTTGTCGTTTCTTAAAATTTGGGGCTGTGATGCTTATGTGAAAAAGCTTCAACCTGATAAGCTCGAACCCAAATCGGAAAAATGTGTCTTCATAGGATACCCAAAGGAGACTGTTGGGTACACCTTCTATCACAGATCCGAAGGCAAGACATTCGTTGCTAAGAATGGATCCTTTCTAGAGAAGGAGTTTCTCTCGAAAGAAGTGAGTGGGAGGAAAGTAGAACTTGACGAGGTAACTGTACCTGCTCCCTTATTGGAAAGTAGTACATCACAGAAAACTGTTTCAGTGACACCTACACCAGTTAGTGAGGAAGCTAATGATGATGATCATGAAACTTTAGATCAAGATACTACTGAACCTCGTAGCTCAACCAGAGTGAGATCCGCACTAGAGTGGTACGGTAATCCTGTTCTGGAAGTCATGCTACTAGATCATGATGAACCTACGAACTATGAAGAAGCGATGGTGAGCCCAGATTCCGCAAAGTGGCTTGAAGCCATGAAATCTGAGATGGGATCCATGTATGAGAACAAAGTATGGACTTTGGTTGACTTGCCTGATGATCGGCAAGCAATTGAGAATAAATGGATCTTCAAGAAGAAGACTGACGCTGACGGTAATATTACTGTCTACAAAGCTCGACTTGTCGCAAAAGGTTTTCGACAAGTTCAAGGGATTGACTACGATGAGACCTTCTCACCCGTAGCGATGCTTAAGTCTGTCCGAATCATGTTAGCAATTGCCGCATTTTATGATTATGAAATTTGGCAGATGGACGTCAAAACTGCATTCCTGAATGGATTTTTGGAAGAAGAGTGGTATATGATGCAACCAGAGGGTTTTGTCGATCCAAAGGGAGCTAACAAAGTGTGCAAGCTCCAGCGATCCATTTATGGACTGGTGCAAGCCTCTCGGAGTTGGAATAAACGCTTTGATAGTGTGATCAAAGCATTTGGTTTTATACAGACTTTCAGAGAAGCCTGTATTTACAAGAAAGTGAGTGGGAGCTCTGTAGCATTTCTGATATTATATGTGGATGACATATTACTGATTGGAAATGATGTAGAATTTCTGGATAGCATAAAGGGATACTTGAATAAAAGTTTTTCAATGAAAGACCTCGGTCAAGCTGCTTACATATTAGGCATTAAGATCTATAGAGATAGATCAAGACGCCTAATTGGACTTTCACAAAGCACATACCTTGACAGAGTTTTGAAGAAGTTCAAAATGGATCAAGCAAAGAAAGGGTTCTTGCCTGTGTTACAAGGTGTGAAGTTGAGTAAGACTCAATGCCCGACCACTGCAGAAGATAGAGAGAAAATGAAAGATGTTCCATATGCTTCAGCAATAGGCTCTATCATGTATGCAATGCTGTGTACCAGACCTGATGTGTGCCTTGCTATAAGCTTAGCAGGGAGGTACCAAAGTAATCCAGGAGTGGATCACTGGACAGCAGTCAAGAACATCCTGAAATACCTGAAAAGGACTAAGGATATGTTTCTCGTATATGGAGGTGACAAAGAGCTCACCGTAAAAGGTTACGTTGATGCAAGCTTTGACACTGGTCCGGACGATTCTAAATCGCAAACCGGATACGTGTTTACATTAAATGGTGGAGCTGTCAGTTGGTGCAGTTCTAAACAAAGCATCGTAGCGGGATCTACATGTGAAGCGGAGTACATAGCTGCTTCAGAAGCAGCGAATGAAGGAGTCTGGATGAAGGAGTTCATATCCGATCTAGGTGTCATACCTAGTGCATCAGGTCCAATGAAAATCTTTTATGACAATACTGGTGCAATTGCCTTGGCAAAGGAATCCAGATTTCACAAGAGAACCAAGCACATCAAGAGACGATTCAATTCCATCCGAGATCTAGTCCAGGTGGGAGACATAGAGATTTGCAAGATACATACGGATCTGAATGTTGCAGACCCGTTGACTAAGCCTCTTCCACGAGCAAAACATGATCAGCACCAAGGCTCCATGGGTGTTAGAATCATTACTGTGTAATCTAGATTATTGACTCTAGTGCAAGTGGGAGACTGAAGGAAATATACCCTAGAGGCAATAATAAAGTTATTATTTATTTCCTTATATCATGATAAATGTTTATTATTCATGCTAGAATTGTATTAACCGGAAACACAATACATGTGTGAATACATAGACAAACTTAGTGTCACTAGTATGCCTCTACTTGACTAGCTCGTTAATCAAAGATGGTTATGTTTCCTAACCATGAACAAAGTGTTGTTATTTGATTAACGAGGTCACATCATTAGTTGAATGATCTGATTGACATGACCCATTCCATTAGCTTAGCACCCGATCATTTAGTATGTTGCTATTGCTTTCTTCATTACTTATACATGTTCCTATGACTATGAGATTATGCAACTCCCGTTTGCCGGAGGAACACTTTGTGTGCTACCAAACGTCACAACGTAACTGGGTGATTATAAAGGAGCTCTACAGGTGTCTCCAATGGTAGATGTTGGGTTGGCGTATTTCGAGATTAGGATTTGTCACTCTAATTGTCGGAGAGGTATCTCTGGGCCCTCTCGGTAATGCACATCACATAAGCCTTGCAAGCATTGCAACTAATGAGTTAGTTGCGAGATGATGTATTACGGAACGAGTAAAGAGACTTGCCGGTAACGAGATTGAACTAGGTATTGGATACCGACGATCGAATCTCGGGCAAGTAACATACCGATGACAAAGGGAACAATGTATGTTGTTATGCGGTCTGACCGATAAAGATCTTCGTAGAATATGTAGGAGCCAATATGGGCATCCAGGTCCCACTATTGGTTATTGACCGAAGACGTGTCTCGGTCATGTCTACATTGTTCTCGAACCGTAGGGTCCGCACGCTTAATGTTACGATGACAGTTATTATGAGTTTATGCATTTTGATGTACCGAAGATTGTTCGGAGTCCCGGATGTGATCATGGACATGACGAGGAGTCTCGAAATGGTCGAGACATAAAGATTGATATATTGGAAGCCTATGTTTGGATATCAGAAGTGTTCCGGGTGAAATCAGGATTTTACCGGAGTACCGGGAGGTTACCGGAACCCCCCGGGAGCTATATGGGCCTTAGTGGACTTTAGTGGAAAGGAGAAAGGGGCAGCCCAAGGTGGGCCGCGCGCCTCCCCCCTCCCCTAGTCCTATTAGGACAAGGAGAGGTGGCCGGCCCCCTCTCTGTCTTTCCCCCCTCGAGGAACCTATTCCAACTAGGATTGGGGGGGGGGGATCCTACTCCCAGAGGGAGTAGGACTCCCTTGGCGCGCCCTCCTTGGCCGGCCGCCCCCTCCCCCTTGGCTCCTTTAAATACGGAGGCAGGGGGGCACCCTAGGACACACAAGTTGATCCTTGAGATCGTTCCTTAGCCGTGTGCGGTGCCCCCTGCCACCATATTCCACCTCGATCATATTGTAGCGGTGCTTAGGCGAAGCCCTGCGACGGTAGAACATCAAGATCGTCACCACGCCGTCGTGCTGACGGAACTCCTCCCCGACGCTTTGCTGGATCGGAGCCCGGGGATCGTCATCGAGCTGTACGTGTGCTAAGAACTCGGAGGTGCCGGAGTAACGGTGTTTGGATCGCTCGGATCGGGAAGACGTACGACTACTTCCTCTATGTTGTGTCAACGCTTCCGCAGTCGGTCTGCGTGGGTACGTAGACAACACTCTTCCCTCTCGTTGCTATGCATCACCATGATCTTGCGTGTGCGTAGGATTTTTTTTGAAATTACTACGTTCCCCAACAACGGCTACTGACGCCGCTGCTGCTAGCACCTCCAAGGTGAATTACGACTGTAATGATCATGCATCGACAGCTCCCACGCCTCCTCCTCAGCGAACATAGCCACCACATCATCCATCTTCGGCTCACATAGGTGTCCTGAGCCGCGTCATGAAGAGTTGGATGGGGTTGGCAACACCGAAACCCTAGAGATGGGTGTCAGGAGCGAGAGGAGAAGGGACATGGGTTCGTCAAAGGATTGGGAAGGGACCTACGATCTGAGCGTCACGATTCAGGGGGCAGGGAAAACGTGTAGGGCGGACTAGAAAAACCGTGTGTGCGGGAGAGAAGCATAACATGGTAGGGAGTCGGACAAAAGCAAGCAGAACGTGTTCCGTTCCGGCAGGAAAGGGGACGATACACTATTTTTTAAGTAGCAGATTATTTGAAGATTGCTCACCACGCCCACGTGGTCAATATCTAGGTAAAATTGACAAATTTGATCTATGGACGAAATCAAATCACAGAATAAACTACCCGTGAAACTATTTCACGCGGCTGACCTTTTTGTGTGACGCCCGACACGCAGGTGCCACACTATACTGTGCAATGCCTCAAAGATAGGCGCTACACGCCTGGCCAGCGTCGCACCTGTATGATCTGAAAATTACTAAGTCAATGTGCGGCGCCTGAGAGCTAGGCGCCACACTTTACAGTGTAACGCCTAGCTTTTAGGCGTTGCACTAGTGGTTGCTTCATTTTGTAGTGCAACCACTAGTGCAGCGCCTGAGAGCTAGGCGCCACACTATACAGTGCAGTGCCTAGCTCTTAGGCTCTGCACAATGACTTAACAATTTTTAGGCAGTCTGGGGTGCAACGCTGGCCAGGCGTGTAGTGCCTATCTGTGAGGCATTGCATAGTGTAGTGTGGCGCTTTCGTGTCGGGCGTCACACAAAAAGGTCAGCCGCGTGAAATAGTTTCACGGGCAATTCATTCTGTGATTTGATTTCGTTCACAGGTCAAATTTGTCAAATTTGCCCAATATCTACATGGACATTAGTTGTAACCCGAGCTCTAATGCAAGTGTTGATGGTGGGCTTGTTGATAATAAGTAAACTACTGAACCTTGACAATATGAATCTATAACTCGAACTGACAGGGCTCAAGTACGGGCCACGAATGTCAACAATTAAGTGGTATCCTTTCCACAAGACCAATCAAGAAATCTTTACGGGTTACATGAGAGCAACCAATGTGTTGTACAACAACTTAGGTTGAAACTTCTACGCCTGCATGACTAACGCACCGACATGGTGACCACCATGCCGAGCAAAATATGAAGATGACAATGATAATATTATAGAAAGGACTACACAATTAGGAGTCATTACACATTAGCAATTATAGGGCTTATGCCTAGATTGATACTTAGATCTCATCAAGTTCTCCTAACTCGATGAGCCATATAATCGATATTGTACTTGTATCTTAGAGCATCTCCAAACCGACTGAGCGAATTTGGCCCCTTAAATATCCGTGGACGCGTTTGTATACAACGCTAGCCTGCCCCATATGCCTGTCCGGAGAACTACCCCCTCATATTCAAACCTTCATTTTCATGCAAATACAAGCATGCAGATCATATAACACAGAACCAATTCATCAATTCAACAATCTATACATAGACGATACACGAATGAATCAAATTGTCTCCCTTGTTACTCTCTTTGATCTCCTAAGAAAAGCACTAGTTGCTTTCGGCAACATCATTGGGAATATTGAACCAAAGGGAAAAAAGAAAGGAAGGATGATGAATCGGATGAGAGATCATGGCGCTGCCGTTCGATCCACTGACTGACCGGCCCCACCAGGCCACCCACCCTCCACGTGCTCCACCCCGACCAGAGCACGCAGGTCGCCACCTCGCCGAGGAGAGAGACGGGGAGGGAGGCAGAGAGAGAGAGAGAGAGAGAGAGAGAGAGAGCGCCCCACTCCACTCCACCTCTCCACTCCGCAGGTCGCCGCGCCGAGTGGCTCCTTCGAATCGGAGCCCTCCTGCTTCGCCTAACCCTAACTCTCCCTCCGCCGCCCGTCCGCCGTGGGGCGCCGCCGCAGGCAGGCAGGTACGGCATCCCGTTCCCCTCCATCTATATTGTACCTACCTGTGTACTCCTGCGGCGCGTGGGGATCTGGATCCCGACTTCCCAGCCGTGGCCGCCCCGCGCTCGTGATGGATCCTTCGCGGGGTCGCTCACGGTGCAGGGAGGCGACTGGTTCGATCGCGTGGGCTGGCTGCGTGGACGGGAGACGGGGGTTGCGCGTCTGGGGAGCTGTGGCGGGTGTTGATTGATTAGGGGTTTTCATCGTAGGGAAACCTACTAATTATCGTTCAATGTAGGGTACCATGCGATAAGATCTGCCCCAGTCTCCGGATGAACATTTAGCTTAAGATTAACTAGAGAACATACTCCTCAAATACGAGCCTTGCATTTCTGGTTCTGCTTGTAGCTTTTGGGGCATCTCAGATAGGCGTAGTTTATCTGCCCAAAACGCTGACATTGAATCCGTTCAGCAGGATTTGGAGCTGAGAGTAATGAAATAAGATGCTCCTCAAAAGCAAATTCAAGCTGGCCACGGCCGTCGGCATCATCTTGTCGATGCTGTCGCTGCTGGTGCACCTTTTACTTGCAAATTATTCTGCCGGGGGAATTAGTAAGTACAGCGTGGACAATGTTCTTCCATTTGGATCGGTAAGTCATGAGTATTACTTTCAAATGAATTCACAGTTCAGATGCTGATATTTAGATTCATCATATCTTTATGGAAAGAGTTGTTTTGGAGCTAATATCTTCTTTCCTCTTTCTTCATCATGGCAGAAGCCTCGACCCCGTAGGTTGTGGGGTCCATTGAGTACACTTGATCACCTACACCCTTATGCAAAACCTAGACAATTGTACCCTGGTAATTTGGCTCTCAACTTATAATTTGTTTGTAACTTCTATTCCTAGCTTAGCCATTCAGTTTGTTTATAACAGCAAACAAAGCAACCTACCTTTTTCAGACATTGAATAGACACACATACTTGATGCTTTTATTTACATCTTATTCTTGGATTCATTTTGATTGATTCAGCCCTCCCCTGTTTTCTGGCGACATTGTAATCACCACTCCCTAATATAATGTAGTTGATCTTAGACTGCTTACTGATTAATGATTTTCCCCTCCATACTGCCGTGGATAAATATGCTTATATACCTCTTTTGCTTTGCTTTATTTGGAAGTTTGCCACATCATCTGTAATTACTGCAGAGCTTATAACATTTCAGGAAGTGTTTGGTTTATTAAACTGGTGTTATTTGTATATTCAGTATTTTCGTTAAAAATATACCTTTATGAGTTATTTCTCCCAATTCAAACTCTCACGCTTGATCAATAGTCTGATTTGTTTGATACGCCATGTTACAGCTCCAGCTAAGGATAATGGTTTTATTTATGCAAAGATTTATGGTGGCTTTGAGAAGATACAGTCTTCAGTAAGTTTCCTAGTGCTAATTGCCATTTGTGGTGTCATTATGCTGTAGGAATATGACATATTTCTGTTTGTTAGATCTGTGATCTTGTCGCCGTTGCCAGACTCTTAAATGCCACTCTTGTTATTCCTGAGATACAAGCGACAACTCGTGCAAGAGGAATCAGGTCACCTCCTCCTGCTTTTTGTATATTCAGCTTGCGGCTTTATCTATTACCTGTACGCTGTCTTATATTGACCACTAAATAATGCTCTACTTCTTTCCTTGTTTTGACTATGCAGTTCAAATTTCAAAAGTTTTTCGTATCTCTATGATGAAGAGCACTTCATTGCTGCACTTTCCGATGACGTGCCAATCGTGCGGGGTTTGCCAAAGGATCTTAGAGAGGCTAGAAAAAAGATCAAATTCCCCACAGTATCTCCTAAGAATACAGCCACTTCAGATTATTACACCACAGATGTCTTGCCCAGACTTGTCAAATCAAAAGTCCTTGGGATAATCGTTAATGGAGGTAAATGTCTCCAGGTATCCTCCAGGTCCCACTAACTCCTTTTCTCTTTTTTGTTTGTAGTACATCGTGGATTTAGAGTATGATGATTTTGCAGTCAATTCTTCCTGCAAGCTTGGAGGAACTTCAGAGACTTAGGTGCAGGGTAGCTTTCCATGCTCTCAAGTTCCGTCCAGAAATTCGGTCTCTCGGTAGCCAAATAGTAGGAAGGTGATGCTTTCTGTCTTCCTAATATTTGTACATGCTATGGATCACCTTTCGTGTTTTGAATTATCTGTAGTTGCCAGTGGCCTGAGCCAATATATATTGTGTGGTTGCATTGACTGTAACTCCCATCATATTGCTGGGGCACTTTCGAAGCCTTTAACAAAACTTCAATTTGCTAGTTGTCAAGCTTATAATTTACTAAGAAAATGCGATGTTGCTTTTACATTCTGGAATATTTGGTTGTACTAGGGAGTTTTCGGTTGCTCACTCTAGATGTAGGGTGATATACATATGTAAAATTGAAAATTATACCCTTTAAACTTCCCCAGTTTAATAATATGAATCTGCTATTTTGATTTGCTTTTGATGTTCTCTCATAGTTCTTGTATATTTGTATAGGTTGCGAGCATCTGGTCGTCCTTATCTGGCATATCATCCAGGATTGCTAAGAGATACTCTAGCTTTTCATGGTTGTGCTGAACTTTTCCAGGTTGGTGGAGTTAGAATGGTTTCTTTCTATTCTAATGTGAAGGTTGGACGGATTTGTGTTGAATATCTATTTATAGAATTTATGTGACTGGTTGTTACTTGATTTTTCTAGGACATCCATACAGAATTGATTCAGTATAGAAGGAATCAGATGATCAAACGAGGAACTGTGAAGGAACAACTAACTGTTGATTCAGTGTCCATAAAGAAAAATGGTTCATGTCCACTGATGCCAGAAGAGGTGAGGTTTGCTTCTAATGGTTTGCTAAAGTCAACTTGGTTGCTTATCTGGCATTGAACTGTTTGTGATGCACATACTTGAGTAAAGTTTCATCTGCTTAATAGAAATATGTAATAGTGCTTCCAGGTTTCGTGTGTAGCTTGCAAAACATATCATTGATTCACATTGGAAATCTTAGGGTGTCAAAACGCGATCAACATAGTGAGATAGTTATACTGCTAGTTATTGGTTGTCTTCCCCATGTTTTGTGTACACTTGGTGACCTTAGGTTGGTTTTATGTACACTTCATGTTTAAACCTTTGCGTGGGAACTGCAAAGCTCAACGAATTGAGCTTCAGCTGTGAAAAATGAGATACTACAAACCTTATTCACATGCATATAGGTATGCCAGTCAAATATAGGGGCATGGCATGCACATTCAGAAAAAGAAGAGAAACAAAATGTAGTCATGCATTGCATTATACTTTGGGGCCTTCTAATCTTCAGTTCAAAGTGACATTATTTGAGAACACTTCAATGAATCATTGTTCTTTTCGTAGAACACAATTAGGATTGCGCCTTGTTGCTCTTCCATGAAATTATGGGAACATGGTTTGCTTATTACCGTGTTTAACTCATAATAGATGCTTACTTCCAAGCTTATGGTGTAAACTATTTGTACTTGCAGGTTGGACTTCTACTCCAAGCATTAGGTTATCCATCAACTACAATAATGTACTTGGCTGGTTCTGAAACTTTTGGTGGGCAAAGAATACTCATTCCTCTACGAGCTATGTATGCCAACTTAGTTGATCGCACTTCCTTGTGTAGTCAGAGGGAGCTATCTGATTTAGCTGGCCCAGAGTCTCCTCTCTCCTCTGATTTGCCGCATCCTCCACCTCCCAAGAGCGAGAAGGAACTCATTGAGGAATGGAAAAAAGCAGGGCCTCGTCCGAGGCCGCTGCCTCCACCTCCTGCAAGGCCATTTTATGCCCATGAGAAGGAAGGGTGGTATGGGTGGATTGGTGAGAATGACACGGAACCTGATCCGTCGCCCATTGAATTTAGGAGGCAAGCTCACCGATTGCTGTGGGACGCGCTTGATTATTTTGTTTCTGTTCAAGCTGATGCATTCTTCCCTGGGTTTCACAATGACGGGAGTGGTTGGCCGGACTACTCAAGTTTGATTATGGGACACCGGTTATACCAAACCCCATCTGGTATAACCTATAGGCCTGACAGGTATAACACCATTATTATCAGTACTATTGACTTCGTACAGTTTGCTTATAACTTAAGAATAATTGTTCTTTTAGAAAAATTGAACCTTTTTTGTTTGGAAAAACATTGCTGGCATGTGCAGTCGTAAAGTAGTTTTCAGGATGCAGGAGGTGAATAACCCATTAAATTTTGCTCCAAGCAAAAGCCATGTACATATATAGGTGGTGTTCAAATGCATCTTTTGACAGTCTAGATAGCTTAATGTCAGGATGTAGGTGTATAACATACTCCCTCTGTTCACTTTTATAAGACCTTGAAGATATTTCAGACAATGTGCAAAACAGCCCATTTTGAGTTGTCTGAAACGACTTACAAAAGTGAACGGAGGGAGTACTAGATTTTGCGCCAAGCAAAAGCTATGTACTAGATATGACTGGCTAGGCCACTTGAGAATTTAGTACATGTATAGGTGGTGTTCAAAAACATCTTTTATTCTTTTGACAATCTAGATTGCTTAATGTCGGGATGTAGGTAGATAACACATTAGGTTTTGCGCCAAGCAAAAGCTATGTACAGACTAGCTAGGCCACTTGAGAATTTAGTAGCCTATCTAGGTGATGTTCAAAAGCATCATTTGCCAATGTAGATTGTTCACTGATATGTAATTTCTCACATGATGACTGATTCCCTTATTTTCATATGAACAGAAAGACTGTTGCTGCACTGTTTGAAAATGTCAGCGATCATCTGTATCATCCACCACGGAATTGGACAATGGCTGCACGTCAGCATCTCAATAACAGTGCAGGCATAGAGGGCATCAAAATGTCAGCTATGATGTCAAAACCTGCATCTTTTCTTGCACACCCATTACCGGAGTGCTCTTGCAGAATGGCGAAGTCACCTGTTGTCCAACCGGTGAAAGATAAGCATGGTGCGCTCCTTTTTGGAGGTGAAGAAGACTGCCCTGATTGGATGGTTCGCTCCCTGGCAATCGTGTCTACCAAGAATAATGAACCTCAAAGTGAGGATTACGAGGGTGAGTTGCCCGAAGATGATCCTAGCCAAGACACGCAGCAGGAATCCGATAGAAGCGACACAAATAAATCCTCAGAGCAAGATGAGGAGATGGACCCCGATGATTGAAAATATGTGGAGATGGAGCTTACCCATTATGCGCTATGAGGCCCAGATTAGTCGAGCAACTACCAGCTCCAGATTACGCAAGCAAGATCAGCGTACATTTCAGTGATCTACTTGGCCAGAGGGCACTTGCTTACACTGACACATCATGGAAGCATCCAGGCATGACAGGAGTGCCGTTGACCTTGGATGCTTGCGTGGATTATCTTCGGTATACGACCTCGATACAGAAATTAACACTTAGGTTCTTTTATTTCTGCATTCCTTTCTTTTTTGCTCTTTTGCGGGTACAACCTGAAGAAATTGTTTCTGTAGAAATGTCTAACAACAAGAAGGATGGAAACATTAAATTTTTGGCGAGCTTGGTTTCTGAGAGCATCTGTAAAGGACTTCTATTTTGCTCTATAACCGATGGATCTTGCATTGTGGTGTATGTAGTTGGCGGATACACTCAGCTCATGATACAGGTGAAAACTCTGGCAGGTAATTCATGATGACAGTGGCTACTGTACTTTATAAATTCCGCGTTATGTGCGCTTGTTTTGGCATCGCAAGGGACCCCCATTAAATCATTCAATTTGTATGAATCAAATGTTTCTACACCATCATTTTTCTTGCGGTACTTATATCGGCTCACTTTGCCCATGTTGTGTATGTGAAAACATCAAAACAATGTTGCAAGAGTCAACTTTTACATTTCCGCAATAATCTACTTACTGGGAGCAAGCTATCTGTTGGCCGCTGGCCATGTAACCGTTGGGTGCCCACTGCTGTCTTCGCTGGAGGGGCAAGTGCTGTTGTTGTTATGCTTTCCAAGGCCTATTGGTTACTCTCTGTATGTCCTAGAGATGTTCTGGGCATTGTTGTTGCTGCTAGGACTGCTTCTGTTGAATGGCCAGGCTCCAGGGTACTTTTGGATACATAATGTTAGAACAACGGATTAATCTCCTGGGCTGGAATCTATAAAAAAAAAACCCTCCTGGGCTGTAACATGAGGGGGCTAAACTGCCCGGATTGCAACTCTACGGTCAATGGCACAATCGCCTCCTTGTCTTGCCATGTACTCCCTCCGTTCCTAAATATTTGTCTTTCTAGACATTTCAAATGACTATTACATGCGGATGCATGTAGACATATTTTAGAGTGTAGATTCACTCATTTTGCTCCGTATGTAGTCATTTGTTGAAATGCCTAGAAAGACAAGTATTTAGAAACGGAGGGAGTAGTATGCCTTCAAGCGACAATTCACACCAACCTTTTT
>NC_041380.1:69493164-69526478 GCF_002162155.2 Triticum dicoccoides | reverse complement strand
TGTGTGTGTGTGGGTGGGGTGGGGGGGGGGGATTTTGCTGCTCTGGGATGATCTTGTTGATGTGTCCAACATCACCTTCACAAAGTACTGCCTCCCCGCCATGGTCTGGGTGAGAAGGACTGACATGCTCTTCAAGATCACATCTGTTCTACGGATCCCTCTTGCAAAGACGCTTTCTTTGCTGAGCTCCTAAGCCGAAGCCGCCATCAGGGATGGCTTGGCTTGGCTTCGGGGATTTCAACCAAATTTATCGGGCCAAAGACAAAAAGAAGAAAAATGTAAATTGCAGCAGGATCAATCGTTTCAGGGCAACACCTCAGAATTGTGAGCTCAAATAAATCCACCTTCAAAACCGTAGGTTCACTTGGAGCAACGAGAGGGTAAAACCAACCATGTGCTGGACTCCTTTTGCAACGCCGAGTGGGATACAACTTTCAACAACCATGTCCTGAATGCACTCTCCTCCCTCTTCGACTATTGCCTGCTCTTGCTTGCCGATGATAAGGGACCGAGAAGGCCTCGAGTCTTTAAATTCGAAAACTTTTGGGCACCCATGCCCGGATTCAATGCGGTGGTTTTAATGGCGTGGAACGAAAGGGTTCACACCAAGCCATACCAAATCCTTTACCACAAGCTCAAAAGGCGGCGTTGCGCCTCTTCAAATGGAGTAGGGGCCTTTTTTCAAAGGCAAAAATCCACCACCAAGCTGCTCTTTTGGTGATTCTCCATTTTGACATTGCCCAAGAGGATAGGCTCCTTTCCAACTTGAGCTCTAGGCTAGGCTCTAGAGCAGAGTCATTTCTTTGGCTGTGCTAGAAAGATCACGAAAGAAACAATGTGCAAGAATTTCCAACCTCCGAGAGGGGGACACGGATACTACATTCTTCCATCGTCGATTTAATGCTAGGAGGCGAAAAAACCATATCCACATAATCAAGAACTATCATGGGTGGATCACCAAGCACGAAGCCAAAGAGAAACTGTCGTAGATCATTTTTCCAATGTCATGAAGAGAGGCCCCAAAAGCCGAGAAGATTTCAAATGGGAGGAGCTAAATTTGGAGCCACTCGACTTGAATGGCCTCGACTCCCCGATGACTGAGAGTGAGGTCCTTGAAGCGATCAACGACATGCCTAGTGACAAGGCCCCGGGCCGAATGGCTTCACCGGCCTCTTTTTGAAGAAGTGTTGGAACATTGTCAAGCCTGACCTCATGAGGGTCATTAGTCATTTTGACTCCCTTCACACTTCAAACCTTCAGTGGCTCAATTCCACAAAGTGCGCATTTGTCTGAAAAGGAATGGGCAGAGGGAATTGCCGATTATAGACCTATCAGCCTCATCCATGCGACCACGAAGATTATTGCCAAGGTGCTCTCCTTAAGGCTTGGGTCCCACATGACAAGTCTCGTCTCCAACGCCCAAAGCGCTTTCATCAAAACAAGAAGCATCCATGACAAATTCTTATATTTTCTCAACCTCGCTCGATGCCTTCACAATAACAAGACCCCTTCCCTCCTCTTCAAGCTTGATATCCGCAAGGCCTTCGACACCATTAAGTGGGAGTATTTGCTTGACCTACTCCAACGACGAGGATTCCCGAAAAAATTTGGGGTTTGGATCGTGACCCTCCTTAGCTCCTCTTCATCGAGGATCATCCTCAATGGTATTGCCGGCGACCCAATTAAACATGGGCAGGGCCTTCGGCAAGGGGACCCCCTAGCCCCGTTGCTATTCGTCATCGCCATTGAACCGCTCCAAAGAATCCTTGAAGTTGCTACAAGAAAGGGGCTCCTCCATAAAATTAGGGGAAGGGGAGACATGTTGAGGACCTCTCTATACGTGGATGGCGCGACCATCTTCTTGGCTCCGATCAAAAGAGATGTTGACAACCTTGCCAAGCATTCCGAGGGGCTTCGGGGAGGTCATGGGCCTATGCACCAATTTCCACAAAGAGCTTGTTTGTGCCCATTCGTTGCAACCATCTCGATTTGGGTCACCTAACCTGAAGGTTGCCGGTAACAAGGACTTCTTTCCGCCTGCGATACGCCCCCCTCTCCATTTGGAAACTAAAGTTGGTGGATCTTCAGTTTTTAGTGGACAAGGTTGCGAGCAACTTAACAACTTATGAGGGCCAAAACATCACCACCATCGAACGAATGACTCTTGTCAAGTCTGTGATCACCTCCCAGGTGGTCTACCCCGCCACATCGTTGGTCATCCTACCAACCATCCTTCTCAATGTAAACGCTTTCTTATGGTCTGCTTCGAACAAGACGACAAGGGCAAAATGCAAGGTGAATTGGGAGATTGTTTGCCGGCCACTTCAATATGGGGGACTCGGGTTACTCAACACCAACAAATTTACGCATGTGGCTGTGGTATGAATGGATGAAGCCCACCAAGATGTGGGTGAGGATGGGGACCCGTGTCATGATGAGGACCTCAACTTTTTCTATGCATCCACCACTATCATCGTTCGTAAGGGTGCGAATACCCCCTTTGGGATTCACCTTGGCTCCTTGGTCGCAAGCCAAAAGACATTGGCTCGCTCATTCATGAAGCATCCAAGAGAAAAAAGTGGAAGGTTCGGGAGGCCCTCAAACACAACGTGTGGATTCTCAAGATCAAACCCCCCACCAATGTCTCGACAAAGCACATCACATAGTTCTTCACCCTTTGGACGCTCTTGCATGAGGTCCAAAACTTGCCAAACTGTGATCTTTGCCCTCTTTGCAAGAGTGTGCAAGAATGTGGGACTCGCCTCTTCTACAAATGCCCCTACACTCGAAGTCTTTGGTCTTTGGTCACCAAAAATACCACATTCTTGGGCTTGACATAGCCGCCTGGCCCTTGTTCGACTTGATTGAGGCTTGGTGGGCAAGTACTTATGATAACGACACGCCAAACCGACAAGACAAGGCATCCCACACCTTGCTTGTTTCGTGGACTATTTGGACGAGCGAAACACAAGAGTCTTCAAGCATAAGAGCACGCCATCGACTATATTGCTTGCCTCCACCATGACTGAGGCTAACTATCATAGCCGGTGCAAAAAAAACAGGTTTCATAATTTAGAGTAATTCCCATGTCGTGTATTCGGTTTACTTGTAACAAACTCCATTCTCTCTTATTTAATAGATGAGGCAAAGCTTTTTCCTCCATTTAAAAAAAATGCCCTCATCTTTTCCTTAAACAATTTGCCCTGGATACAAGGCAGTGATAAATTCTCGAGCATCTCTAGCAAATTTCTTTTTGGGCGATGCCCACCGGTTGACCGGGTAGCTTGTCCGATCCGATGGGTATTGTCCCTAGCAGCCCCCCGTCTCGTAGCATCGTGCCGCCGTGCAGCTGGACCACCGACCTCATTAGATAACCCCTCCTTTAGTCCACCGCCCACGCCGTTGATTGCAGCTCGCTGTTAATGCCATGGTCTTACTTTCCTCGCAGAGGACTTTAGCATATACCAGTCGTGGTCTTAGCACCCCCCCATGCGTAGCCGATTCCAATATCTTTTGGCCATGGCGTCGTAGCATTCCTCGCAGCCAGCTCCAACCATGGCCGTCTTGATGGCAACATCCAGTTAACGGAGCTAAATCCGGCAGATCTCGGGTAGGAGGTTCCGAGCTGGTGATCTTGGCACATTGGTAACATGACAAAGAAGGGACATAGTGTTTACCCAGGTCCGGGCCCTCTCGAATGTTGGAGATATGCCCTAGAGGCAATCATGTATGATGATATTTCCTATGTGTTTATGAATAAAGATAGTCCTTGGACATTATCAATGATGTGTATCAGTAAGTACGTGACTTGTTTGTGGGACTATGCATTTTATGATGAACGTCCTAAAAGGTCCCTAGTCGAAAGGGCTGTGTGGACGCGCATCCGACTAGACTAGCATATGACACGGTCGATGGCTTGGTCTCACTAGCCATGGAGCATTGGATGCTAACCGGATAATATGGACTCGGAAGGATCTGGTCGGATTCGACGTAGTCGGATCCGAGTTGAGATAAGGTCCGAGTCGGACAGACCAAACTATGAGACGCAGTGATATGTCATCTATGAGTCTCTAGTACAACATACGTTCTATGTCCTAAGACCTGAGCTGGCGCATGTACTCGGGATGGTGACAGACTTGTTTTGGGCCAACCAAATGCTACTCCGTGACTGGGTAGTTACAAAGGTAGGTTTCAGACTTGTCCAGACCCATGCTACAAGACATAGTCGAGCAAGATGGGATTTGCCCCTCCAATCATGAGAGATATACTCTGGGCCCCTCGTGTGATCCGACCAAGATAAGCATGGCCATGCGATTAGGATTATGAGATAATCCGGTTTGTGGTCGACATCACTGAAATGAGAAAGAGGTCGGGCTAGCACAAGGATGACAGACTCGCCTTGAGCCCGACAAGATATATCGTGTGGCAAAGGGAACATAACTATGACGTACATGTTCGCCTAACCAGCTTCATAGTCTGCTTGGTGTTCGGCATGCCTTGCTAGGGGCCGCTACCAACCGTGCAGTTCGGAGATGATCAGAACTCCGACCAAGCCGGCTTGAATCTAAGGGGTCACACGCTTAAGGGAAGGAACCTACAAGGTCAGATCCGAGGACACTGGTCGGATGTGATCCGAACTGTTTTCGGATTGTGGCGGAGTAGACTTGTGGGCTTCAGGGTCCGTGCGAGGCCCAAGTGTTGAGCCCGTGATGGACGCCTATATAAAGTGAGGGTGCGACACACTAAGGCGATTGATCGCTTCGACGTTGTCACTAGGGTTTGCATGTGTTGCGAATAGCCACCTCCACTCGACCGCCGACTGTGTGATCTGTAACACCCTCGATGCGACTATATCTCCCACGTGTCGAGGCACGACTTAGAGGCATAATCGCATTGAAGGCATATGTCGCAAGTTATGCAATCTTCACAACATCCCATGTAATAAGAATAATAAAGGGGAGATAACATAGTTGGCTTACACTCGCCACGTCAATCAAGTACATAAATAACATTACATCATCCAAACACTCATGGCCCGACTATGGCGCCAAAAAATAAAAGAGAACCCAACATGCGACAACGGTCCCGTTCACCCCCAACTGGGCACCACTACTGATCATCGGGAAAAGAAACATAGTAACGTTGAGAGTCCTCGTCGAACTCCCATTTGAGCTCATACGCGTCTCCTGGAGCGGAATCATCAGGCCCTGCATCTGGTGTAATAGTAATCTGTGAGCCACAGAGACTCAGCAATCTCGCACCCTCGCGATCAAGACTATTTAAGCTTATAGGTATGGCAAGGTAAATATGTGGAGCTGCAGCAAGCGACTAGCAAGTATGGTGGCTAACTTATTCGCAAAAGAGAGCGAGAAGAGGAGGCAAAGTACGAGCGTGAAACTAGAGAGCAACCTGCGCAACCATTACTCCAACACCGTGTCCACTTCTCGGACTCCGCCGAGAAGAGGCCATCACGGTAACACACTCAGTTGATTCATTTTAATTAAGTTAAGGTTCAAGTTATCTACAACCGGACATTAACAAATTCCCATCTGCCCATAACCGCGGGCACGGCTTTCAAAAGTTCAAATCCCTGCAGGGGAGTCCCAACTTAGCCCATGACAAGCTCTCACGGTCAACGAAGGAATAGACCTCCTCCCAAGACGTTCCGATCAGACTCGGTATCTCGGTAATTCAAGACACTTCGACAGGTTAAAACAAGACTAGCAACACCGCCCGAATGTGCCGACAAATCCTGATAGGAGCTGCACATATCTCTTTCTCAGGGCATACTCAGATTGTCCAAACTTCCAGTAGGCCAGCCCAGAGTTGCCCCTGGTAGCCACCGGCGGCTGACGGTTTGGACCAACACTCAGAGGAGCACTGGCCCGAGGGGGTTAAAATAATGATGACCCTTGAGTCTGCAGAACCCAAGGGAAAGAAAAGGCTAGGTGGCAAATGGTAAAACCAAGGTTGCGCATTGCTGGAAAAGCTTTAATCAAGGCGAACTATCAAGGGGTTCCCATTATAACCCAACCGCGTAAGGAACGCAAAATCCGGGAACATAACACCGATATGACGGAAACTAGGGTGGCAAGAGTGGAACAAAACACTAGGCGAGAGGCCGAGCCTTCCACCCTTTACCAAATATATAGATGCATTAAGATAACATAGCAATATAATGATATCCCAACAAATAAATAAATGTTCTAACAGGAACGGCCTCCAATCTTCACCTGCAACTATCAACGCTATAAGAGGGGCTGAGCAAAGCGGTAACATAGCCAATCAACAGTTTGCTAGGACAAGGTGGGTTAGAGGTTTGACATGGCAATTTGGGAGGCTTGAAAGCAAATGGTAGGCATCATAGCATTGGCATAGCAAAATAGCGAGCAAACTAGCATAGCAAAGATAGTAGTGATTTCGAGGGTATGATCATCTTGCCCGCACAGTTGTCAGAGTTGACTGGATCCTCGAAAGCAAACTCAACGGGCTCCTCGTTAGCGAACTCGTCTCCCGGCTCTACCCAAACAAGACAAACAAGCAACAATGACACAATCAACCACGTGCAAACTCAAACAACGCAATGCAAAGATGGTATGCTATGCGGGATGCGAAATGCAAGATATGACAGGAAAAGCATGAACCTGGCCTCAACTTGGAAGTCCAAGTGTGCCACTGGAAAGATGAGATGAAATCGCTTGAAAACGATATAAAGAACACCGGAATCGGAGTTACGGTTTGGAAATGGCAAGCGATTCAAAAATGACACCGGTCTGCGATTTACAGCAAGTAGGCATCTAAATGCAATGAAATGAACATGCTACATCACCCAAACATGGCAACAAAATACATGGCAGGGATGCACACAAGATGCTTAACAAAAGTCTAGCACTGGTCTACGGCCAATTCATCCATTAACAGGTTCAAACAAGCATGGCAAAAATGCATATGACAAACAGATCTCAAACTTAGTGAAATTAACACTTGTCTGGAATTTCAGATCAGGTAGCCCTCTTCGGAGCAACAAAACTATATGCTACAGGAACTGAACATGGCAAAGTAAAGCATGGCATGGAGCTACTCAAAGAGCTTAACAAAAGTCCCTTAGTGACCTTGAGCCAAAAGGGATCAGAAAATACAATTGCAAGCATGTGAACATAGCAAAAACATAATCAGTTTTCAGACTTAGTGAAAAACTGACACATGCTGAAATATAACTCAAGTAGGCATGTTTACGAGCTCGATGCACTCACTACGGTGCAAGTCATGGCAAGACAAGCATACACCCATCAAGAAGGCACAAAATGCAAGCTAGACATGGCAAGAACAATAGCATAGCATGCACAGATCAACTACAACATCATCGGCAAAATTGCAAACAAGTTGACAATCTGCCCAGATTCACAAAGTAGCAAAAGTAGAGCTCGATTGACTCAAGCTAGGGTGCTCCATAAATGCAAAAAAGACCTGGATGGATAGAGCACTACAATATTAACAAAATATCCTTACTGATCATCCTCAAAAGAGGCACGTATCACTAGGAAACAACATGAACATATGGCATCATGAGCTAAACAGATCCAAGACTTAGTGAAATTGCTAAGTCCCTGAAAACAGAATTACCAAGTGCACCACTTTGCAAGCTTGCACAAGTCACCATACACATCACAAAAATACATGGGTTGCACCTCTGGAAAGATGACAAAACCCTTAAAAAACACATGTAGAGCACCAGGGCATATCATGCACACATTAATCATGGCAAAAATGACAAAAACCTAAACGGATTAGCAGATTTGACAATAATCTCAAGTAGCCCTCTTCTAACAGCATTTCGGGCATCAAGATGAATTCAAATGAAAATGATGCAATGGAATGAAATGATGTACTCTCTGAGGTGAACAATTTGATATGCTATATGCATGAATCGGAGCTATGGATGCAAAGTTATGGAGCTATGAACATGGCAACTTGGATCTAGAATTTTGGGACTTCGTGAAAATATACCTCCGGAAAAAGTCAAATCGGGACGAAGTGGAGCGGGACGGAGCGGTACGGAACGGGGACGAGGTGTTTGGATGAGATCCCGGTGGATCTCGTCCCGATCCACCGGATCTCGCCAGAGGGAGGACGTCGCCGGCGAGGTCGGCGCGCACGTTGAACGAGGCGGTTGGCGGCGTGGAGTAGTGGCGGCGCATGGCAGCGGTGCTGGCCGGAACGGCGCGGGCGGGGCGCGGACGGCGGCGAGAAGACGGGAAGGTGCGCCCGCGCGGCGGGTGGCGGCCGGAGCGGCGCCGGGCGAGCATGGCGAGGCGGCGGTGGCGCAAGGCCGGCGGGCGGCGCAAGGAGACGAGGCGGCGCGGGCGACTCGGCCCAGATCCGACCCGGGGCGGGCCTGCCTCGGGCCCCGGCGGGCTTCGGCGGGCTGAGGAGAGAGAGGGAGGCGGAGATGACGTGGCGGCGGTGGATTCGGCGCAGGGGAGGCCGGACATGTCCGGGTGCGGGCGTTTTGTCCGGCGGCGCGAGGTAGAGGACGACTAGGGTTAGTACCGCGAAATTTCGGAGGGTTGCACATATATATAGGTGGAGGGAGCTAGGAGAGTCCAAATGAGGTGCGGTTTTTCGCCACGGGATCGTGATCGAACGCTCTAGTTGATGGAGCAGAGTTAGGTGGGTTTTGGGACAAATTAGAGGGGTGTTGGGCTGCAACACACACGCGGCCTTTTCGGTCCCTCGGTTAACCGTTGGAGTATCAAACGAAGTCCAAATAATATGAAACTTGACAGACGGTCTACCGGTAGTAAACCAAGGCCGCTTGGCAAGTCTCGACCCAATCCGGAAATGTTTAATCCCCACACACGAAAGAAAGCTAGAAATGACCACCAGAGGAGAACAAAGCGCCGGAATGCAAAACGGACAACAGGGAAAATGCTCGAATGCATGAGATGAACACGTATGCAAAGCAATGCACATGATGACATGATATGAGATGCATGACAACGACAAAAACACACGGAGACAAAACCCGAACCCGAGGGAATAAATATAACTTAACGCCGGAAATGGCAAGAGTTGGAGTACAAATTGGGAAAGTTACATCCGGGGTGTTACAACACTCCACCACTACGAAAAGATCTCGTCCCGAGATCTAGAATGGCATCGGAGGGACAAACGGAAGATAAAGAGAAGAGGTAAAACTAAGTCGCTTCTTTGACAAACGAGTGAGACCAAAGAACCTTGAAAAGGTTAAGCCATTTCGAGAAAGAATGCAACGAAGATGAACGAAGTTGAAAACACTCCGTTAGAAAAGAGGAACAAGGAAGAACAATTTCTTATAGCACTCCGGTTGAAAAGAGATACAAGACTTGATAGGATGAAAAGGATTTGAGCAAAGGGGCACAACGCTTCGGTTAAAAACAAGATAGAGAGGGAAAGAATGGTACAATTTGGGCAGCACTTCGACTGAAAATGGAAGGAACTGAACATGATCTTGACAAACAAGATGATGGGTTGAAGAGAGCAACAACACAAAGCCTCCTGAACGAAAGAATAGAAGATAGATAATTGAAATAGGAGAATGGAGAAGAAAATGCCAACTTCTACCACAAAAGAGCTTGAGAGGGCATCCTTAGGAAACGGTTCGAGCAGAGTTGTTGGAAAACCAACAACGAAAGGATAAGCTTGATATGGTCTTGTGGAGTACATCTCAAATTATGCGGTGACAAACTGCCACTCACTGGAAAAGAATTGTATTGATATGAACAAGGAGACGAGAAACTTATTTCACCAGGAGGATAAGAAAGAACTTGGGTCCTATATGAGCACCATAAATAGCAACAATCCTTAGGGACGGTTTTAGGTGAAATATAGCCCAAGATAACTCCCAAGAAGAGATTGATGGATTTAAAATACCTCATCCTTGACCACATGTGAATCATGAGACATGAACTCAAATGATCAAGAATGACATAATACCACCTCGAATGATACGGTTGAAAGAATTGTACTCCGGATTACAATAAGAAGAAAGCTTGAACTCCTCTGAAAATAAACTTGATGAACGTTTCGAGAAGGGATTAAGTCCTTGATGAACTATCATGTAGAACCTCCATGAAGAACTCCAGTAACGAAAAGAAAGAGAAGTTAAAAGCACAAGGTGAATCCTTGTCATGACTTAGATGGATCTTCGCGACGATATAATGCAGAAAAAACTTGGAGCTCCGGAAAAGAAAAGATGAAACAACTGAAATCAAGAATTTTAATGAACCTCCGGAATAAGGAATTAAATTTACTCGATGAAAACAAGAATAAGAATTACATTATGCATATCCTTCACCAATTTAGATTGATGAGAAGCAATGGATTTGGCATACTACTTATTCTCGTAGAACGGATTAATATAGATATGGAGCAAACTTGAAGAGGCCTTCAATGATCCACCGGTAGGATTTGAAAGAACGAAAGAATTGATATGATAATGAAGGAAGAAGAATCTTGATCAAACCACCGTAAGAATTGAAAATGAATGAAGAGAAGATAAAGAAACACCAGGAAGAATTATAAAATGAACGAAGATGCTTGAGAGGATTTAGATTCATGAGAACGAAGAGATCACGAGCCAATTAGAGATCACTTGAACGAAGCACCGTTAAGATCGGAGAATGATAACTTAAAGCTGAGAATGAATAAACCTGAATTGATGGACTCCGGATAATCAAACTAAGAAGACTCTTGAATTACTCCGGATAGGTGAAAAGAATTCTCACAATCAAAACAAATACTAGAATCACGGATCTTGAAGAGAATGGAGCAAGACTAAAGAGAAACTCTTCTTCGGTCTTCAAAATCCGAGAATGACGACAAGAAACACCACCAAGAATTATTTAGACACTCCGGAATGAAGAATGGAAAAGGTTGAATTAATGATGAAAGGAATTTGACAGATCCTGGAGAAAACATTTGACTGATGATAACTCATTCTTACGTCAAACTTCAAAAAGAATTTAGGATAGCTCCGGGAAAATAAGAAGAGTCAGGTAAGATCCTGGGAAAAGACCTGTGGGTTAGGGCCCACTCAAAAGAAACACCGTAGAAATGGTTAAAAGAGAGATTGCACCGGTTGAATTAAAAGGCTTGAATGAGATAACATCCTCAAAATAGTTTGAACGGATTAAGAGTGGGAATACGAATCTTCTGAGATATCTTTAGCACTCCGGAACAATAGAATAGCGAGAGGTGAACGATTAAGAATTGCACCGGCATGAGAAAACATTGAAATGAGGAAAAAGGGTATGATCAACACCGAAAGCTTGAATTGGTTCCACCGGAGAAGAAAGAAAAAAACGGAGAATGATGAGCTTGAAGCTCCATTAGAATCTTCATGAGAATCACCGGATAAGAACATGAAGGGAGAAGAATGGAGAGACTTCCATAATAAAATGGATATTTGATAAAGAAATCCGAGTCCTCGAAGAAAAAGGGTGGGTGGGTGGGAAAACAAAGGCAACTTGGGATGGAAGAAAACGACCCCGTTGAGAAAGCTGAGATTGGATCTTGCGGATGTTGAAATGTTCGGATTCACTAGAAGAGGAACACACCGGTTGAAAAGAATTGACATGACAAACTCAATGATCGAGAAGGATTAGTATTCACATAGGAATATGAGAACACCACTTGGAAAAGGTATAGAATCAACATTTGACTTCGAAGCAACTCGAATACCACAACTCAAAACAAAAACAAAGGATTGGCTTGCAGAATAAGCCGGAACAAACATATGATAGAGATTTCGTCCGAAGTTTTTGTGGTGGGGCCTACACGGGCTCGATCGTACAGCACCATCATGTACAAGGCAGTGCACATGACATACGAAGCGTCCCCGAGTCGGCATAGCCAAGGACTCTTTAAGACACAATGAGACCACTGTAAAACCGCCCGTGAATAGGTGGACCACTAGACGTCGAACCCCAATTTCATATCATACATTTGTCGGAAAGATATCCTACGAGCTACTTGAATTCGCACCTATGAAACTCCCGAACCTTTCCGGTTATGCAATCAGGTGTTGGGGATACAGGGGAAGCATAATATCTCACCCAAACTAGCAAATCCTACATCCAGCTGTATCCATCCTTCAACACATAACCAAGAAACCTTCGGAAACCATCTACCTCAACCTTCGAAAAGCATCCATTATACAAGTTATGGCGATACTCCCAAACTCCCGCCCCAGTACTGGGTGGCGTCGAGGTTATCTCACCAACGAACTGCATAAAAGAGATTTTCGATGTCGGCGTACTAAACTCAGGTATTCCAGAACTACAACGATAAAATTATGATGACAACACCTTAGAGCTCAACTCCCCGGGACACTTCCACTAAACCCCTGACAGGAGGCACCAAGACAATGTTCTCATCATAAAACCATCAGAACGATTCCAAGATACCCGCGTGATCCTAATTTTTTTAGTGAAATTTGAGAAGAGAAGAGTCAAAACTCTACGTCAGGATGCCTTACCAGAGCGATGAGAAGACTGGGAAGTAAAAAGAATTCCTAAACTCTCCGATATATAATTCCTAAATGACTCAAATCATTTTTTCTAGACACAACTCGGCCGCTAAAAACGATCAAGCAATGGGGCTCCTAAGGTCGGGGAAGGCTCTGATACCAACTTTTAACACCCTTGATGCGACTATATCTCCCACGTGTCGAGGCACGACTTAGAGGCATAATCACATTGAAGGCATATGTCGCAAGTTAGGCAATCTTCACAACATCCCATGTAATAAGAATAATAAAGGGGAGATAACATAGTTGGCTTATAGTCGCCACGTCAATCAAGTACATAAATAACATTACATCATCCAAACACTCATGGCCCGACTACGGCGCCAAAAAATAAAATAGAACCCAACATGCGACAACGGTCCCGTTCACCCCCAACTGGGCACCACTACTGATCATCGGGAAAAGAATCATAGTAACGTTGAGAGTCCTCATCGAACTCCCACTTGAGCTCATACGTGTCTCCTGGAGCGGAATCATCAGGCCCTGCATCTGGTGTAATAGTAATCTGTGAGCCACAGGGACTCAGCAATCTCGCACCCTCGCGATCAAGACTATTTAAGCTTATAGGTATGGCAAGGTAAATATGTGGAGCTGCAGCAAGCGACTAGCAAGTATGGTGGCTAACTTATTCGCAAAAGAGAGCGAGAAGAGGAGGCAAAGCGCGAGCGTGAAACTAGAGAGCAACCTGCGCAACCATTACTCCAACACCGTGTCCACTTCCCGGACTCCGCCGAGAAGAGGCCATCACGGTAACACACTCAGTTGATTCATTTTAATTAAGTTAAGGTTCAAGTTATCTACAACCGGACATTAACAAATTCCCATCTGCCCATAACCGCGGGCACGGCTTTTGAAAGTTCAAATCCCTGCAGGGAGTCCCAACTTAGCCCATGACAAGCTCACACGGTCAACGAAGGAATAGACCTCCTCCCAAGACGTTCCAATCAGACTCGGTATCTCGGTAATTCAAGACACTTCGACAGGTTAAAACAAGACCAGCAACACCGCCCGAATGTGCCGACAAATCCCGATAGGAGCTGCACATATCTCTTTCTCAGGGCACACTCAGATTGTCTAAACTTCCGGTAGGCCAGCCCAGAGTTGCCCCTGGTAGCCACCGGCGGCTGATGGTTTGGACCAACACTCAGAGGAGCACTGGCCCGGGGGGGTTAAAATAATGATGACCCTTGAGTCTGCAGAACCCAAGGGAAAGAAAAGGCTAGGTGGCAAATGGTAAAACCAAGGTTGGGCATTGCTGGAAAAGCTTTAATCAAGGCGAACTATCAAGGGGTTCCCATTATAACCCAACCGCGTAAGGAACGCAAAATCCGGGAACATAACACCGATATGATGGAAACTAGGGTGGCAAGAGTGGAACAAAACACTAGGCGAGAGGCCGAGCCTTCCACCCTTTACCAAATATATAGATGCATTAAGATAACATAGCAATATAATGATATCCCAACAAATAAATAAATGTTCTAACAGGAACGGCCTCCAATCTTCACCTGCAACTATCAACGCTATAAGAGGGGCTGAGCAAAGCGGTAACATAGCCAATCAACGTTTTGCTAGGACAAGGTGGGTTAGAGGTTTGACATGGCAATTTGGGAGGCTTGAAAGCAAATGGTAGGCATCGTAGCATTGGCATAGCAAAAGAGCGAGCAAACTAGCATAGCAAAGATAGTAGTGATTTCGAGGGTATGATCATCTTGCCTGCACATTTGTCAGAGTTGACTGGATCCTCGAAAGCAAACTCAACGGGCTCCTCGTTAGCGAATTCGTCTCCCGGGTCTACTCAAACAAGACAAACAAGCAACAAGGACACAATCAACCACGTGCAAACTCAAACAACGCAATGCAAAGATGGTATGCTATGCGGGATGCGATGCGGGATGCGAAATGCAAGATATGACAGGAAAAGCATGAACCTGGCCTCAACTTGGAAGTCCAAGTGTGCCACTAGAAAGATGAGATGAAATCGCTTGAAAACGATATAAAGAACACCGGAATCGGAGTTACAGTTTGGAAATGGCAAGCGATTCAAAAATGACACCGGTCTGCGATTTACAGCAAGTAGGCATCTAAATGCAATGAAATGAACATGCTACATCACCCAAACATGGCAACAAAATACATGGCAGGGATGCACACAAGATGCTTAACAAAAGTCTAGCACTGATCTACGGCCAATTCATCCATTAACAGGTTCAAACAAGCATGGCAAAAATGCATATGACAAACAGATCTCAGACTTAGTGAAATTAACACTTGTCTGGAATTTCAGATCAGGTAGCCCTCTTCGGAGCAACAAAACTATATGCTACAGGAACTGAACATGGCAAAGTAAAGCATGGCATGGATCTACTCAAAGAGCTTAACAAAAGTCCCTTAGTGACCTTGAGCCAAAAGGGATCAGAAAATACAATTGCAAGCATGTGAACATAGCAAAAACATAATCAGTTTTCAGACTTAGTGAAAAACTGACACATGCTGAAATATAACTCAAGTAGGCATGTTTAGGAGCTCGATGCACTCACTACGGTGCAAGTCATGGCAAGACAAGCATACACCCATCAAGAAGGCACAAAATGCAAGCTAGACATGGTAAGAACAATAGCATAGCATGCACGGATCAACTACAACATCATCGGCAAAATTGCAAACAAGTTGACAATCTGCCCAGATTCATAAAGTAGCAAAAGTAGAGCTCGATTGACTCAAGCTAGGGTGCTCCATAAATGCAAAAAAGGCATGGATGGATAGATCACTAAAATATTAACAAAACATCCTTACCGATCATCCTCAAAAGAGGTACGGATCACTAGGAAACAACATGAACATATGGCATCATGAGCTAAACAGATCCAGGACTTAGTGAAATTGCTAAGTCCCTGAAAACAGAATTACCAAGTGCACCACTTTGCAAGCTTGCACAAGTCACCATACACATCATAAAAATAAATGGGTTGCACCTCTGGAAAGATGACAAAACCCTTAAAAAACACATGTAGAGCACCAGGGCATATCATGCACACATTAATCATGGCAAAAATGACAAAAACCTAAATGGATTAGCAGATCTAACAATAATCTCAAATAGCCCTCTTCTAATAGCATTTCGGGCATCAAGATGAATTGAAATGAAAATGATGCAATGAAATGAAATGATGTACTCTCTGAGGTGAACATTTTGATATGCTAGATGCATGAATCAGAGCTATGGATGCAAAGTTACGGAGCTATGAACATGGCAATTTGGATTTGGAATTTTGGGACTTAGCGAAAATATACCTCCGGAAAAAGTCAAACCGGGACGAAGTGGAGCGGGACGGAGCGGTACAGAACGGGGACGAGGTGTTTGGATGAGATCCCGGTGGATCTCGTCCCGATCCACCGGATCTCGCCGGAGAGGACGACGGCGGCCGGAGGGAGGACGTCGCCAGCGAGGTCGGCACGCACGTTGAACGAGGTGGTCGACGGCGTGGAGTAGTGGCGGCGCATGGCGGCGGCGCTGGCCGGAACGGCGCGGGCGGGGCGCGGACGGCGGCGAGAAGACGGGAAGGTGTGCCGGCGCGGCGGGTGGCGGCCGGAGTGGCGCCGGGCAAGCATGGCGAGGCGGCGGTGGCGCAAGGCCGGCGGGCGGCGCATGGAGACGAGGCGGCGCAGGCGACTCGGCCCAGATCCGACCCGGGGCGGGCCTGCCTCGGGCCCCGGCGGTCTTCGGCGGGGCTGAGGAGAGAGAGGGAGGCAGAGATGACGTGGCGGCAGCAGATTGGCGCAGGGGAGGCCGGACATGTCCGGGCGCGGGCGGTTTTGTCCGGCGGCGCGAGGTAGAGGACGACTAGGGTTAGTACCGCGAAATTTCGGAGGGTTGTACATATATATAGGTGGAGGGAGCTAGGTGAGTCCAAATGAGGTGCGGTTTTTGGCCACGCGATCGTGATCGAATGCTCTAGATGATGGAGCAGAGTTAGGTGGGTTTTGGGCCAAATTGGAGGGGTGTTGGGCTGCAACACACACGAGGCCTTTTCGGTCCCTCGGTTAACCGTTGGAGTATCAAACGAAGTCCAAATGATACGAAACTTGACAGGCGGTCTACCGGTAGTAAACCAAGGCCGCTTGGCAAGTCTGGGCCCAATCCGGAAATGTTTAATCCCCACACACAAAAGAAAGCTATAAATGACCACCGAAGGAGAACGAAGCGCCGGAATGCAAAACGGACAACGGGGAAAATGCTCGAATGCATGAGATGAACACGTATGCAAATGCAATGCACATGATGACATGATATGAGATGCATGACAACAACAACAACACACGGAGACAAAACCCGAACCCGAGGGAATAAATATAACTTAACGCCGGAAACGGCAAGAGTTGGAGTACAAATTGGGAAAGTTACATCCGGGGTGTTACATGATCGGACCTAGCAGTCCACCGCACCGTGTTCCTCCTGCACGCGCGGATACCGTTAGAGACGATGCACTTGCGCCGCTCTGACAAACCTGTATGTGGGAACCGACGACCGACTGTTTCGAGGTATATCGGACGAGGAGGACACAAGCCATGCGAACGCGCTGCCCGAACTCTTCTTTCGCTGCACGACACTGCGCGTCTAGTGGTAACGATCTGTGATCCATCTCCCATAGCATGTTCTTGGTTGTTCTGCTTGTAGGAAAATTTTAATTTGCAGTCGACGCACCCTACCGTAGAACCCATCATTGAAGAGGTAAAATCCTATGTCCTGCTTGTATTGTATTGATTGTGGATGGGGTACAAAGTACATGTTGATATACCTCGAGATCATACGTGTGAATGAATCTAGATCCACGGTCTAAAACCCGCGGCTTATATAAACACTGGGGTACCTAGATGTAAGTGCATCTAGTGCCCCTTAGTGATTTTGGTGTATTGAAGACTTATAGGTTAAGGGACTAATGTGTGTGTGTGTGTACACATGTCTATAAGTCTATGAGGAGTTTGATATTTACAGGAAAAGTCGACCCCTAAAAATGAGTATCTTCGACTGAAGACTTTGGTATTCTGAAGACTTTCTGAAGACTTTGAAAGTGAAGAAATTGGTGTGACCTTGAAGACTTGGTATTCTTTCGAGGAACATGAAGCGAGAAGACTTTTGTTTTCGTAGTTTCATTTTCTCTTTCTTGAGTCATAGGAAACACCGTACTGTTAAAAGGGGGGCGAGGAAATACTAAGGAAAAATTTCCATGTGATGCTCAACTCAAAATCCTACACCTACCAATCCCTTCGAGTGAAGCCATTGGAAATCTCTTACAGATCAGTCAATTTCTTCAGTGACAGAGACCAAGTTCTTCTGGTCTCTGAGGAATTTGTCCTGACTGAGGAGTTAGGATTTCGCCAGTGCGGATTGCCTACACAGTGAGGAACATGATAGCCCTGAGGATTTTTCTACTCAAAATTCCAACTGTTGCTGTGCTATGCGCCAACTGTCCCAAAATATCTATCCACCTAACGGTCATTTCATTGAAGGGCATTTATGTCTTATCATGTCGGGCTGCTCCCTAGGCTATAAATAGCCGCCCCCCTACAACCACTAGCTGGTTGGCTGCTCCGAGAGAAACTGACACTTGTCATTTTTGAGCAACCCATCCCCCGAGGACTTTGAGCGAAAATCATCAAGTGAGGAAAAACCAAAAACCCAAAACCCAAACACCTACAAACCCCAAGTGATTGAGCATCACTGAAGAGATTGATCCTGAGTGGATCCGACGCTTGTTACCTTTGAAGACTGTGCTTCTTCCAGACGGTTAGGCGTCATGGTCTATAGCATCCAAGAGGAATTGTGGATCGCCGAGTGACCGAGTTTGTGAAGGTTTGGAAGTCGCCTGAAGACTTACCACGAGTGATTGGACGAGGTATGTGTGACCTTAGTTCAAGGAGAATACAGTGAGGACTGGGTGTCTTGGACTAAGTGTCCTTGACTGGGTGTCCGGGACTGTGTGTCCTCGAGTTTAAATACTCAGCCGCTCCAACCAGACGTACAACTGAGACAGTAGTTGGAACTGGTCTACCAAATCATTGTCTTCACCGAGCTTACTGGTTCTATTTCCTCAACTCTTTCATTTCCTCATAATTGTGCTGTGTGTTTGTTCATATCTGTGTTTGAAGACTTTGACTGAAGACTTTCTCAATTTCCTCAGTTCAATTTCTTTAGTCTGTTTGTCTTCGTCCTGTGTTATCCTGTGATTACGCTTGTACTCTGTGCCTATCTTTATTTCATCATGATGACTATGCTTGTATTCTGTTATGTTTACTTTTGAGTACTTATTCCGCTGCTAGTAGTTCTTCGCTAAGGAATTTCCTCACCGGCAAATTCCTCAGTGAAGAATTTCGTAAAAATCGCCTATTCACCCCCCTCTAGTCGATATAACACACTTTCAATTGGTATCAGAGCAAGGTACTCCCCTGTTCTATGTGATTTTGGTTTAACCGCCTGGAGTTTTAGTTATGTCGACCGCAGGTATGATCAAGGTCTCTGCTGGGTGTCCTACCTTCGATGGGACGGACTACCCCTACTGAAAGAATAAGATGCGAATGCATCTTGAAGCAATTGATAACGATCTCTGGTATGTTGTGGAAAATGGTGTTCCCTCAGTCACACCTTCTCTGAATGCTGCCGATGTGAAGAGATTCAAGCAACTCGACTCTCAAGCGAAGAATATCATATGTGGCCATCTGAGCAAAGGATAGTATGGCAGAGTGAGTGCTTTGGAAACAGCGAAGCTTATCTGGGACAGGTTGTCCAAAGTGAATGAAGGAGTCTCAACTCAGCGTGACTCTCGAGTTGATATTCTTCGCAATCTCTTCAACCGCTTCAAAAGACTCGACAATGAAAATGTTCAACAAACCTTCGATCGCCTCACTGACATCTCAAATGAGCTTCAAGCACTTGGTGCCACTGACATCACTGACCATGAGGTGGTGAAGAAATTCCTGAGATCGCTTGATTCCTCATTTGACACTCTAGCATTGATGATACAAGAACGTGCTGATTACAAGTCAGTTGATCCCGCTGATATTCTCGAGAGGCTAAATACTCATGAGTTCCAACTTGCTGATAAGAGAGATCTCTATGGTTCAAGCTATGGCAGAACCCGTGCACTGAAGGCCAAGGTAGTATCTGAGTCCGAAGATGAAGACTCTGGTAGCATCCTTGGTGATCCTGAAGAACTGAGCCATGATCTGGCTCTGCTCGTGAAGAAGTTCCAAAAGTTCTCAAGACGTGGTTGCCTTGGAAGATCCTCAAGGAGCAATGATTCCTCATCCAGTGACTACAAGAAGAAGCTCTGTCACAAATGCAAGAAACCTGGACATTTCATTCAAGATTGTCCTCAGTGGGAAAAGGAATCAAAGAAGAAGAAATACAAGGATTACAGTTCTGATGTGTTGACGCTCAAAAGTGGCACGATCATAAAGCAGCATGCCGGGGCGAAAACCTTGCCGGGGTAAAATCTTGCCGGTGTGAAAGCTTGGCGGTGTGAAGGCTTGCCGTTGTGGAAAGCTTGCCGACACAGAAAGATCGCCGGTGGGGAAGCTTGCCGGTGTGAAATCTTGCCGGGGGAGAAACCTTGTCAGGGAGAAACCCTTGCCGGAGTGAAACCTTGCCGGTGTGAAAGCTTGCCGGGTAGAAACATTGCCGGTGTGGAAATCTTACTCGGATGGAAAACTTGCCGGGTTGGAGGCTGTGATAGTCAATCGAACGAGAAGTTGAAGATGGGCTCAAAAGGTTATTCAGATGATCTCGGATGGAAAAATGATCTACACGGGTTGTCTTCGTCTCGTCGAAACAATCGATTTTGATATAAAAATCATTCAAATCCAAGTTCATATGCAAAAGTTAGAGCAATCGAAGTGCAGCCCTGTCACGAGGCGAGATGTGGCGCGCCCCACCAGACACATGTCTGACGGGTAGCTCGAGAAAATAGCCTGTGTTGCGAGACCAATCTGACCCTCAAGATGATCTCTGATAAAAAAAACTTCAACATGAAAGTTGTTCGTCTCGTTGAAATGGTTATGATTGCTTTTGGGCTTGTTTTCATCCGAGATTGTTTACCACCGCAAAAAAGACCCGCAAGGTGTAGCCAGTTTAAACCGAACAGTTTTGGAAAGTTCGGATAAACCAGTCCGAATTTGACTAGGGTTTTGGACGTGAATTGATGTAATTTTCTTGTAAGGAAAGCCTAGATAAATTCTTTGCTTGTATGAGAAGTCCAGCCGCCTTTTATATATGTTGGGGGTGACGGCCGATTGAAACAACACACAATCAAACAAACACATCTACTACTTTTTCGTGTTCATCTACTTTTTATCTCTCCTTTGTATCTTTCTTCTCATTCTTCGCTAGTTCTTCATGCTGGAGGGCTGCGGATCCACGAGGCTCTAGGGGCGAGCGAATCGACCTGGAGCAGCCCATAGCCGCCGCGAGCCCTGACGGGGTCCCTCCCGGGCAAACGAGGCTTCGGGTCTACAAAAGCATCTGCCGGCTGTCCTGCGTATCGCGCTGCCGGTCAGATCTCCTTCGACGCGAGCTGGGGTGCATCACCCCCGGTGTTGAGGGTACACGCTGACGTGTTCGTGTGCGAACACACTTTTTGGCGACTCCGCTGGGGACGAAGTTTCGAACGGTCTCTGGCCCGTTCTTGCTACGAAGAGATCGTCATCAAGTTGCTGAAATCTACAAAGGTAATATGAATACCGAATTCCCCTTTGTAGATGCAAATAATTCATATGTTGTTGCTGGATCACCTAATGAGCATAATGTATTAGCTAGCCCTAGTTTTATCAATCATGCATGTAATTATGCGCAAGGGCCGATGCAAAACAATCTTCATGCTTCAAATTCTTACAATTTTAGCAACGTACAACATATGTATCCAAACTCCCATGCATCGGCAACCCCACAAATCCATATTCCGATGAACAACATGATGGGTTTGGCTAATCAATTTGAAACACCGCATGTTAAAATTTCCAATAGCAGACAAGAAAGTGTTTCACCTTTTTATTCATCGGCAACTAATTTGCAATATGTGAATCCAACATTGCCAATGGATGGGAGAATTGGCCATGCTACTACTGGATATTCGGCCAATTACTCTCAACCATCATATGCTACACCTCATGTTAGTAATTTTTCGGCACCATACACAACTGTAGATGCTCATAATTCGGCTTCACACCTTTCTGATCATAGCCGAATAAATGTAAATTTTACGGGAGCGGTTGTGCCAAATATTGTAGAAGATGAGGTAGTGGTGGCTGCATTAAAAAAGAGCTTGGGACAAAACAAGAGGATTATTGCTCTTTGCCTTGAACAATATGAAAAGGGGTTGTTTCTTGATTATGCTGCAATAAAAGCTAGAGTTTTGCAAGAAGATGAATCTTTGCCAATTGATAAAATTGGCGAGCAAAAATATGGTTTTACAACAATGCATATGCCTTCACCTAGTACTACATCATATTATACAGCCCCACTATTGCAAAATTTCGGCAACACCCATGTGCCATTGCTGAAAGAATCTAAAAGCATTGGGGGGCAATCGTATCCGGAGTGGGCTGAAATTGAGAAAAAGATTAAAGCCAATTTTGCCGCTCGCCGCCAGAAACAAAAAGAAACAGAATTGACTCAGATAAAAGAAGCATTGCCAATTGGTAGAATCAATGTAAAGAAAGATGATTCAGAACATGAATGTGCTCCGGTTAAAAGAGCCGAATCAAGAAGTATATATTCTGAATCCATCAAATCCAAAGAGGCAAGCATTATTGAGAAAGGGCATGGCAAGCATAGAAAAACAACCGTGCTTGATTTTTCTAAAGTTAATGGAACCTACTTCCTGCCCTACGAGTTCCGTGCTGTAGAAATTGACAAGCCTCAAGGACAAGAGCAAGTAGCCAAACAAAGTTCGGCTGATAAGGATCTTCAACGTAATGATTCACGGAATAAAGAAAAAGATGATGAAGAGGCATTGGGGAGCCACCCAAAGATGAAGCAAGATATTGTTCAAGCCACACCACTATCATGCTCTCCCAACATATTTGAAGAGGTATGTTTAGCAAGTAATTTACCTATTTTCAGATTTGGTCAAAACTTTATTGTTGATGCATCCATCAGAAAAATCCTCTTAAGTAATTTTGAAAGACCAATGAAGAAGGGTAATTTACTTGTTAGCAATAAAGTTGTTATTGAGCATATCGGTCAACCCATTACTCCATTTATAAAGACCGATAGTGACTTATTATTACAGCCAAAGCTTTCCCCGTTGCTTTATCTAAAGTTCATATCTATTTGGGTAGCTTTGCTTATTTCATACTTGGCTTGCACTTGGTATCAATTGAGACATGTATGTTCTAACTATTTTCGTTTTAGAAATTTAAAGCCAAGGTTAAATTCTATTGAGAAAACCGATGCTAGTATAATATCTTACCCAAAGACATCGGAAATAGAGTGCAAAACACAATGCATAGCCGAATGGTGTGGTGCAAAATCTGAACCATTCATTTGCTTAATTCCAAAGCCGTTCTCACATCAAGATCGGCTAGAAAATAAAAGGTTTACCTTTAATTCAAACATGTGTGATAAAATCTTTGATTTGTTGTTGAGGAATAATTATATTAGAATTCTTGATCACCATGTTGAGCCATCTGTCCAGGGACGAATGTATTGTAAGTTGCATGATTCGTCCTAATTTTTAGGATTGTAACATGTTTCGTCGAATAGTTAAATCGGCCATTGATAAAGGACGATTGAAGTTTGTTGAGACACCAAGAGATGACCAGTCTATTCCAATTGGTCCCGGTGGTAGAAAGTTTTTGCATCGGCTGCTTCAAGCCGATCCATTTGAAGAGAAGGTAAAAACTGCAGATAATGGGATCAAGCTTTCAAGTAAAGAAGTTGTCGAAGAGCATAATGAACATAATCTTGAGGGCAAGAATTCCATCGAAGCTACAATGGAGACGCCAAGGACTGGGGGGCAGCAAGTAAATCCAACGATCGATGAAAGCAAACCAAAAGAAAACAAAGGCCGAAATAAGCGCAAGTGTAAAAGATCAAAAATCACCTTCGCTGAACTATTGGATAAATATCAAAAGAAGAGTGAAGAGAAGAATGCTTATCGTCCTAATCATGCAAAGAAACCAAGATCACCCCCAAGGCACAAATATGAGGATCGGTATTGGCAAAGTAAGAGTTTCAATGCAACATATTCATATCCTTATTTTGGGCCGCCAATGCCAATGTCGTGGATGCCTCCCTATGCTCATGTAGATCCATATTCATCATGGGACAGGTATGATACAAGGGCACATTCTCCATCTTATTTTAGACCATCTCACCAATATTATGCAGCTCCGAGAAGATCAACATTTGAACAGTCACATGTTAAAGACTGTTTCAATTATAAGGAATCGGTCCGGACACCATGGATGAAAAAAGAGGTGGTCAAGCAAGTCTACCACGTGAAAATAGATGGTCGTAAGTGTGCTACTTCAGATTTGGTCTCAAATAATAAAGAGCCAATTAAAGTGTTGACATTGGCTACAAAAGGCAATGAGACGAAGCAACCAATTATTGAGAGTCAAAGTGCCAAATCTGAAGAAAAAAAGTTGAGAGTGCACAAGGCCAAAAAGGAATCACAGCCGAGATGCCCACTCGGCTTATCGTATTGGCAAAAGAGGGAATTACACAAACTTAGTGCGCAAGAACTTGAAGAAAGGAACATGGCATGGGTTCCCAAAGGAAGTGCTCAAAATAAGAATTATGTGCAAGCCTCCATTACAAGAAGTGCGGCAAAAGTGAAGAAGGAAATGAGTAAAAACTATGAAGGACCAAGCCGAAGGTTTCAACATCTTTGGTCTACACATTATCCATATTCTTCAACTATGCCATTAACGCCTATGCCATGGAATTCGTCATCAGGTATGATTGGTAACCCTCAATGGGCTTATTTTAATCCATGGATGCAATATAATTTCTTACATCATGAGAGGGTATTACCAAGTCACTATACATTTGATTAGCTACAAGTTTGTTGCTGATCCAAAGGGCCGAAATACTTGATTTGTCATTTCATTTGTTTATTTCGGCTATATGTGCTTTGAATGAAGTTTACATGGTAATGGCCGATATTTATCTATTGTCCTAAGAGTATGTCAATGCATGGCCGGTGTGGTATTCTAACATCGTCCTTAGTTTGAGATAAGTGCTTGCAAAGGAATTTGTCAAATTGATGCCATTGAAGATATTATGCATAGACCAATTCACCAAAATTGCATAGTGAACTTATGTTTTGATTGGGTGTGCTTTGGCTTATTAGTATTCAGAATTTATGTAAGGCCAAATCATGGTTGATTTTATTATTGAGCATCATATTGACATCATGCATAATATTGATTTTAGCTTGATCTCTCTAGAACCATGGAGATTATATATTGATGGTTAAATTTGTAGCAATGGCCAAGGTGTTGGTGTTGTTTGTATATATCCTTATGGTGCTATTTTGTGAAGCCTCGTGCCGCTTAAAATATTTTTGCATAATGATCAAAACCGAATATGCATTGTCATTTGGATTGGAGCTTTGGCTTGCTATAGGTGCTATACATATTGAGGCTTCCGGTGATTCGTTACTAGTAGTGCAACAAATATCCAATGGTTATCAATGTTTTGACGAATCATTTTTAGTTTATCTTGAGGTATGTCTAGATGTAAAATTTACCTTGGGTTGCATTAAAATTGTTCATATATTTAGACATGACATTTGGAGAGAGTTGGCATAGCAAGCATCCGGCTACCATGTCCATCATGTTGTATTGCATTTCTCTCAATAGCCGATGCTTAGTCTCGTCAACATAGGTAAGGCCGAACCGAAGTCCACAACTTCGGCCACTAATGAAATTTTTATGCAGGCGAAAGTAAGGATTGGAGAAAGTTTATTGTTGATTGTCTACAAAATTCTAGCAAAAGGGTGAACAATATGGTTCGGAGGATGACATTGAGATACATATCTATGGAACTTTATCACCGGATTGTTAATGAAGCTGAGAAGGTTTCACCCAAGTTTGCATCAGAAAGTTCACACAAGACATGGCCGATATATACTTATCGTCCTAAGAAGATATATACTTATCGTCCTAAGAACATATAAATGGCCGATGGAGTGTTGACATCGTCCTTAGAACAAATTTGGTACAAGTATTTTTCGGCACGCTAGCTTTACCGAAAAATAGGGGGGCATGTGTTGACGCTCAAAAGTGGCACGATCATAAAGCAGCATGCCGGGGCGAAAACCTTGCCGGGGTAAAATCTTGCCGGTGTGAAAGCTTGGTGGTGTGAAGGCTTGCCGGCGTGGAAAGCTTGCCGGCACAGAAAGATCGCCGGTGTGGAAGCTTGCCGGTGTGAAATCTTGCCGGGGGAGAAACCTTGTCAGGGAGAAACCCTTGCCGGAGTACAAACCTTGCCGGAGTGAAAGCTTGCCGGTGTGAAAGCTTGCCGGGTAGAAACATTGCCGGTGTGGAAAGCTTACTCGGATGGAAAACTTACCGGGTTGGAGGCTGTGATAGTCAATCGAACGGGAAGTTGAAGATGGGCTCAAAAGGTTATTCAGATGATCTCGGATGGAAAAATGATCTACACGGGTTAGCTTCGTCTCGTCGAAACAATCGATTTTGATATAAAAATCGTTCAAATCCGAGTTCGTATGCAAAAGTTAGAGCAATCGGAGTGCAGCCCTGTCACGAGGCGAGATGTGGCGCGCCCCACCAGACACATGTCTGACGGGTAGCGCGAGGAAATAGCCTGTGTTGCAAGACCGATCTGACCTTCAAGATGATCTCTAATCAAAAAACCTTCAACATGAAAGTTGTTCGTCTCGTCGAAACGGTCAAGATTGCTTTTGGGCTTGTTTTCATCCGAGATCGTTTACCACCGCAAAAAGACCCGCAAGGTGCAGCCAGTTTAAACCGAACAATTTTGGAAAGTTCGGATAAACCAGTCCGAATTTGACTAGGGTTTTGGGCGTGAATTGATGTAATTTTCTTGTAAGGAAAGCCTAGATAAATTCTTTGCTTGTACGAGAAGTCCAGCCGCCTCTTATATATGTTGGGGGTGACGGCCGATTGAAACAACACACAATCGAACAAACACATCTACTACTTTTTCATGTTCATCTACTTTTTATCTCTCCTTTGTATCTTTCTTCTCGTTCTTCGCTAGTTCTTCATGCTGGAGGGCTGCGGATCCACGAGGCTCTAGGGGCGAGCGAATCGACCTGGAGCAGCCCATAGCCGCCGCGAGCCCTGACAGGGTCCCTCCCGGGCAAACGAGGCTTCGGGTCTACAAAAGCATCTGCCGGCTGTCCTGCGTATCGCGTTGCCGGTCAGATCTCCTTCGACGCGAGCTGCGGTGCATCACCCCCGGCGTCGAGGGTACACGGTGACATGTTCGTGTGCGAACATGATGATACGAAGAAAAAAAGAAATCCACAAAATCCTCATCATCAAAATTCTCCAAGCCTTCATATCACAAGAAGAGCATCTCCAAGAAGGCCAGGGCATTCATTGGCAAGGAAATGGTTTCTGAGGCTGAATCTGAAGAAAATGAGGAAGAGGAGTCATCTGAGGAATCTGAATCCGGAGTGGCGAGCCTTGCTCTCGCTACTGCATTCGTGAGCAAGTCTATCTTCAACACTGAAGAAAATGACCTCACCAACAAGGCTGATGAAGGCGATGATGACTATGCTCCCACCTATTGCTTCATGGTAAAGGGTGCCAAGGTACTCAAATATACCTCCTCTGAATCAAGTGAGAATGAATCTGATGAAAATCTTAAGCCCATCTATTCTAAACTTGCTAAGATTGCTATAAAACAACAAAGGGCTTTAGAAAAGGTTCAAAACATGCTAAATAAAAGTGATGATATGTTGGGTGAAGAAATGGCTCACACTGAAACTTTGACTGAAAGTCTTCAGAGACTTCAGTCCAAGCTTGACAAACTTCAAAGTCATCTTAACACTCTCTTATCGGATCATGAGAAGCTTTCTTATGAATTTCTTCAAAGAAAGCAAGACCTTGAGAAGCTAAGAGTGAGTTATGAAGATATTCAGAAGGAGCACGATTCATTACTTGCTCAACAAATCAGCGCTTCTCAGGAAGAATTTGTTCCACCATGCTTGAAGTGCATTGAACGTGAATCTGCTAATTCTTCACCTGAATGTTCAAATGCTGCTAATGTTTCAAATTCTTCACATGCCTCTGCTATCAATAATTCCTCATCTGAGGACATTGCTAGTATCACTAACAATGCAGGGCTGAAGGAATTGTACACGATAGGCATGTACAAAAGCCTCAAAGGGCATCAGGCTCTTTGTGATGTGCTTAAAAAGCAGATCCTCAACAGGAACCCTAGGAAAGAGGGTATCGCCTTTGAGAGGAAACTCAATGCTGATGGTACATATTGGAAGCCTGAGCAGTACCCCAAAACTACATGGGTTGCTGCAAATGGACCTCCAGTTGATTCATCTAACTTATCTGGATTTGCATGTGAATCTCCTCATTCTGATGATGAGTCAATTGACTCCAACTATAAGCTATTCAAAAATTAGAATGGTGAAGTATTTGCGAGATATGTTGGCACTAACTGCAGGAACGGCTCCCCTATGCAGAAAATATGGGTTCCCAAAAGATGTCTTGAAAATCTTCAGGTGAATGTCATCATGACACCACCTGTGAAGAATAGGAACCCCAGATCAAATTCCTCATACGGACCAAATTCCTCATATGGATCAAAGTCCTCATATGAACATCATCGTGCTAACCCGTCTGTTTCGCAGGGAAGATCTAAGGATTATGGATATATGCATTATTTTTCAAATCATTATGTCCATAAGTCTTCGAAGAATTTCTCTGCATACTCTTATGCTTACTCTAACCCCTCTTATGTGAAACGAAATGGACTGGCTTCTATGCCATCCTTCTCGTATGGAGCTCGCGGAATGATGAACTCTTTGCCACCCCTTCAGATGTGGGTGGTGAAGAAAAATAACTAATCTCTTCTGCAGGGTCAGGTCTCCAGACGCACATAATCGTCTGAAGAATTTGCTGGAGACATGGGCATGCCTGAAAGGACGCAGGCTAACCATGAAGAAATGAACTTTCATTTCCCACGTCCTCATATTGCGTTATTAGTTCTTTTACTTGATGAAATTGATCTGATGAATTGATGTCATATTCTTCACTGATGAAGTATATGAGTTTGTAAGATGCACTAATTCATCTACAGGATGATCAACCCAAAGCCACTGAGTGGGTCCTCGATAGTGGATGTACAAACCACATGACTGGTGACAAGAATCTATTGATGGATGCTCCATTATCTCCGTCGCATCTGAAGCATATCATCTTTGCTGACAAAGGCAAAAGTCAGGTATTGGGTCTAGGTAAGGTTGCGATTACAAAGGATCGACACATGGACAAAGTCATGCTTGTTGAGTCCTTAGGATACAACCTTATGTCTATCTCAATGCTTTATGATCTTGATATGGTTGTTGTCTTTGGCAAGTACCGTTGTGTTGTGGTTATGGAAGCTGACCATCCAAAGTCTTCGAAGGCTTTAGGAGAGGAGAGCTGTATATTGTTGATTTCTCTACAGGACCACAACCAGCCGTGTGCTTACTTGCAAAAGCTTCAGAAGGCTGGCTCTGGCATCGACGACTTGGTCATGCAGGCATGAGGAATTTGCACACGCTTGCGAAGAAGAATCATGTTATCGGCATCGAGAATGTCAAATTCCTCAAGGATCACCTATGCGGAGCCTGTGAAGCTGGGAAGATGACCAAGGCCAAGCATCCAGCGAAGACTATCATGACCACCACTCTCCCATTTGAATTGCTTCACATGGATCTCTTTGATCCTAATCATTATTCTGCTATTTCAAATGAAGCATCTCAATATGGATTTGTTATTGTTGATGATTATTCTCGCTACACATGGGTACACCTTGTTACTTACAAACATGAAGTGCAGAAAGTCTTCAAACGATTTTCCTCGAGGGCTTCAACCAACTTTGGTGTGAAGATCAAGCACATCAGAAGTGACAATGGAACTGAGTTCAAGAATTCTGGTCTCAATGACTATCTTGATGAACTTGGTATTACTCAGGAGTTATCTGCTCCTTACACTCCTCAGCAGAATGGCGTCGTGGAGTGCAAGAACAGGACTCTTGCTGAGATGGCTCGCACTATGCTTGATGAATACAAAACGCCTCGTTGTTTCTGGACTGAGGCAATTGATACTGCGTGCCACATCATCAACAGAGTATATCTTCACAAATTCTTCAAAAAGACTGTCTATGAACTCCTCACTGATAAGAAACCCAATGTAAGTTATTTCAAAGTCTTCGGTGCTAAATGTTGGATTAGAGATCCTCATCACAACTCAAAATTTGCACCGAAAGCACATGAAGGTTTTATGCTTGGTTATGGAAAGGACTTGCACACCTACAGAGTCTTCAACAACGTTCTTCACAAAGTTGTTGAAACTGTAGATGTGCGGTTCGATGAAACTAACGGCTCGCAAAGAGAGCACCTACCTACTGTGATAGATGAACCAGCACCTGAGGAAACTATCAAGTTCAAGGCTACTAAGGATGTCATTTCTACTGAAGAATCTGCTGAAGAATTCATTCTAGAACATGAAGAACGTCGAGCTAATGCACCTGAAGAAAATGCTGAAGAAAATGGTGCTGAAGAAAACGCTGATCAAATTCTTTAATGATAACCAGCTCATCCTCGCATTGCAAAAGAAGTGCAAGTTGAAAAGATCATCAATGACATCAAAGCGCCATGTCCTCTCACACGCTCAAAAGCTTCACATTTGTATAACTTTTTTGGGCAGTATGCTTTTGTCTCTATTACAGAGCCCACTAAGGTAGATGAAGCATTTCTGGAGCCTGAGTGGATTCAGGCCATGCAAGAGGAATTACATCAGTTCAAGCTTAACAATGTTTGGGAACTGGTCAAACGTCCAGTCCTCGCAAGCACAATATCATCGACACAAAGTGGATCTACCGCAACAAGCAAGATGAAAATGGCCTTGTGGTGAGGAATAAGGCACGGCTTGTAGCTCAAGGCTACACACATGTTGAAGGAATTGATTTCGATGAAACTTTTGCACCTGTTGCTAGACTTGAGGCTATTCGCATATTACTTGCTTATGCTAACCATCATGATATCACTTTGTATCAAATGGATGTGAAAAGTGCATTCCTCAATGGTAAGCTTGAGGAAGAAGTATATGTTGCTCAACCCCTAGGTTTTGAAGATCCAAAGAATCCTGACAAAATCTTCAGACTCAACAAGGCCCTCTATGGCCTCAAGCAGGCCCCACGGGCTTGGTATGATACCTTGAAGGAACTCTTCATGAAGAAAGGCTTCAAACCCGGTTCACTCGACCCTACTCTTTTCACTAAATCTTATGATGGTGAATTGTTTGTGTGCCAAGTATATGTTGATGATATTATCTTTGGCTGTACTGACCAATGTTATAGTGATGAATTTGCCTATATGATGAGTGAAGAATATCAAATGTCTAGGATGGGAGAGTTTAAATTCTTCTTAGGTCTTCAAATTCGTCAACAACACAATGGCATATTCATATCTCAGGAGAAATACCTCAAGGATGTACTGAGGAAATTTGGCATGCAAGATTGCAAAGGCGTCAAAATTCCTATGCCCACAAATAGCCATCTGTGCACCGATGAAAATGGTATTGACTTCGATCATAAGGTATACCGCTCCATGATAGGTTCCTTATTATACTTATGTGCATCTAGGCCATATATAATGCTTAGTGTTTGCATGTGTGCCCGATTTCAAGCTGCACCGAAGGAATCACACCATAAGGTTGTGAAGCATATTCTTCGATATCTAGCTCACACACCAACACTTGGATTATGGTACCCCAAGGGCTCGGCTTTTGATCTTGTTGGATATTCTAACTCTGACTATGCTGGTGATCGTGTGGATCGCAAGTCAACATCTGGTACATGTCATTTCCTCAGACGATCTTTGGTCTGTTGGTCCTCGAAGAAACAGAACTGCGTATCAATATCTACTGCTGAAGCTGAGTACATTGCCGCTGGTTCTTGTTGTGCCCAATTGCTATGGATGAAGCAAACTCTCAAGGACTACGGCGTCAACATGAAGAATGTGCCTCTCTTCTGTGACAATGAGAGTGCCATCAAGATTGCTCACAACCCAGTTCAGCACTCGAAGACAAAGCACATTCAGATTCGTCATCATTTTCTTCATGATCATGTGTTGAAGGGCGACATTTCTATTGAGCATGTGAAGACTGAAGAACAGCTAGCCGATATCTTCACAAAGCCCTTGGATGAGAAGAGATTTAGCAAGTTGCGGTGTGAGCTAAATACCCTAGAATCTTCGAATGTTCTGTGAAAAGGACACTCATCCTAACACTTATGCAAAATTGATGACTTAAATGTGCAACACATGAAGAAATGTTTTTCTTCAATCAATGAAGAAGAACACTCTTAGTGTGAAGAAATTAACAAAGAATTTGATTCTCAGAACCCTACGATAATTGTACGCGGTGTCTGAAATCATCATTCTTATACGGTGGATCACGCCACCACCAAAAATTGAAATTCATCAAATTATTCATATTCTTCAACCTTGCATAGTCTTCACTGGTTCTGTCGTTTTTCTTCATTGGCTATATATATATATGAGTTTATGTCCTCTACAACATTCACTTATTGCTATTTCTTCAAGTTGGTTTTCTACTAAGTGAATGTGATCGGACCCTTCCCCTCTATGCTATACTCAACCCAATCTGTTCACAAATTCTTCATGTGCGTTCTATTTGAAACTCGTTCAAAATCTTCACTGTGTCCTTGTCAGCTGAAAAAATTGTGAACAGAACTTTAAAACGTATCTTATCAAAATTTTCGGTCTTGCCGCTCAAACCGTTCCGCATCCCACGATACACTTATCCACTCACCCACGATCTAACATGATCTCCACCTCTCACTACGTGGGTGACACATGTCATGCGGATGAGAAGGGTCAGGGGCACGTTCGTCCAATTTCTTCGGGCGAGCAGTTTTCACCGTGGCTATAAATACCCCTCCTTCCCTCATTCACTTCTTTTACTCCGCTCGACCTCTCTCTCCAGCTCGAGCTTCTCAAACCCTAGCGCCGTCGCTACTTCATCACCGCCGGTGAGGAAGAACTTCACTGCCTTGACCTCGTCGCCGACGTACTCGCGCCGACCGCAGACATCTTCACTCCGCCGCCGCCGTAGCCGTCTTCCTCCGCCAAGTTAGGGCGTGGAAGATCTGCACAAACGAACTTCACATCTCCTCACTCCAGTTCGTCGTGTTCTTCGTCCAGGGTAATTAAAAGTTACTTTTACTGCCCTCGTTGATGATTATCTACAAAATCTTCAAAAGTGTTTTTCTTCATATCTTCACACACTGAACACGTCACAAAGTCATCTGTTCTTCACTACTGGAATCAGCTACTTTGCCATCTGCCAGCTCTTTGCCGTCAGCTAGCGGACGGCAAAGAAGCTCTTTGCCATTAGCTACCTAAAAGCAGACGGCAAAGAACAAGCTGATGGCAAAGAAAGCCTTTGCCATCAGCCTGTTCTTTGCCGTCTGCTAGCTGACGGCAAAGAATCTTTGCCGTCCGCT
>NC_041380.1:69483660-69491276 GCF_002162155.2 Triticum dicoccoides | reverse complement strand
GACACTACCCCGACATCGACACGACACCCCGACACCCCGACCCCGAAACAACACCCCGACCCCGACATGGCACCCCGACACCGACAGGACACCCCGACCACCGACACCTCCCGAAAAGGTGTTCTTTGGCCTTCCAGAGGTCGACGGGGTCATATATTTGTGAATTATTAGTTAGGTCATATATTTTTCGATTTTGTTATGAAAAACATCATATATAATTGTGTTGATCGTGTAGTTTTAAATGTGCAGTTGTTTCATCGCTGCGAGGTTTGGTGTTCGACGACCTCGCCGTGCGTTTGACGAGCTCTGCCCCTTCGTTCGTGGGTGAGCACAAATGACAAGTCCTCCTCCCCCATTAATTATTTGATCTATTCCGATGAAACTTGATAGCTAGCTATATATGTGTCTTGAATCATCAGTATGCGTAACCAATATGTGTCTCCCGTTCGAAAGCGTCATAGTTATAAATATGCATGCATTTGCATATATATAACCTTGATTCTTTCGAATTGTCCAACGCTATCCATGGACAACCCGAGTATGTGTAGATTGGGTTCGTTTTCCCATATGCTTTGCTCCGGATCCGACGCATATATTTCGTCAGTGCCTCCCCTATTGTTCTCCGGGTACACATCCTCTCTGTTTATTGCAGAGACGTGTATCAGGAGAACAGCGGGGAGGTGCTGCCGAAATTTTGCGTCGGATCCGGAGCATAGCATGGGAAAATGAACCCAATCTACACATACACGGGTGGGATTAGGACCTATCATTACCTATTAGAGTGTAGGTTGCATGGACGTAATAAAATTGACAAAGTAGATCAACTGATGAATATATACATGGTGAATTACATATATAATTGTTGTGTGCCCAGTAGCTCTGAAAGTCAAGATGAGTGACCGTGCGTGGATGTATACCGGTCACACTGGTCAGAACAAATGGAGCGCTGAATGGTTCACAAAAACTAAGGGGTTTGTGCAAGCCGCATTTGCAAATGGCCAAAAGAAAACCTGGTGCCCCTGTTTCCGGTGCGGCAATTGGGAAAAGAAGACAGAGGCTGAAATGGGCAAACACCTGCAGAAGAGTGGTTTTACGCCCGATTATACGGTGTGGACATTTCATGGTGAGTCTGCCCAACGTGACCGAGCTGAGGTGGATCGTCGTCGCACCGACGAGCATGGTACCGGGATGGAAAACATGGTGCAAGGCTATGATGATGCTCGGGATTCGGACGAGGAGATGGAGGAATCTGCAAAGGCCTTCAATGAAATGTTGGAGTCTTCGAAACGTCCGCTCCACGAGCACACTGAGCTTTGTCAGTTGGATGCCATCTCACAAGTAATGGCTCTGAAGGCTCAGTTCAACTTGGGCAGAGAATGCTATGACGCAATTATGACAGTATTTGGACGCTTTCTACCCAAAGGCCATGTGATGCCTGCAAACCTGTACCAGTCGGACAAAATCCTCCATGCACTGAAGATGCCCTATGAGAAGATACATGCCTGTGAGAAAGGATGTGCCTTATTTAGGCTTGACTATGCGGACTTGAACTATTGTCCCATTTGCAAGTCTTCCAGGTATATTGTGGTAGACAACGGTATGGGTGAGAAGACACAGACCAAAATCCCCATTAGTGTTCTTTGGTATATGCCAATCGTACCAAGACTTCAACGTCTTTTCATGGTCGAAGAGACGGCCAGACAGATGACATGGCACAAAACAGGCAAAAGAACCGAACTAGATGCAGATGGGAATCTGATGATGGTACACACATCGGATGGTGTTGCGTGGAAAAAGTTTGATGAATTACATGCTGACAAAGCGGCAGATCCGAGGCATCCTTGAGTCGGCATCAGCACAGATGGGTTCAGTGTGTTTGGTATGACGGCAGCCCAATACAGTTGTTGGCCCGTATTTGTCTTTCCACTCAATCTCCCCCCCGGACAGATTATGCAAAGAAAGAACATTTTCCTGACGTTGATAATTCCAGGACCCAACTATCCGGGCAAAAATATGAATGTGTACATGCAGCCGCTTAAGGACGAATTGCAAGAAGCCTGGGATAATGGGTTCAAGACATACGACGCCTTTAGCAAACGGAACTTCATAATGCGTGTCTGGTACATGTACTCGACGCATGACTTGCCGGCGTATGCGCTATTCGTTGGCTGGTGTGTGCATGGAAGGTTCCCGTGCCCCACATGCAAGGGAGCTCTTGAGTTTCGTTGGCTTCAAGCCGGTCGCAAGTTTTCTTGCTTCGACATGCATAGACAGTTCCTGGATCCTCGCCATAAGTTCAGGAAAGACAAGAAGAACTTCATCAGGGGTAGAGTTGTCAAAAACTCTGCACCACCTGCATTGACAGGCCAACAGACCCTAGATCAGTTAAACGCTCTCGAGCCAGATCCACAACGTCCAGGGTACTTCAAGGGGTATAATACTAAGCACGCGTGGACTTACAAAACATGCTTATGGGATCTGCCTTACTTCAAAGACCTCCTTTGCCCACACAACATCGACGTGATGCACACTGAGAAGAATATCGCTGAGGCACTTTTTGGTACATTGTTCGGCATAGATGGGAAGTCAAAGGATAATACTAAGGCTAGAGTCGATCTGGAGGCGCTATGTGATAGGCCGTTACAAAACATGAAAGATTCGAAAGGAAAGCAGAACTGGACGAAGCCAAAGGCATGGTTCAATCTTGGAAGGCCAGCTATGAGGGAAATTCTCTTGTGGGTGCAACAGCAGTTGATGTTCCCTGATGGGTATGTAGCGAATCTAAAGAGGGGAGCGAATCTTGATAAACTGAAGATATTTGGTCTCAAGAGTCATGATTGGCACATATGGATTGAGCGGGTAATGCCAGTGATGTTGCGTGGCTTCATCCCTGAGGATGAATGGCTAGTACTGGCAGAACTCAGCTATTTCTTCCGTGTTCTTTGTGCGAAAGAACTATCGCCTGGCGTGCTAGAAGAAATGGAAGAGTTGGCGCCGAAGTTGATCTGCAAGTTAGAGAAGATCTTTCCACCGGGCTTCTTTAATCCAATGCAGCATTTGATTTTGCATCTCCCGACCGAGGCAAGATTGGGGGGGGGGGCGTGCAAAATTGTTGGTGCTACCCAACTGAGAGGATGCAGAAGACGCTTCGAGAAAAATGTAAAAATAAACGTAGAATTGAAGCATCGATGGCTGAGGCATTCATCACAGAGGAGGCGGCAAACTTCGTAACAGCGCACTACGAAGCCAAAAATCCTCGGTACAATGCTGACGAGCCTAAAAAAGGTGGATCCAACCTCAGCCTATTCAAAGGGAATCTCGCACCATCTAGTGTTTCACATCCAGTATCTTTGGATAACGAAGAATGGCGGACCATTTCGTTGTATATCTTCAACAACTTGATAGAAGTGCGGCCGTACATCGAGTAAGTTCTCGGTACATTGTTTCGCAACTTCTATTTCCTTTGAACTACTCTTATTCCTGGATATGCCATACAGTCGATACGTCACCATATTCTTGTATGGAGTGGAGATCCAAAAGGACTCCGTCGAAGAGTATGAGCTTCTCGCAAAGCAAGGAGGTGGCTATCCCGGTTTCATGTCTTGGTTCAAACAAACGGTAATTTCTATTAGACAATTTCATTTCATTCGCTAATTTGTGCATAATGCAACAATCCTTTCATATTAAACTTGTAGGCTAATTCAGAGTCTATGGACGCCGAATTGAGACAAGTCGCTAATGGTTTTGACTATAAGGTCCGTTCATTTGACAAGTATGACATCAACGGGTATCGCTTTCGTACCTATGGCAAAGAGCTATCTATGGCCGACTGAAAGTCTACAAATTGTTGTGTATCTACTATCGGCGAAAGAGGTACCGAGTATTATGGGAGAGTTGAAGCAATTTATGAACTTCTGTTCTATGGTGAAAACCCACCAAATGTCGTAGTCTTCAAATGTTATTGGTTTCAGCCGAAGGAGACTAGAAGGACTCATGAACATATAGGGCTAGTTGAAATCAACCAAAGCACTCATTTAGATGTTCCTGATGTCTATATTATGGCTCAACAGGCGACCCAAGTATTCTATCTACCGTGGGCCTGCCAAACTAATCCAAATCTGAAAGGTTGGGATGTCGTTTATGAAGTGCCGCCACGTGCTAGACTTTCTCCCCCAAAGGAAGAGGATTATGAACCTCACATTAACCCAGACACATATGAAGGAGAATTCTTCCAAGAGACACGTCTTTCCAAAAAGCGTTTCAAGAACCGCTATACTTCACCCCAAAACATTGAAGTAGACAGCGACAATGAATCCGACATCACCCCAGAGGAGGAACAAGAAGAGCCGGAACAAGAAGAGGTTACTGCTGCGGATGACCTGTCAATGCTTGACCGATTACGTCAAGGTGGCCTTGCACATGTTGATGCCAATGAACCCTATGAGCCCATCATTGATTATAGTGATGATGATGATTATGCATTTATTGATGATACTGATCGAGATTATTAGTAGTGTCAGGTATTCAATTTTTTTATGTTGTACTTGATGATGATACACTTAAGTGATATACATATTATTATTCATGTCGGTACTTTTCTTTATGTTGTACTAATTTCGTTTATTCTTTGTCATGGCAGGTGTTGAAAGATGGTGGGCGCTGGTCGGGAGCGCGCCGAGGCCCCTTCTTCGTCGGCGCGTGGTGCGAGGTCTTCCATTCCACACGCACCTCTCCGTCGAGCATTGCTGGACAGTATGGCGACACCGCCGGGCCCTTCTTCATCGACCGCGGTGCCCAGCAGGGGACGAGGTAAGAAGAAGAGAGGAGGTGGAGCACGTGGTCGCGGGAGAGGAGGTAGGGTGACTCTTACGACGCCTTCCTCGCCACTGCCCCCAGCTGTTTCATCCAAGCACGTGACTGCTAGGGTGGACTCGTCTGAGGAGGAGGCTGCACAGACTCCGGTCCATGAGCCTCTGGTCCATGAGTCTTCGGCCCACGAGCCTCGGGTCGACGGGCCTTCGGCCCACGAGACTTGGGCCCACGAGACCCCGGAGGAGCACACGTCTGGATGGGGTACCTGGTCGGGTCAGCCTGAGGATGGCGGGGAGCCGAGTGGCCATGCTAATGATGGCGGGGAGCCGACTGATGAGGAGGGGGAGGAGGGGGGCAACGTCTACCAGCGTGGTGCTACACGGCTCCCGTCCGTGCCGGCGACCCGCGAGTAGAGGTGGTTGATTTTCCCTGATGGGGAGAGGTAAGTGCATTTAATCTTTTTGTACCTTCTGCATTCGATTGCAGACATTCTACAGGTGTGAGGAGGGATACGAGGAGGAGGCGGATCATGTTATCCACAAGGAGTGCAAGCGCCTACTTCAGAACTTACGGCATGAGGTTCGGGTGCAGGTTGTTCGAGACTACTACGCCGGGCGTGGTATCAAGAAGCCCAAGCAGGAGTGCCGCGATAAGTTCTTGAGTAAGGAGAAGTACATGAAGGTAATTCTTAAGGCCTTGTACTTACTTCCATCATTTAGTAATTCATAGCCTTAGCGCTCAAGTTTCTATTTGCTAACTTAGGCCCCTCCGAGATGGTGTGCGGATCGGATGGATTGTTGGGAGGTGTTGGTCAATGCGTGGTGCTCAGAAGAATGGCTGGCCACCCACAAAGAGGCCAAGGACAAACGTGCCCAAATGGAAGGTGTGCCACACCACCAAGGTAGCTCCAACTTATTTCAGTACGGGCGGAACTGGGTATGTGGTTTGCTTCATGATTCATGCAATTCATTCATCATACTAGCTTTAGCCCTTTAATTACTAATTTACTTTGTTTCTCTCTTTCAGGCACGCTACAATAAGGCGGATAAGGTGCCAGAGGTGTACGACCTGTATGCCATGGCCCACACTGGCCCTTACAAGAAAGTCAAGGCATTCTCTGCGTCTGATCTCGATGATCCAAAGAACTTCACCAACATCTCCGCCCACGACAAGCTCGTGCAATATAGAGATCAGGGGAAGGCGAGGAAAGGGGAGGACTTTAACCCGAGCCAGGGTCCCATTGATACAGAGCTGCTGATGATATCTGGTGGCGGGAGGTCCCATGGCTCCATAGCCATGGGAGATGGACTTATCCGTTGTCCTAGCACTCTCGTGGAGATCAAGGCGCGCCAGTCGAGGTCCGCTCCTGAGATAAGGCCTCGTGAACGGCCAGTCCAACTCGCCTTCAAGGTTAGTTATACGTACTCAGCTATCTTTCTCCATTACATTGTGTGCGCTTCCATCAATGATTACAAATGGTCATGTGAGTGGTGTTGCAGGCTGCTATACAGAGTGAGAGAGATAGAACGGAGAAACTTCTGGCGGAGGCAGCGGAGAGGCAGCGGGAGTTGGAGGAGAGGACGACAAAGATGTTGGAGGAGGAGAGGGCACGGAATGACATGCAGACAAGGGCCATGTACGAGCTCCTTGTGGTAAGTTTCTTCTGCAGATTACTTGCTAGTCTTAACATTTGAGTCTCATTACTAACTAGTATGACTCTATTGTGAAAACCAAATGTGCAGTCTGTGTGCGAGAAGTCCGGTCAGACCGCTCCGCCGATGCCAGTGATTGCTCCTGGGAGCACGGTGAGTTTAATTTGAATGGACATTACTTGCTAGTCTTAACATTTGAGTGTCATAATGCTAACGAGACATTGGAAATGATCTTTGGTGCAGCTTAACTCCAGAAACGCATCGCACGATCCTTCTCCAGCTACCGGCGAGAGCCAGCCCACTCCTTCTCCAGCTACCGGCGCGAGCCAGCCCGGTCCTACACCTCCGTGATCACGGTAAGTTTCTCTAGTGTTTTACTTAACAAATGCATAAAGACCTAGACTTAGCTTTATTTCCTCCAATATGCTTACCATAATGACCTAGAGTTAGCTTCTTTTCCTCCAAAATGACTTAATAAGCTTACTGACCTCATAAACCATCCATTCTACCTAAGTTAGCTCTAAAACGATATGTACTTAGCTTACTTCTGTCAAAAATTGCATAATTAACTTAGTTAGCTCATAAACGATCCATTTTACCTAGGTTAGCTCCAAAATGACCCATCTTACCTAGGTTAGCTTATAAATGATCCAGTTTATCCAAGTTAGCTCTAAAATGACCCAATTTACCTACAGTAGCTCCTAAACGATCCATTTCACCTAAGTTAGCTAAAACGATCCATTTCACCTAAATTAGCTCTTAAATGATCCATTTCACCTAAGTTTTCTCAAAAAAGATCCATTTCACCTTAGTTAGCTCAAAACACCTTAGTTAGCTCATAAATGATCCATTTCACCTAAGTTAGCTCATAAATGATCCATTTCACCTAAGTTAGCTAAAAAACGATCCATTTCACCTTAGTTAGCTCAAAAACGATCCATTTCACCTTAGTTAGCTCATAAATGATCCATTTCAACTAAGTTAGCTCATAAATGATCCATTTCACCTAAGTTAGCTCAAAAACAATTCATTTCACCTTAGTTAGCTCAAAAAGATCCATTTCACCTTAGTTAGCTCATAAACGACCCATTTCAAGTAAGTTAGCTCATAAATGATCCATTTCACCTAAGTTAGCTCATAAATGATCTATTT
>NC_041380.1:69436946-69483390 GCF_002162155.2 Triticum dicoccoides | reverse complement strand
AGCTCAAAAATGATCCATTTCACCTTAGTTAGCTCATAAATGATCCATTTCAACTAAGTTAGCTCATAAATGATCCATTTCACCTAAGTTAGCTCAAAAACAATCCATTTCACCTTAGTTAGCTCAAAAAGATCCATTTCACCTTAGTTAGCTCATAAACGACCCATTTCAAGTAAGTTAGCTCATAAATGATCCATTTCACCTAAGTTAGCTCATAAACGATCCATTTCACCTTAGTTAGCTCAAAAACTATTCATTTCACCTTAGTTAGCTCAAAAACGATGCCCTTCACCTTAGTTAGCTCATAAATGACCCATTTCAACTAAGTTAGCTCATAAATGATCCATTTCAACTAAGTTAGCTCATAAACAACCCATTTCAACTTAGTTAGCTCATATATGATCCATTTCAACTAAGTTAGCTCATAAATGACATATACTTCTTGTTCTAGTCTTCTTCTTGTTCTAGTCACCTATTTCTAACTTTCTTATTTACCATTTTGCAGATTTCATTCACTTCATGGAACCTAGCTTGCTATGATGGAGTGCTTGCTTTTCCTTTCATGAAACTTTGCAATGTATCTAGCTTGCTATGATGGAACTTCCTATTGTAGTATGTATATGGATGGAACTTGCTTAGGTATGAACAATGTGTATGGATGAAACTTATGTGATATGTGATATGAAACTTATGTGCTGGATATCTGATATGGAAATATATCTATATATGTCATATATATTTGCTCTGAAAATTGTTGGATTAAAAAAACAGAAAAAAGAGCCAATATGCAGGCTCTTTGCCGTCTGCCACCGACGGCAAAGAGCTCTTTGCCATCAGCAGCGGACGGCAAAGAGGCCACGTGGCAGGCAGCTGTGCTTCCTGGGAGGCTGACCAATTTGGTCAGTTTGCCTACAGTGGCTGACGGCAAAGGCTTTGCCGTCCGCGATGGACGGCAAAGAGCAAAACTTTGCCTACAGTGGCGGACGACAAAGGCCTGCCGTGTAGTGATGTCAGCTGACATCACACGGCGGACGACAAGGGCCTGCCGTTAGCCACCTAACGGAGTAACAGCACACTTATTGCCGTCTGCACTCTTTGCTGTCCGCTGCTGATGGCAAAGGCTCCTTTGCCGTTAGCCGCCCGAAGCAGATGGCAAAGTACCTCTTTGCCGAACCTTACTTTGCCGTCACCTTTTGCCGTCCGCGGCAGACGGCAAAGACCTTTGCCGTCAGCCATCCATGCCTTTGCCGTCCGCCATGGCTGATGGCAAAGTAGTTGATTCCTGTAGTGCTTGATTCGTTTCTCTAAGCATCATTTTTCTTCAAGATTCCTCAATTGTGTGAATCATCGATCTATACAACTCTGGAACCTAAGACAAAGAACGCTTAGTGAAAATCTTCAAGACTCATCCGGTCAAATTCCTCAAACTTGTTCTTTTTGAAAAACCTTCTGAGAACGCATATGACCTCTCCAAATTCCTCGCAACTATACTCTGTTCACAGGTACACATGTGAGCTGCTGAATCACTAGGTTCTCATCAACTTAACTCATTTGCAGCGTTCCTCGAAGAAAAGTTGCATACTTCTTCAGAGAATTCGATTGTTCAAATTCCTCAACTGAAGAAAATGGCTGATGGTAAAAGGCCACAGAAGGGAGGAAAGAGGCCTGAGGTAAATACAGCGTTTGAGATTCCTGATGACATATATGCTGGGTACTGCACACCTACTGAGGAAACCAAGAATGAGCGCAAAGTGCGCATTCAGAAGATAGAGAGGAGATGGGCAAGAGAATGGAGGGAGTACAGATATGTCACTCCTAAGTATATGAAGAAATTCACACTCACTCCTCCATGCCCAAGAGCACCACTGGCACCTGGCCAAATTGCTGATCCCACCAGCCTCAAGCGAGGTGAGGACTATCCTGATGAATGGGCCAAGCGCCAAGGCAAGTTGGCTAAGCAAGCCGAAGAAGCAGTGAGGAAATTCAATGAAGACTCTGCCGCTGCTGCTGCCTCTGCTGAGGCCTTTGCTGGCAAGCCAAAGAAGGCTATGTCAAAGAAGACTGCGGGCAAGCCAAGTGCTTCATCAGCAATGCCCTCACGGCCAGAATCATCAAAGCCCTCACGGCCAATTCCTCATGCTGCTCCTGTTCCTCCAAAGTCCCCAGCTCCTCCGCCAAAGCCTTCAACTGTTTTGACCAAATCCTCAGGACCTGTGCATCTCGCTTCGTGCCAAAGGACTGCCGGCATCTCCATTGCCTCAAGTGTCTCAGCTAGTTCCTCAGCTGCACCAAGTTCCTCAGCTGGCCCCTCACTACTGAAGACAAAGGCCACTACTGGACGAGGTCCACGCCCAAGTCCTCAAAAGAAGCAAGTCGCTTTCCAAGTGCCGTTTGATGAAGACGAAGCTGATGATGATGAACTTGCAGAAATCATCAGAGACAGGCAAGTCAGGGCTGCTAGAGCCAAAGGATCAGAGGTGCCACTGCTTTTGGATCCCAAACTGATTCTCGACTACATTGATGATTGGCACAAGGACCCCAACACTCCCTCGCCTGACTTCAAGCTGACTCCTAGCCAGAGTCACATGCTGACCCACTTCATTCAAGAAGAAAAGTGGAAATTTGAGAAGGCCAGGCAGATCAAGAAAGCGCAGTACAAGAAAGAGCGCTATCTGAAGAAAAATGTTGTCTCTATGACAACTGAAGAACTTGTCACTACTCAGACTGAGATTAAGAAACTCATTAATGAATTTGACGCATATCGCGCTGATTGGCTTGGAGCCAAGGTTCGTTTTGTGAAACTTGTGGATAACTTCACTTCAAATGTTGCAGCCCCAATGCAACAGGAAATTCCTCAGGCTGAAGCATCTGCTCAGCCTACTGAAGAAAATGCCAGCACCGCTGATGACAATCAGGCTGCTGAAGATAATGTGAGTTCCACGGCTGATGATTGCATTCCAGCCGCTGAAGAAATTGCCAGGGCACCCACTAGTGGTGTGCCTAAAGAAACTGAAGAACTCAGGGCAACTGCATCAGTTGTGCCTGAAGAAAATCAACCAAATTCCTCAGCTGCTCCTGCACCAACTTCAACTCCAACCCTTCTATATGCATCAGATGTGAAGAAGACCAAAGCTGCAGAGCGTGCTGCAGTGAAGAAAAGGAAAGCAGAAGCTGCTTCAGATTCTTCAGCTTCGAAGAAAATGAAGCTTATGACAAGCTCATTTGCAAAATCGATTGATGCTGTTCCCATCTCAACCAGGCCATCAAAGGACCTTGTTCCTTTTGATGAAGAATATGTGATCCCTAGCGGATCTGATGAAGAAGCTCTTTCTGCTGCTTCGTCTGAACCATTGAATGAAGAAATTGAAGTGGATACGATCCTTCAACACCTATCATCTCCTCGCCTATGCCTCAGTTCACAGCTGAAGAGGCTGGCGTTGAAGAAATGGAAGATGAAGATGTGGACATTGGCTGCTCCACACCCATAATCAGTGATGAATTCTGGGAAATTCAGCATCCAAACTCTCCAATGTTCACCCCTCTATAGCAAATTCCTCAGTCCCCCACACAAACTGTTCACCTGGGCTCTGAAGAAACTCATCCCACTGCATCTGTCCATGAGAAAATTTCAGCCACTAGCGCTGATGAAACTGCTGCTGCTGAACAACCAACTACGCAGACTGCCACTAAGGAGGAACCAGAAATTCCTCAGCCTGAAGAACCTGCGATTGAGATTCCTAAGGTCGTGATGCAACTCACTGACACTCCTCTCCCGAAGCCAAAGGATCCATTCTCACGCAAGCAAAAATTCAAGGCTGATGATTTCTTCGGCGAGCACGTATTATTCGAAGATTAGAACCCATATGACTCTGCTCGCATTAGGAAGAGGCGTTTCTGGACTGCCAGTCAAGCCAATTTCATTTCCTCAGTGCTGTTCAACAAGGAGAAGATTTTCTACCATGAGCATATTCCTCACGTGGATATGGAATCTTTGCCGTGCTTCGCACCACTCCTCAGTGTTCTTCATGACGCTGGACTGCTCAACTTTTGCTCTGACATCTGCGATTGGAATGAAGAACTGATTCTTCAATTCTATGTAACACTGCACATCACCGGAGATGCTGAAGATGTGAATTCATGGGTGCTGGACTGGATGTCTGAAAACACTCACTACACTGCACCAGCCTCTGAATTGCTTCGTGCTCTACCACTCAGTCCTCCCCTTGAAGAAGCTCGCTGCATCTACAGTGAACCTGAGCTCACACATCATTACATGCAGGTGATGATGAAACCTTTAAAGCCAGGTCAAGCACCAAGAACCAAATTCCTCGTGAAGGAATTGCTGTACGTGCCCAGAACTGTCTATCGTATTCTTACGAGGACAATCAGTCCTATCAAAGACCATGACTCATCTGATGAGGAAATTGTTGGCATCATGAAGAATCTGGTATTCAACATCGTTCATGGCATTCCTATCAATTATCATGATTTCTTCATAAGGACTATGGCCAATGTTGCACTGTCTTCGTTTGAGCTGAAGCCTTATGCACCTTGGATTATGAGATTCCTCAGGACAAGGTCTTCACTCAACTACAAAGCTGATTTCCAGAATCACCTCAGCTACTTGCCCCCAATTGAAGTCCTCAAGCAGACATATTCCTCAGTTGATGGAAAGGGCAAGGCACCAGCTGTAATAGATGAAGGCATTCGTCCATTGGATGGTCAGTTTCATAAAGCTGCATCTTATTCCACCAATGATGACTCTACCTCACATGACTCTGCCAATGCACCTAAGTCCACTCCTCAAGCCACTGCTCCGCGTGTGATGACTGACTGTGAACTTCTTCTTAGTTTTCACCAGAAGGTGGATCGAAATCACAAGTGGGTTAGCGTCAGTTTGGTTCACTTCTTCACAACATGACTACCACACACAATGTAGTGAAGAAAAACCACTACTACTTCCATCAAGTCTTCGGTCGCACCGGGACAATCCTGTCACATCTATATGGTGAAGAAGATCTGAAGAACATGAGTCTCAAAGAAGATTTTGACTGGTCTGCACCTCCACCGAAGAAATTCAAGAAGGTCCAAGTTCCTTCTCTGGTGGCCAGCTCATTTTCTTCATCACGCGACACTGATGAACATGAAGATTTGGACGACACTGCGGCAGGCCCTACATCAACAAACGACCCCAACAACGCTGACGCTCCTTCATCAACATGATTATCTTCAGGGGCGTTAGTCCTCATTTTCGATCCTTTTGGTCATTCGATGACAAAGGGGGAGAAATATGAGTTAGTCTTCAAGCGGGTCTACTATATGGGCGTTTTTTGCTAAGTTACAACTCTCGTTCTTCTGAAACTTTATTGGATCGAGTTGTAATCTTAAACCCGATGGTGCTCTGATACTTTTGATGCACTGTGCTCTGATACTCTTGATGCACTATTCTGCATGCTTATTCCTCGTTAAATATTATTGCACGCATGCTGAATTTCATCAGGCACCATATTTCATCATGCATCTCAAATTCTTCATATTATATGTTAAATGCGTGTATGAATTACAAGATATAGGGGGAGATCTCCATGATTCAACTCTTCAAGTGTGCATTGCTTCAAAAGCAAATTCCTCACTATGCACATCTTCAGGGAGAGTTCTTCTATATCTTGCAATCAAATTCCTCAATATCAGTAGTTACACTTTATATGTTTATCCCCGTTGAAAACTTAACCTATATTGTCATCAATCACCAAAAAGGGGGATATTGTAAGTGCATCTAGTGCCCCTTAGTGTTTTTGGTGTATTGAAGACTTATAGGTTAAGGGACTAATGCGTGTGTGAGTGTACACAGGTCTATAAGTCTATGAGGAGTTTGATATTTACAGGAAAAGTCGACCCCTAAAAATGAGTATCTTCGACTGAAGACTTTGGTATTCTGAAGACTTTCTGAAGACTTTGAAAGTGAAGAAATTGATGTGACCTTGAAGACTTGGGTATTCTTTCGAGGAACATGAAGCGAGAAGACTTTTGTTTTCGTAGTTTCATTTTCTCTTTCTTGAGTCATAGGAAACACCGTACTGTTAAAGGGGGTCGAGGAAATACTAAGGAAAAATTTCCATGTGATGCTCAACTCAAAATCCTACACCTACCAATCCCTTCGAGTGAAGTCATTGGAAATCTTTTACAGATCAGTCAATTTCTTCAGTGACAGAGACAAAGTTCTTCTGGTCTCTGAGGAATTTGTCCTAACTGAGGAGTTAGGATTTCGCCAGTGCGGATTGCCTACACAGTGAGGAACATGATAGCCCTGAGGATTTTTCTACTCAAAATTCCGACCGTTGTTGTGCTATGCGCCAGCTGTCCCAAAATATCTATCCACCTAACGGTCATTTCATTGAAGGGCATTTATGTCTTATCATGTCGGGCTGTTCCCTAGGCTATAAATAGCCGCCCCCTACAACCACTAGCTGGTTGACTGCTCCGAGAAAAACTGACACTTTTCATTTGAGAGCAACCCATCCTCCGAGGACTTTGAGCAAAAATCATCAAGTGAGGAAAAACCAAAAACCCAAACACCTACAAACCCCAAGTGATTGAGCATCACTGAAGAGATTGATCCCGAGTGGATCCGACGCTGTTACCTTTGAAGACTGTGCTTCTTCCAGACGGTTAGGCGTCATGGTCTAGAGCATCCAAGAGGAATTGTGGATCGCCGAGTGACCGAGTTTGTGAAGGTTTGGAAGTCGCCTGAAGACTTACCACGAGTGATTGGACGAGGTCTGTGTGACCTTAGTTCAAGGAGAATACGGTGAGGACTGGGTGTCTTGGACTAAGTGTCCTTGACTGAGTGTCCGGGACTGTGTGTCCACAAGTTTAAATACTCAGCCGCTCCAACCAGACGTACAACTGAGACATCAGTTGGAACTGGTCTACCAAATCATTGTCTTCATCGAGCTTACTGGTTCTATTTCCTCAACTCTTTCATTTCCTCATAACTGTGTTGTGTGTTTGTTCATATCTGTGTTTGAAGACTTTGACTGAAGACTTTCTCAATTTCCTCAGTTCAATTTCTTCAGTCTGTTTGTCTTCGTCCTGTGTTATCCTGTGATTACGCTTCCTGTACTCTGTGCCTGTCTTCATTTCATCATGATGACTATGCTTGTATTCTGTTATGTTTACTTTTGAGTACTTATTCCGCTGCTAGTAGTTCTTCGCTAAGGAATTTCCTCACCGGCAAATTCCTCAGTGAAGAATTTCGTAAAAATCGCATATTCCCCCCTCTAGTCGATATAACGCACTTTCACTAGAGTTACACCTAGGTCAGTTACATCAGGAGATAGACATCCCGAGGATTACATTGTGTCTTGGAGTATGCGCCAAGTCTTCAGAAGATTTCATCTTAAGTACATCATGGAGCCTGAAGAATATGACCCACTAGTTGATCGTCCAGGGGTCCTCAACTAGCCCATCCCGAGACCGACGTAGTTATCTTCCTACATAGGACACCATCAGCAGCCCCTAAACTGATCTTCAAACTGAGGACATTGCTCGGCTCCTCCGAGTCATTGCTTCATCTTCGGTCTTCAGTTTTCGGCTTTGTAGACGAGTCCAACAAACCCGATACCTTTGCATTCATAATCATTTAGGCGCCGTGCTTTACCCAAGCTCCTTACGCCCACTTAAAGTAGGACGCCTTGGTAACACACGGATTTGATGCTGATTTAGCACACGTGGGCCACGATCAGGTTATTCTTAGGCCCCCATCCGCTCCACTGCTCCGCTCCGGGAGCGGACGGAGCTACAGTGAAAAGTCTTGAAGCGGGCAAACCGATGCTCTGCAGATCCGTGGATTTCAAGGAGCCGGCGCATTGCCGAACGGGGCCTTAGGTAACTGATCCTGGAAACAAACAGAACTGACTCAGATGGCACAAACAAGGGGAACAGAGAATTGATGAATTGAGATGCTGCAGTGTTGTTCAACACACCATGTGATACAATTACCTAGTTCCCTATCCATCCAGGCCTGAAATAAGCAAGATTGCTAAAGGCCAAAATGAGAAACAACCTAAATATCAGCATCAAAGGCACATGTTATGAACGGACAGATTTACCGCAAGCAGACCAAATTCGAGCTAATTCTACAGACAACACGAAAGACAGATGAGGACCCTTGGAAGTTGGAACGGACGAGGGTTAGCGAGTTAGACAATGCAGACCCAGACGCCGAGGACGATGAGCGCGGTGCCGAGCGCGGCGGGCGCGGCGCGGGTGGCCTCCCCGAGGAGTGCGGCGGCGACGGCGGTGGCGGCGAAGGTGGTGGCGTTGGTGACTGGCATGGCGACGGAGATGGGCGAGTCGCCGAGGAGGCGGAAGAAGGCGGCGGAGGCCGAGAGGTTGGCGAGGAACGACGCCGAGTACTGCCACGTGAGCAGGAGGTCGGAAAAAAATTATATGAGACCAGGTCTCATATAAATCAGGTGAGACCCGCCTTGATGAATGACATGTGGCATTCACAAATCACAAAGCATCTAATCTCTCCCCCCCTGATTTCAGGTGGGGGTGGGGTGGATGCTTTGTGATTTGTGAATGCCACGTGCCATACATCAGGATGGGTCTCACCTGCTAATCTGTGAGACCTGGTCTCATATAATTTTTTTCCCAGGAGGTCGGCCCACCGCCGGACGGCGCCGGTGCCGGCAGGAAGGGAGCGGGAGCGGCGGTCCCAGACAAGTGCGCCCCGGCGCATCAGCGCGTTCGTGGCGCCCCACACCAGGCCCACCGCCACCATGCTCGCCGCGTCGCCGCCTACCGCCGCCATGCTCGCCCGCTTGCGGTGGATCTGGGGCATCCCTTTCTCTGCTTTCCTCACTGTGCCTGGATCTTTGCTGACTTGTTTGGGTTACGCTGAACTTTGGCTTTCGAAGGTTTGTGTTTGTGTAATTTCAAATTTCGGCCTCTGAAAAGAAATTTTGTGTTTGGGTAATTTCAAATTTTGGCTAACCGCTAGACTATAGAGAAGTTACAAAAAATTGACGAGTTTTGGTTTGGGTATGCTAATTTTCTAAATCACTAAGCACCCTAGTAGGGGTTAAACTCGAATAATACTACATCTACTGGACGCCTACATAGCCTTCCAACTAATTCTTTTGCCCCCTATCCCCAATCACAGTACTCCACATCATCAATTACGTAAATTCCTTACCTAACCTTTCGTAGATGTAACATTGCTCGTTAAACTCCTAGGAGCGATTCAGGTCACTGTTTTGTTTCTTACATCATTTTTTCTCGGTCGTCCAAATGTGATCTAGGCTGCGTGAGTTAGCCTCTTCTATAGGTCATTTTGTTCAGTTGTGTAGACGCATGGGGCCTGATTTGTTGATGAGTGGGACTGTAAGTCTTTCTTGGTCAAAGGCGACCTGGCGACTGAGAGGGCGTCGTGAGGCACGTGTCGCTCGGTTGTCCAGTCAGGGCTGTTTACAGAGGAGACGTGGGGGCTGTTGGGGAGGGATTTGATGTGCGGTGGAATGAGGTTTGTTACGGTTTGCTGGAGCAGGGGTAGGTGGGTGCGAGGGTGATGTTGGCAGCGTTTCTTCATTTGGCAGTTCACTGATACTATTGGCTATTGTCTACCTATCTGATGGCAGCTGCATTGGAAGGGATCTACTCTTTGTTTTTGACCATCATCTTTTGCAAGTTCTTTGCTTCTGCTTCTGGCGATATTCTTATTATACTTCTACTTTTTTCGGTTTTGGCTCAGCGGCGAGCGAGAGCGAAATAAGGGTTTTCATCAAGAGAAAAGAAAACCGAAGCGATTTCATTCGATTTGTTGTGGATTGGATGATAGAAAGTCAGCAAGCATCAAGCATACTCAAAAAGGTTGGGGGATGCTTCGTCTCTTCGTCGGGCTTTATTTGCACTTTGTAGCATATGTCATCCCTAGACACATTACACTTGTAGTTTGTTGCATACTTTAGACGTATGTATTTGCATAATACAGTGCAGTTATGAGAGGAACATGCATCTGCATTATGAGAAGGTTGTAATTGTGTATTGTGAATGTTGCAGAAATGTATTAAGATATTCCAAACAAAATCCAACAATAAAAAGGACAATTCAGGCATTTGAGGCAGTTACAGATGAAAGAAACGCCTCTGGCAATCTCAGCATTGGAGGCAGTTTACTTAATTAAACTGCTTGCGGCTGGTTTTTGAAACTGCCTGCATTATTCCGCGTATTAGCGATGCTGACTTTGAGGTGGATTGCGCAACCGGCAATGTTCCATGTGCGAAATCCGCATGCAAAGCATGATTCTCTACTAGTGTACTATGCATGGGCTAGAGACTGATCTTGTTGATTTCTCAAGTTGGAGATTCGTGAGGCGTTATATTCTGGAGCTTTGGCTCATGAAATTCAAAGGCTTCATCCTAGGTATTGAGCAGCGAAATGCTCCGAGGCAACATATTCTTTATTCTGATAGACACAGGTTATGCATTATCTTTGCCTGCAAACAACCACCAAGGGTTGCTTTCGGATGTATAGGGTGCTCATCTGCGTTCGTCCTTTGGTGGCAAGTCCAACTCTAGTTAGTGAAGGCAGTACTTGGATCGTCCTTTGACGGCGGGTGTTGTACATGTGTCATTTTGGATCTGCAATGTATTTTTCGTCTATGGCCTAATGGGGATAGGGTTCTCCTTCCCGATGGCAGCGGCACGGCCACGATGCTGGGTGCAAGGCCCCTTTCTACAAAGTCTAGTCGTGTTTTCAACTTGTTTGTCGCCTAGGCTTAGCCTCGGTGTCGTTCTTTCGCCTTCGATTGCCACTAATAACTCTCCATCTTCACTTGGGTCTCTGAGGGTGGCACTATTATAGTCGACGTGGTGTCCTTCATGCTTCGAGCAATTCATTTGTTGTGTTCTTTCTGAAGGAAATATGCCCTAGAGGCAATAATAAAGTTATTATTTATTTCCTTATATCATGACAAATGTCTATTATTCATGCTAGAATTGTATTAACCAGAAACATGATACATGTGTGAATACATAGACAAACAGAGTGTCACTAGTATGCCTCTATTTCACTAGCTCGTTGATCAAAGATGGTTATGTTTCCTAGCCATAGACAAAGAGTTGTCATTTGATTAACGAGATCACATCATTAGGAGAATGATGTGATTGACTTGACCCATTCCGTTAGCTTAGCACTTGATCGTTTAGTTTGTTGCTATTGCTTTGCTTTCTTCATCACTTATACATGTTCCTATGACTATGAGATTATGCAACTCCCGTTTACCGAAGGAACACTTTGTGTGCTACCAAACGTCACAACGTAACTGGGTGATTATAAAGGTGCTCTACAGGTGTCTCCGAAGGTACTTGTTGGGTTGGCGTATTTCGAGATTAGGATTTGTCACTCCGATTGTCGGAGAGGTATCTCTGGGCCCACTCGGTAATACACATCACTTAAGCCTTGCAAGCATTGCAACTAATGAGTTAGTTGCGGGATGATGTGTTATAGAACGAGTAAAGAGACTTGCCGGTAACGAGATTGAACTAGGTATTGAGATACCGACGATCGAATCTCGGGCAAGTGGCATACCGATGACAAAGTGAACAACGTATGTTGTTATGCGGTCTGGCCGATAAAGATCTTCGTAGAATATGTAGGAGCCAATATGGGCATCCAGGTCCCGCTATTGGTTATTGACCAGAGAGGTGTCTCAGTCATGTCTACATAGTTCTCGGACCCGTAGGGTCCGTCTTGATAACCCACAAGTATAGGGGATCACAATAGTTTTCAATAAGTAAGAGTGTCGAACCCAACGAGGAGCTAAAGGCAGAACAAATATTCCCTCAAGTTCTATCGACCACCGATACAACTCTACGCACGCTTGACGTTCGCTTTACCTAGAACAAGTATGAAGCTAAAAGTACTTTGTAGGTGTTGTTGGATAGGTTTGGAAGATAATAAAGAGCAAGTAAATAAAAAGTAGGGGCTGTTGTAAGTGAAGAAGCAATAAAGTAAATATAGAGAGTGTGGAAAAGTGGTGGTAGGAGTTGCAAAATTGCCCCTAAGCAGTTGACTACTTTACTAGACCGATAACAAGTATTATGTGGGAGAGGCCACTGCTAGCATGTCATCCCTGACTAGGAATTCTATGCACATATGATTGGAACTATTAGTAAGCATCTGCAACTACTAACGTTCATTAAGGTAAAACCCAACCATAGCATTAAGATATATTGGTCCCCCTTCAATCCTGTATGCATCAATTTCTATGCTAGGTTGAAGTTTCTGTTACTCTTGCCCTCCAATACATAGTCCTATCAACATACAACTAACCCTATGGTCTGATCCATGCGCGCACTCATATGATGGGCACCAAAGGACAACAACATAACCACAAGCAAATTAAATCAATCATAGCAATTCATCAACCACCAATAGGACAACGAAAATCTACTCAGACATCATAGGATGGCAACACATCATTGGATAATAATATGAAGCATAAAGCACCATGTTCAAGTAGAGGGTACAGCGGGTTGCGGGAGAGTGGACCGCTGTAGATAGAGGGGGGAAGGTGATGGAGATGTTGGTGAAGATGGCGGAGGTGTTGGTGTAGATCGTGGTGATGATGATGATGGCCACGACAGCGTTCCGGCGCCACCGGAAGAGAAAGGGAGAGGGGGGCCCTTCGTCTTCTTCTTCCTTGACCTCCTCCCTAGATGGGAGAAGGGTTTCCCCTATGGTCCTTGGCCTCCATGGCATGGGAGGGGCGAGAGCCCCTCCGAGATTGGATCTGTCTCTCTGTCTCTCTCTGTTTCTGCGTTTCGTGATTCTACCCTTTCACCGTTTCTTATATTCCCGGAGATCCGTAACTCCTATTGGGATGAAATTCTAACACGATCTCTATCCGGATATTAGCTTTCTTGCCGCGAAAGAAGGGCATCAACCGGCTTACGGGGTGGCAACGAGGGTCAGGGGCGTGCCCCCTGCCTCGTGGCCCCCTGGGGCACCGTCTCACGTGGATTTTTCTTCCCAAAAATCATATAGATTCCAAAAAATCTCCGTCAGTTTTTATCCCGTTTGGACTCCATTTGATATGGATATTCTGCGAAACAAAAAACATGCAACAAACAGGAACTGGCACTGGGCACTGGATCAATATGTTAGTCCCAAAAATAGTATAAAAAGTTGCCAAAAGTATATGAAAATTGTAGAATATTGGCATGGAACAATCAAAAATTATAGATACGACGGAGACGTATCAGCATCCCCAAGCTTAATTCTTGCTTGTCCTCGAGTAGGTAAATGAGAAAAAAGATAATTTTTGATGTGGAATGCTACCTAGCATAATCTTGATCACATGAGTGATTCAAAGCAATAGTCTATCATTTGAGATAAAAACAATAATACTTCAAGCCTACTAATAAAGCAATCATGTCTTTTCAAAATAACATGACCAAAGAAAGTTATCCCTATAAAATCATATAGTCTGGCTATGCTCCATCTTCACCATAGAAAATATTCATATCATGCACAACCCCGATGACAACCAAGCAATTGTTTCATACTTTTGACGTTCTCAAACATTTTCAACTTTCACGCAATACATGAGCGTGAGTCATGGACATAGCACTATAGGTGGAATAGAATGGTGGTTGTGGGGAAGACAACAAGGAGAAGATAGTCTCACATCAACTAGGCGTATCAACGGGCTATGGAGATGCCCATCAATAGATATCAATGTGAGTGAGAAGGGATTGCCATGCAACGGATGCACTAGAGCTATAAGTGTATGAAAGCTCAAACTGAAACTAAGTGGGTGTGCATCCAACTTTCTTGCTCATGAAGACCTCGGACATTTGAGGAAGCCCTGAAGGAAATATGCCCTAGAGGCAATAATAAAGTTATTATTTATTTCCTTATATCATGATAAATGTTTATTATTCATGCTAGAATTGTATTAACCGGAAACATAATACATGTGTGAATACATAGACAAACTTAGTGTCACCAGTATGCCTCTACTTGACTAGCTCGTTAATCAAAGATGGTTATGTTTCCTAACCATGAACAAAGTGTTGTTATTTGATTAACGAGGTCACATCATTAGTTGAATGATCTGATTCACATGACCCATTCCATTAGCTTAGCACCCGGTCGTTTAGTATGTTGCTATTGCTTTCTTCATGACTTATACATGTTCCTATGACTATGAGATTATGCAACTCCCGTTTGCCGGAGGAACACTTTGTGTGCTACCAAATGTCACAACGTAACTGGGTGATTATAAAGGAGCTCTACAGGTGTCTCCAATGGTAGATGTTGGGTTGGCGTATTTCGAGATTAGGATTTGTCACTCCAATTGTCGGAGAGGTATCTCTGGGCCCTCTCGGTAATGCACATCACATAAGCCTTGCAAGCATTGCAACTAATGAGTTAGTTGCGAGATGATGTATTACGGAACGAGTAAAGAGACTTGCCGGTAACGAGATTGAACTAGGTATTGGATACCGACGATCGAATCTCGGGCAAGTAACATACCGATGACAAAGGGAACAACATATGTTGTTATGCGGTCTGACCGATAAAGATCTTCGTAGAATATGTAGGAGCCAATATGGGCATCCAGGTCCCGCTATTGGTTATTGACTGGAGACGTGTCTCGGTCATGTCTACATTGTTCTCGAACCATAGGGTCCGCACGCTTAACGTTACGATGACAATTATTATGAGTTTATGCATTTTGATGTACCGAAGATTGTTCGGAGTCCCGGATGTGACCATGGACATGACGAGGAGTCTCGAAATGTTCGAGACATAAAGATTGATATATTGGAAGCCTATGTTTGGATATCGGAACTGTTCCGGGTGAAATCGGGATTTTACCGGAGTACCGGGAGGTTACCGGAACCCCCCGGGAGCTATATGGGCCTTAGTGGGCTTTAGTGGAAAGGAGAAAGGGGCAGCCCAAGGTGGGACGCGCGCCTCCCCCCTCCCCTAGTCCTATTAGGACAAGGAGAGGTGGCCGGCCCCCTCTCTCTCTTTCCCCCCTCGAGGAATCCTATTCCAACTAGGATTGGGGGGGGGGGGAATCCTACTCCCAGAGGGAGTAGAACTCCCTTGGCGCGCCCTCCTTGGCCGGCCGCCCCCTCCCCCTTGGCTCCTTTATATACGGAGGCAGGGGCACCCTAGTACACACAAGTTGATCCTTGAGATCGTTCCTTAGCCGTGTGCGGTGCCCCTGCCACCATATTCCACCTTGATCATATTGTAGCGGTGCTTAGGCGAAGCCCTGCGACGGTAGAACATCAAGATCGTCACCACGCCGTCGTGCTGACGGAACTCCTCCCCGACGCTTTGCTGGATCGGAGCCCGGGGATCGTCATCGAGCTGTACGTGTGCTAAGAACTCGGAGGTGGCGGAGTAATGGTGCTTGGATCGGTCGGATCGGGAAGACGCACGACTACTTCCTCTATGTTGTGTCAACGCTTCCGCAGTCGGTCTGCGTGGGTATGTAGACAACACTCTCCCCTCTCGTTGCTATGCATCACCATGATCTTGCGTGTGCGTAGGAAAATTTTGAAATTACTACGTTCCCCAACAGTGGCATCCGAGCCTAGGTTTTATATGTTGATGTTATATGCACGAGTAGAACACAAGTGAGTTGTGGGTGATATAAGTCATACTGCCTACCAGCATGTCATACTTTGGTTCAGCGGTATTGTTGGACGAGACGACCCGGACCAACATTACGCGTACGCTTACGCGAGACCGGTTCCCCCGACATGCTTTGCACATAGGTGGCTTGCGGGCGACTGTCTCTCCAACTTTAGTTGAACCGATTATGGCTACGCCCGGTCCTTGCGAAGGTTAAAACGGAGTCAAATTGACAAACTATCGTTGTGGTTTTGATGCGTAGGTGAGATTGGTTCTTGCTTAAGCCCGTAGCAGCCACGTAAAACTTGCAACAACAAAGTAGAGGACGTCTAACTTGTTTTTGCAGGGCATGTTGTGATGTGATATGGTCAAGGTATGATGATGAATTTTATTGTATGAGATGATCATGTTTTGTAACCGAGTTATCGGCAACTGGCAGGAGCCATATGGTTGTCGCTTTATTGTATGCAATGCAATCGCGATGTAATGCTTTACTTTATCACTAAGCGGTAGCGATAGTCGTGGAAGCATAAGATTGGCGAGACGACAACGATGCTACGATGGAGATCAAGGTGTCGCGCCGGTGACGATGGTGATCATGACGGTGCTTCGGAGATGGAGATCACAAGCACAAGATGATGATGGCCATATCATATCACTTATATTGATTGCATGTGATGTTTATCTTTTTATGCATCTTATCTTGCTTTGATTGACGGTAGCATTATAAGATGATCTCTCACTAAATTATCAAGAAGTGTTCTCCCTGAGTATGCACCGTTGCCAAAGTTCGTCGTGCCCAGACACCATGTGATGATCGGGTGTGATAAGCTCTACGTCCATCTACAACGGGTGCAAGCCAGTTTTTGCACATGCAGAATACTCAGGTTAAACTTGACGAGCCTAGCATATGCAGATATGGCCTCGGAACACGGAGACCGAAAGGTCGAGCGTGAATCATATAGTAGATATGATCAACATAACGATGTTCACCATTGAAAACTACTCCATCTCACGTGATGATCGGTTATGGTTTAGTTGATTTGGATCACGTGATCACTTAGAGGATTAGAGGGATGTCTATCTAAGTGGGAGTTCTTAAGTAATTTGATTAATTGAACTTAAACTTATCATGAACTTAGTACCTGATAGTATCTTTCTTGTTTATGTTGATTGTAGATAGATGGCTCGTGCTGTTGTTCCGTTGAATTTTAATGCGTTCCTTGAGAAATCAAAGTTGAAAGATGATGGTAGCAATTACACGGACTGGGTCCGTAACTTGAGGATTATCCTCATTGCTGCTCAGAAGAATTACGTCTTGGAAGCACCGCTGGGTGCCAGGCCTGCTGCTGGAGCAACACCAGATGTTATGAACGTCTGGCAGAGCAAAGCTGATGACTACTCGATAGTTCAGTGTGCCATGCTTTACGGCTTAGAATCGGGACTTCAACGATGTTTTGAATGTCATGGAGCATATGAGATGTTTCAGGAGTTGAAGTTAATATTTCAAGCAAATGCCCGAATTGAGAGATATGAAGTCTCCAATAAGTTCTACAGCTGCAAGATGGAGGAGAACAGTTCTGTCAGTGAGCATATACTCAAAATGTCTGGGTATAATAATCACTTGATTCAATTGGGAGTTAATCTTCCAGATGATTGCGTCATTGACAGAATTCTCCAATCACTGCCACCAAGCTACAAGAGCTTCGTGATGAACTATAATATGCAAGGGATGAACAAGACTATTCCCGAGCTCTTCGCAATGCTGAAAGCTGCGGAGGTAGAAATCAAAAAGGAGCATCAAGTGTTGATGGTCAACAAGACCACTGGTTTCAAGAAAAAGGGCAAATGGAAGAAGAAGGGAAACTTCAAGAAGAACGGCAAACAAGTTGCTGCTCAAGAGAAGAAACCCAAGTCTAGACCTAAGCCTGAAACTGAGTGCTTCTACTGCAAGCAGACTGGTCACTGGAAGCGGAACTGCCCCAAGTATTTGGCGGATAAGAAGGATGGCAAGGTGAACAAAGGTATATGTGATATACATGTTATTGATGTGTACCTTACTAGAGCTCGCAGTAGCACCTGGGTATTTGATACTGGTTCTGTTGCTAATATTTGCAACTCGAAACAGGGACTACGGATTAAGCGAACACTAGCAAAGGACGAGGTGATGATGCGCGTGGGAAACGGTTCCAAAGTCGATGTGATCACGGTCGGCACGCTACCTCTACATCTACCTTCGGGATTAGTATTAGACCTAAATAATTGTTATTTGGTGCTAGCGTTGAGCATGAACATTATATCTGGATCTTGTTTGATGCGAGACGGTTATTCATTTAAATCAGAGAATAATGGTTGTTCTATTTATATGAGTAATATCTTTTATGGTCATGCACCCTTGAAGAGTGGTCTATTCTTGTTGAATCTCGATAGTAGTAACACACATATTCATAATGTTGAAGCCAAAAGATGCAGAGTTGATAATGATGGTGCAACTTATTTGTGGCACTGCCGTTTGGGTCATATCGGTGTAAAGCGCATGAAGAAACTCCATATTGATGGACTTTGGAACCACTTGATTATGAATCACTTGGTACTTGCGAACCGTGCCTCATGGGCAAGATGACTAAAACGCCGTTCTCCGGTACTATGGAGAGAGCAACAGATTTATTGGAAATCATACATACAGATGTATGTGGTCCGATGAATATTGTGGCTCGTGGCGGATATCGTTATTTTCTCACCTTCACAGATGACTTAAGCAGACATGGGTATATCTACTTAATGAAACACAAGTCTGAAACATTTGAAAAGTTCAAAGAATTTCAGAGTGAAGTTGAAAATCATCGTAACAAGAAAATAAAGTTTCTACGGTCTGATCGTGGAGGAGAATATTTGAGTTACGAGTTTGGTGTACATTTGAAACAATGCGGAATAGTTTCGCAACTCACGCCACCTGGAACACCACAGCGTAATGGTGTGTCCGAACGTCGTAATCGTACTTTACTAGATATGGTGCGATCTATGATGTCTCTTACTGATTTACCGCTATCGTTTTGGGGATATGCTTTAGAGACGGCCGCATTCACGTTAAATAGGGCACCATCAACATCCGTTGAGACGACACCTTATGAACTATGGTTTGGCAAGAAACCAAAGTTGTCGTTTCTTAAAATTTGGGGCTGCGATGCTTATGTGAAAAAGCTTCAACCTGATAAGCTCGAACACAAATTGGAAAAAAGTGTCTTCATAGGATACCCAAAGGAGACTGTTGGGTACACCTTCTATCACAGATCCGAAGGCAAGACATTCGTTGCTAAGAATGGATCCTTTCTAGAGAAGGAGTTTCTCTCGAAAGAAGTGAGTGGGAGAAAAGTAGAACTTGACGAGGTAACTGTACCTGCTCCCTTATTGGAAAGTAGTACATCACAGAAAACTGTTTCAGTGACACCTACACCAGTTAGTGAGGAAGCTAATGATGATGAGCATGAAACTTTAGATCAAGATACTACTGAACCTCGTAGATCAACCAGAGTGAGATCCGCACCAAAGTGGTACGGTAATCCTGTTCTGGAAGTCATGCTACTAGATCATGATGAACCTATGAACTATGAAGAAGCGATGGTGAGCCCAGATTCCGCAAAGTGGCTTGAAGCCATGAAATCTGAGATGGGATCCATGTATGAGAACAAAGTATGGACTTTGGTTGACTTGCCTGATGATCGGCAAGCAATTGAGAATAAATGGATCTTCAAGAAGAAGACTGACGCTAACGGTAATATTACTATCTACAAAGCTCGACTTGTCGCAAAAGGTTTTCGACAAGTTCAAGGGATTGACTACGATGAGACCTTCTCACCCGTAGCGATGCTTAAGTCTGTCCGATTCATGTTAGCAATTGCCACATTTTATGATTATGAAATTTGGCAGATGGATGTCAAAACTGCATTCCTGAATGGATTTTTGGAAGATGAGTTGTATATGATGCAACCAGAGGGTTTTGTCGATCCAAAGGGAGCTAACAAAGTGTGCAAGCTCCAGCGATCCATTTATGGACTGGTGCAAGCCTCTCGGAGTTGGAATAAACGCTTTGATAGTGTGATCAAAGCATTTGGTTTTATACAGACTTTCGGAGAAGCCTATATTTACAAGAAAGTGAGTGGGAGCTCTGTAGCATTTCTGATATTATATGTGGATGACATATTACTGATTGGAAATGATGTAGAATTTCTGGATAGCATAAAGGGATACTTGAATAAAAGTTTTTCAATGAAAGACCTCGGTCAAGCTGCTTACATATTAGGCATTAAGATGTATAGAGATAGATCAAGACGCCTAACTGGACTTTCACAAAGCACATACCTTGGCAAAGTTTTGAAGAAGTTCAAAATGGATCAAGCAAAGAAAGGGTTCTTGCCTGTGTTACAAGGTGTGAAGTTGAGTAAGACTCAATGCCCGACCACTGCAGAAGATAGAGAGAAAATGAAAGATGTTCCCTATGCTTCAGCAATAGGCTCTATCATGTATGCAATGCTATGTACCAGACCTGATGTGTGCCTTGCTATAAGCTTAGCAGGGAGGTACCAAAGTAATCCAGGAGTGGATCACTGGACAGCGGTCAAGAACATCCTGAAATACCTGAAAAGGACTAAGGATATGTTTCTCGTATATGGAGGTGACAAAGAGCTCACCGTAAAAGGTTACGTCGATGCAAGCTTTGACACTGATCCGGACGATTCTAAATCGCAAACCGGATACGTGTTTACATTAAACGGTGGAGCTGTCAGTTGGTGCAGTTCTAAACAAAGCGTCGTAGCGGGATCTACATGTGAAGTGGAGTACATAGCTGCTTCGGAAGCAGCGAATGAAGGAGTCTGGATGAAGGAGTTCATATTCGATCTAGGTGTCATACCTAGTGCATCGGGTCCAATGAAAATCTTTTGTGACAATACTGGTGCAATTGCCTTGGCAAAGGAATCCAGATTTCACAAGAGAACCAAGCACATCAAGAGATGCTTCAATTCCATCCGGGATCTAGTCCAGGTGGGAGACATAGAGATTTGCAAGATACATACGGATCTCAATGTTTCAGACCCGTTGACTAAGCCTCTTCCATGAGCAAAACATGATCAGCACCAAGGCTCCATGGGTGTTAGAATCATTACTGTGTAATCTAGATTATTGACTCTAGTGCAAGTGGGAGACTGAAGGAAATATGCCCTAGAGGCAATAATAAAGTTATTATTTATTTCCTTATATCATGATAAATGTTTATTATTCATGCTAGAATTGTATTAACCGGAAACATAATACATGTGTGAATACATAGACAAACTTAGTGTCACTAGTATGCCTCTACTTGACTAGCTCCTTAATCAAAGATGGTTATGTTTCCTAACCATGAACAAAGTGTTGTTATTTGATTGACGAAGTCACATCATTAGTTGAATGATCTGATTGACATGACCCATTCCATTAGCTTAGCACCCGATCGTTTAGTATGTTGCTATTGCTTTCTTCATGACTTATACATGTTCCTATGACTATGAGATTATGCAACTCCCGTTTGCCGGAGGAACACTTTGTGTGCTACCAAACGTCACAACGTAACTGGGTGATTATAAAGGAGCTCTACAGGTGTCTCCAATGGTAGATGTTGGGTTGGCGTATTTCGAGATTAGGATTTGTCACTCCAATTGTCGGAGAGGTATCTCTGGGCCCTCTCGGTAATGCACATCACATAAGCCTTGCAAGCATTGCAACTAATGAGTTAGTTGCGAGATGATGTATTACGGAACGAGTAAAGAGACTTGCCGGTAACGAGATTGAACTAGGTATTGGATACCGACGATTGAATCTCGGGCAAGTAACATACCGATGATAAAGGGAACAACGTATGTTGTTATGCGGTCTGACCGATAAAGATCTTCGTAGAATATGTAGGAGCCAATATGGGCATCCAGGTCCCGCTATTGGTTATTTACCGGAGACGTGTCTCTGTCATGTCTACATTGTTCTCGAACCGTAGGGTCCGCACGCTTAACGTTACGATGACAGTTATTATGAGTTTATGCATTTTGATGTACCGAAGATTGTTCGGAGTCCCGGATGTGACCATGGACATGACGAGGAGTCTCGAAATGGCCGAGACATAAAGATTGATATATTGGAATCCTATGTTTGGATATCGGAACTGTTCCGGGTGAAATCGGGATTTTACCGGAGTACCGGGAGGTTACCGGAACCCCCCGGGAGCTATATGGGCCTTAGTAGGCTTTAGTGGAAAGGAGAAAGGGGCAGCCCAAGGTGGGCCGCGCGCCTCCCTCCTCCCCTAGTCCTATTAGGACAAGGAGAGGTGGTCGGCCCCCTCTCTCTCTTTCCCCCCTCGAGGAATCCTATTCCAACTAGGATTGGGGGGGGGGGGGGAATCCTACTCCCAGAGGGAGTAGAACTCCCTTGGCGCGCCCTCCTTGGCCGATCGCCCCCTCCCCGTTGGCTCCTTTATATACGGAGGCAGGGGGCACCCTAGTACACACAAGTTGATCCTTGAGATCGTTCCTTAGCCGTGTGCGGTGCCCCCTGCCACCATATTCCACCTCGATCATATTGTAGCGGTGCTTAGGCGAAGCCCTGCGATGGTAGAACATCAAGATAGTCACCACGCCGTCGTGCTGACGGAACTCCTCCCCGACGCTTTGCTGGATTGGAGCCCGGGGATCGTCATCGAGCTGTACGTGTGCTAAGAACTCGGAGGTGCCGGAGTAACGGTGCTTGGATCGGTCGGATCGGGAAGACGTACGACTACTTCCTCTACGTTGTGTCAACGCTTCCGCAGTCGGTCTGCGTGGGTACGTAGACAACACTCTCCCCTCTCGTTGCTATGCATCACCATGATCTTGCGTGTGCGTAGGAAAATTTTGAAATTACTACGTTCCCCAACAAGCCCATCATCGGAATATACAAGCCAAGTTCTATAATGAAAATTCCCACTAGTATATGAAAGTGATAACTCAAGAGACTCTCTACACGAAGAACATGGTGCTACTTTGACGCACAAGTGTGGTAAAAGGATAGTAACATTGCCCCTTCTATCTTTTTCTCTCATTTTTTTTATTTTTTTATTTTTTTTATTTTTTTGGGCCTTCTCTTTTTTTGGCCTTTCTCTTTTTTTGTAATATTTTTTTATTTTTTTATTTTTTCGTCTGGTGTCTCATCCCGACTTGTGGGGAATCATAGTCTCCATCATCCTTTCCTCACTGGGCAATGCTCTAATAATGATGATCATCACACTTTTATTTACTTACAACTCGACATTACAACTCGATACTAGAACAAAGACATGACTCTATATGAACGCCTTTGGCAGTGTACCGGGATGTGCAATGATCTAGCGTAGCAATGACATAAAAAATGGACAAGCCATGAAAACATCATGCTAGCTATCTTACGATCATGCAAAGCAATATGACAATGAATGCTCAAGTCATGTATATGACGATGATGGAAGTTGCATGGCAATATATCTCGGAATGGCTATGGAAATGCCATGGTAGGTAGGTATGGTGGCTATTTTGAGGAAGGTATATGGTGGGTTTATGGTACCGGCGAAAGTTGCGCGATACTAGAGAGGCTAGCAACGGTGGAAGGGTAAGAGTGCGTATAATCCATGGACTCAACATTAGTCATAAAGAACTCACATACTTATTGCAAAAATTTATTAGTCATCGAAACAAAGTACTACACGCATGCTCCTAGGGGGATAGATTGGTAGGAAAAGACCATCGCTCATCCCCGACCGCCACTCATAAGGAAGACAATCAATAAATAAATCATGCTCCGACTTCGTTACATAACGGTTCACCATACGTGCATGCTACGGGAATCACAAACCTCAACACAAGTATTTCTACTAATCTACAACTACTCACTAGCATGACCATAATATCACCATCTTTATATCACAAAACTATTGCAAGGAATCAAACATATCATATTCAGTGATCTACAAGTCTTATGTAGGATTTTATGACTAACCATGTGAATGACCAGTTCCTGTCATCTCTCTAAATAGATATAAGTGAAGCAAGAGAGTTTAGTTCTTTTTACAAAAGATATGCCCACGCTCTAACAAATATAAGTGAAGCAAAAGAGCAGTCTACAAATGGCGGTTATCTAAGTGAAGAGAAACAGGCAATCCAAACTTCAAATGATATAAGTGAAGCACATGAAGCATTCTATAAAGCCATACTCAAAAGATATAAGTGAAGTGCATAGAGCATTCTATAAATCAACCAAGGACTATCTCATACCAGCATGGTGCATAAAATAAAAATGAAAACTAAATGTAAAAGTCGCTCCAAGATTGCACATATCGCATGAACGAAATGAATCCAAAACATACCGATACTTGTTGAAGAAAGAGGGGATGCCTTCCGGGGCATCCCCAAGCTTAGACGCTTGAGTCTCCTTGAATATTTACTTGGGGTGCCTCGGGCACCCCCAAGCTTGAGCTCTTGCCTCTCTTCCTTCTTCCCACATCGAGACCTTCTCGATCATCGAACACTTCATCCACACAAAACTTCAACAGAAAACTCGGTAAGATCCGTTAGTATAGTAAAGCAAATCACTACTCTAAGTACTGTTGCAAACCAATTCATATTTTGTTTTTGCATTGTTTCTACTGTAATATAACTTTTCCATGGCTTAATCCACTGATATAACTCGATAGTTTCATCAAAACAAGCAAACTATGCATCAAAAACAGAATCTTTCTAAAACAGAACAGTCTGTAATAATCTGAATATTTACCATACTTATGATACTTTAAAAATTATGCCAAAATTAGGAAAAATAAAAAAATTGTATAGAAAGACAGTGCACAAAGAATCAGAACCATTTGACGTTCCATCTAAAAATGTAAAATCACACACTACAGCCAAAGTTTCTGTCCTGCACCGTACAAACCAACAAGCATCTAAAACATCCTAAAGGCAAACCTTGGCACATTATTTTTATAATACAATGGAATTGTACAAGGGGATAATTATTTTTATTGAAAATTTTCTGTAATCAAGATTCACAAAGTTGCCATGAGTATGAACAAAGTTCAAGGAGCTCTCCCACTTCAACAATGCTTGTCTTTCTCACTTTCACTTTCCTTTTTGAAAAAGTTTTGGGTTCCCCTCTTTATTTTTGTTGTTTTTAAACTATATGAAAGAACTCAACAGAAATAAATGACTCTCTAAAACTTCCGGGTTGTCTCCCTGGCAGCGCTTTTTTTAAAGCCATTAAGCTAGGCATATAGTGCTCAAGTAATGGATCCACCCGAATCCCAAGGTATATCAAAGCCAATTTTAATTAACAATGATTTGTAATTTAGTACTGAGCACAAAGTAACATATATCATGCAATGACGAAGTCTAACTCTCTTCCTATGCATAGGCATGTCATAAAAGAACAATTCATGCACACAAATTAAAGGCCAATGCATAATATAAACAGTTTCTTGCAATTTTGTTGTATTGGAAACATAAAGAGGCGGAGATGTATTTCCTCTTTCATAATAATTGCAAGTAGGAGCAACAAGCACATGCATATTATATCTATCAAAATCATCATGTGCAACGGTAAAAGGCAACCCATCAATATAATCCTTAATAAGGGCAAACTTCTCCGATATAGTGTAGTCGAGAGAATTCAAAAAGATAATAGGACTATCATGTGTGGGTGCAATAGCAACAATTTCATGTTTAACATAAGGAACTATAGGAAGTTCATCTCCATAAGCATAATTCATATTGGCATCTTGGCCACAAGCATGGCAAGCATCATCAAAAAGGGATATTTCAAGAGAATTAATGGGATCATAACAATCATCATAGCAATCATCCTTCGGTAAGCACGAAGGGAAATTAAACAATGTATGAGTTGAAGAGTTACTCTCATTAGAAGGTAGGCATGGGTAGCTAATCCGCTCTTCCTCCTTTTGTTCTTCGCTCCCCTCCTCATCTTTTTCATCCAATGAGCTCACAGTTTTATCAATTTCTTCTTCCATAGACTCCTGCAAAATATTAGTCTCTTCTTGGACAGCGGGGTAGTCCTCAATATATGGTTCAACATAGGCATTAGAAGCATAATTATCATAGCAATATTTAAGTATGTCAAAATTTTCAGATTTGTAATGAGTAGCATCATACGTTTCAATCAAAGAAGCAATTTCATAAGCACACTTAAAAGCAATAAATCCTTCAATTTGTTGAACATCATTGCAACTATAAACACCCTTAGCATACGAAGATACGATTCCATTATCACTAAACTCACATTGATAGGGAAGGTGTTTCTTAGGGTTTTCAGAACAACAAGTAATATCATATATTTCACATAAATTCCAAGCATAGCATTGCAAACGATGAATTTGACCCGGTAAATTTTTCCCTTTTTCAGATATTCGGTGTCACACATAACAAGCATGCTCATCTAAAGATTTGCCCTCAACTAAGCTAGTTGGGATTTCAGCACGAGCACATAGGGATCGAAGATGATCCAAGTAATAAGCTCCAGTAGTATGATATATTTTGAGTGGTTCTTCAATCATTGGTTTAGTACGTACAACTAATTTTTTTTGGTATTTTGCGTTTCCTACCCATAACTAAAGATAGAAAACAACTAAGAACAAAAAATAAAAATTACTTAGTGATAAAGCAAACAAGCACACACGAGAATATTCACCCCACGCTATTGCTCCCCGGCAAGGGCGCCGGAAAAAGGTCTTGATAACCCACAAGTATAGGGGATCGCAACAGTTTTCGATAAGTAAGAGTGTCTAACCCAATGAGGAGCTAAAGGCAGAACAAATATTCCCTCAAGTTCCATCGACCACCGATACAACTCTACGCACGCTTGACGTTCTCTTTACCTAGAACAAGTATGAAGCTAAAAGTACTTTGTAGGTGTTGTTGGATAGGTTTGCAAGATAATAAAGAGCAAGTAAATAAAAAGTAGGGGCTGTTGTAAGTAAAGAAGCAATAAAGTAAATATAGCGAGTGTGGAAAAGTGGTGATAGGAGTTGCGAAATTGCACCTAAGCAGTTGACTACTTTACTAGACCGATAGCAAGTATTATGTGGGAGAGGCCACTGCTAGCATGTCATCCCTGACTTGGAATTCTATGCACTTATGATTGGAACTATTAGCAAGCATCCGCAACTACTAACGTTCATTAAGGTAAAACCCAACCATAGCATTAAGATATATTGGTCCCCCTTCAATCCCGTATGCATCAATTTCTATGCTAGGTTGAAGTTTCTATCACTCTTGCCCTCCAATACATAGTCCTATCAACATACAACTAACCCTATGGTGTGATCCACGCGTGCACTCATATGATGGGCACCAAAGGACAACAACATAACCATAAGCAAATTAAATTAATCATAGCAATTCATCAACCACCAATAGGACAACGAAAATCTACTCAGACATCATAGGATGGCAACACATCATTGGATAATAATATGAAGCATAAAGCACCATGTTCAAGTAGAGGATACAGCGGGTTGCGGGAGAGTGGACCGCTGTAGATAGAGGGGGGAAGGTGATGGAGATGTTGGTGAAGATGGCGGAGGTGTTGGTGTAGATCGCGGTGGTGATGATGATGATGGCCACACAGCGTTCCGGCGCCACCGGAAGAGAAAGGGGGAGGGGGCCCCTTCGTCTTCTTCTTCCTTGACCTCCTCCCTAGATGGGAGAAGGGTTTCCCCTCTAGTCCTTTGCCTCCATGGCATGGGAGGGGCGAGAGCCCCTCCGAGATTGGATCTGTCTCTCTGTCTCTCTCTGTTTCTGCGTTCCGTGATTCTACCCTTTCACCGTTTCTTATATTCCCGGAGATCCGTAACTCCGACTGGGATGAAATTCTAACACGATCGCTATCCGGATATTAGCTTTCTTGCAGCGAAAGAAGGGCACCAACCGCCTTACGGGATGGCCACGAGGGTCAGGGGCACGCCCCCTGCCTCGTGGCCCCCTCGGGCACCGTCTCGCGTGGATTTTTCTTCCGAAAAACCATATATATTCCAAAAAAATCTTCGTCAATTTTTATCCCATTTGGACTCCGTTTGATATGGATATTCCGCGAAACAAAAAACATGCAACAAACAGGAACTAGCACTGGGCACTGGATCAATATGTTAGTCCCAAAAATAGTATAAAAAGTTGCCAAAAGTATATGAAAGTTGTAGAATATTGGCATGGAACAATCAAAAATTATAGATACGACGGAGACGTATCAGTCCGCACGCTTAACGTTCGTTGACGATATAGTACTATGAGTTATGTATGTTGGTGACCGAATGTTGTTCGGAGTTTCGGATGAGATCACGGATATGACGAGGAACTCCGGAATGGTCCGGAAGTAAATATTGATATGTGGATAGTAGTGTTTGATCTCTGGAAGGGTTCCAGAATTCACATGAAGGGGTTCCGGAAGTTTCCCAAAATGTTTGGGCACGAGAACACTTTATCTGGGCCAAAGGGGAAACCCACGTGGTTTTTGGAAAGCGCAAAAGAAAGTTTTGCGGAGTCCAGGGGCCAGACGCTAGGGTCCCTGGCGTCTGGGTTCAGACGCCGGGAACCCTGGCTTCTGGCCCTGGAGTCCGAGAAGGACTCTTGCCTTTCGGGTGAAACCGACTTTGTGGAGGCTTTTACTCCAAGTTTCGACCCCAAGGCTCAACATATAAATAGAGGGGCAGTGCTAGCACCCAAGACACATCAAGAAACACCAAGCCGTGTGCCGGCAACCCCGTCCCCTCTAGTTTATCCTCCGTCATAGTTTTCGTAGTGCTTAGGCGAAGCCCTGAGGAGATTGTTCTTCACCAACACCATCACCACGCCGTCGTGCTGCCGGAACTCATCTACTACTTCGCCCCTCTTGCTGGATCGAGAAGGCGAGGACGTCACCGAGCCGAACGTGTGCAGAACTTGGAGGTGCTGTGCTTTTGGTACTTGGATCGGTCGGATCATGAAGACGTACGACTACATCAACCGCGTTGATATAATGCTTCCGCGAACGGTCTACGAGGGGTACGGAGACAACACTCTCCCCTCTCGTTGCTATGCATCACCATGATCCTGCGTGTGCGTAGATTTTTTTTTGAAATTACTATGTTCCTCAATACTTTCTGTGTGGTCGCGAGGCCGGCTCCTTTCATAGCTCTCGGGTGAGGCCTCTTCAAGTCGACGATGTGGCGTCCTCTAGCCAAGATGGCAGAGTAGGCCCCTCTTCGGCATTTGAGTAGGAAGGAGTTGTGTCTTCTCAGCACGGTGGAGCCTTCGTGCATGTGTTCTTCTAGTGGTAGTCGGCTAATCCACTGTTCTTTTATATTTTCTGTTTTAGGTTCCCGAGTGTGATGGGCAGCACCATTTTCAAGCTATGCTTTCATTTTTTTTCTCTTTTTGTGATTTCTTCATGTGTTGTGCTAGAAGCTGCTCTATCAGCTTATTGTATCGTTCAACTGTTTTTTCTTGTTGGTCTTGTGTAATTCCTGTCTGGTTGATGAGTACCTAATAGACTTGGTCGTCTAGATCCCTGAGACCACTCACTCACCTGTTTGCTGGTGTCAGAGTGAACACCTTTGGAGGGCAAAGGGACTCATTTATGTCACCACTAGGACACAAGAACCAAGACCTACACGGAACGACACTACACACGTGATGAAATCCTAGCCTCTTCTATTTTCGAGGAGGAGTTGAAACAAACCAAATGACATTACAACACACACCATACTAGAGAGCACCATCAAAGAGAAAGCGCCTAACCTGCAAGAAAAAGCATCGCTCGCCACCACCGCTTGAAACTCAAAGCAACCGGACATCTCCACACAATGACATCACTCGTCCAAGACCAACCTTGCCCAGACGGCTAGCAACGTCGTCGCTGACCAATCCATAATGGATTTTAAGTTTTCACTCAGGAAAGTGACTTAGTGTGGGCGGAAGCGTCTTCAACAACTCCTCGAGGAAGGAAAGTGTCACCCTTGGGTGTTGCCGCTGCCATGCTTGAACCATCCATTCAGGAGTTTCCCTCAGAGCCAGAACCGTCATCACCTCTCCAACAAGAGGGCATGCAACCGAGGCCGTTGTGCACCAGTATTGACAAGGAGGAGTGATCCAGAGAGGCAGAAGGGGCTGTACCTTCATATTTGGAGGCGAAAGCCGAAGAAGGCCCTTTGCCTCGACAACCGCCCACCGACACCTCACCGCCCATGGGACTGAGGGATCCGGCCACCAGCATCTGCGGGGCACGCCTGCTGTCTCACCATCCGGGGCTGCCGCCCTGGCGTCCGATGCCATCAACATGAGAAACAAATCAACGTGAGCCTCCCTCCCACCTTCACCACGCCCGTCAGCCTTTCCCGTTGTCCTCCTCTAGTGACGGCCATCAGGGATATGGAGGAGGTGGAGGAGAGGGTGGCTTGGGAACACTAGTTGCCCCCGAGATACCCTATGGATGAAGATGCAAGGGGTCGAATCATTTTTATCCGTAATATGGCTCCGGTGTTTCTTTTCAGAAAGAAAAAATATGAGGACTTAAGTTTGCTAAAAAGATTGTTTGCATGTTGGACAACATGAAGTACACCACGGAGCAGTAAGACGGTGGTAATAATTGGGAGCTGTACACGTGTAAGACGCCGCGTATCTCTAGTATTTACCAGTGTGCGTATAATCCCTTCTTCCTCCTCCTCTGGCTCACACTCACACTCACTCCACCCATCGGAGCTCCCGAAGTAAGTGCATCCGGCCAGCCAGCCATGGCGATCGACGAGCAAAACAAAGTAAAGCCCCCCACCTCCCCTCCCCCTCCTCCTCTGCTCCAGCTCCCACCATCATCTGCTTCTCTACCCCACTCAACTCATTTTTTTATTGTAGGATTTCTTCATGCTATTTTTGTCTTTCCAGTGATTACCTCCTCCTGTTAATTTGGTTGATTTATTCATGGGGTGTTTGCAAATAGAAACAGAGAGGGAGGTGATTGATTCTTGAGAAGAAGAAGAAAAAAGCCCCCATCGTTTTCTCCGCTTGCATATAATATCCAGCTGCTGCTAGGGCTTTTCTAAAGTCTGCGCCACCCTTCGATCCGCTTTTTCACCGCGGGAGATTTTGCTTCGCCTGACTAATTTTCACCGTGGATCACTAGATAAAATTTGGTAGTGACAGAATTATTGATCGGTTGCCTGACTAATTTGCAGAGCAAGAGAGGGACGCCAGCGGGTGTTCCCCACTCTGCCAAGTCCAAGACGGGGCAGAAGATGGTCCATCGAAGGCGCCCTTTGCTTGATGAAGGCAGCAGCAGCCGAAACGAAGACGGCGGCGGCGACGATTTTGAGCCTACGGTGAGAACCTGTCTGAAACCATCTGAGCTCACATTGCCGCATTTCAGTTTCAGGCTTTCTCTGTTGATTCTTAATCTTCTATTGTTGGTAAATCACTACTCCCTCCATTCCTAAATATTTGTCTTTCTAGGCATTTCAAATGGACTGCACATACGGATGTATGTAGACATATTTTAGAGTACAGATTCACTCATTTTGCTCTGTATGTGGTCACTTGTTGAAATATTCATAAAGACAAATATTTAGGAACGGAGGGAGTAGATGACATTTGGTGACAAAATTATTGATTGATTTTGAGCCGACGGTGGGAACCTTTGTGGAACCATCTGATCTCACATTGCTGCATTTCAGGAACCTCTGTTCTTCCAGGCTTCAGAGTATATCAACTGCATGTATTTTGTCTGTCGGTCCATTTATTTGATACCGGAACTCATGGTTTATGATCAATACATTGTTGACATGTGTTGCTGAATGTGTTCTAGTTTTATCGGGGAGTCTAGGCTGAGCCTGCTATGAGGCCACTTCAGTAGCCTTTTGTGTCAGCATTTCATTAGCCTTTATCTGAAACTATATATGTGTTTTGTTTTGGTCCTGTACTACTTACTGCTAGATCACTAGTTGAGATTCAGTATAAGTACTAAAATGATTCATTGGTTGATTGTTGTTCATGTACGCGCATAACAATTACTCTGCATTGGTTGTGTGACGAATTTCCAGGCTATGGGAGGGACGCCAGCGGGTGATTCCCCCCATTCTGCCAGGACCAAGATGGGACAGAAAATGTCATTGGCGCATCGAAGGCTCTCTTTGCTTGACGATGGCAGTAGAATCAGTAGACACATTGCTGCTGCTGCTGCTGCGGCTGATGATGATGGTGGTGGTTCTGAGCAGATGGTAAGAACCTTAATGGAACCATCTGACTTCACATTCCTGCATTTAAGGCACCCCTGTTCTTCCTGGATTCAGAGTATCAAATGCACGTTCTCATATATCAACTCGAATAAATATAGGAAGTCGCTTTTATCAGTTAGTTGGTTGGTTGGCCGGTCGATGAATCGAGCATTGGAAAACCTCAAGTACTGAGATTGTTATGAGGTCAATTCAGTTCTTTTTTTTGTCAACCATTTCATTTGCCTTCTCTCTTTTCTTCTGAATCTTCGGTCATGCTTACCTTGTGGAACCATCAGACAAACTGAAAATTAACTGCTTATGTTTTTCCATGTAGCGCTCATTAGTACTGCAGCGACTAGTACAAGTACACAGTGACCGCACAGCAGCCTCCATGTTATTAAGCTAGTATATTATATATACATTTTTGTGTGAAGTGCATCCTATAGGTCCTTGAACTATTTCAGAGGCGTCACATAGGTCCTCAAACTATGAAAATCATCATCCAGGTTCTCAAAGTGCAATGTGCGTCATCTAGGTCCTCGAACTATTTCAGAGGTGTCACATAGGTCCTTGAACTATTTCAGAGGTGTCATGTAGGTCCTAGGATGCACCTCTGAAATAGTTCGAGGACCTAGGATGCACTTCACTCCATTTTTTTTATCTTTACTAATTTTGAACTTCTCGAGATGCGATAATAAAAATTTGGCAATTGTAGGGTGAGGAGTTCACTGTTGATGTTGCTCAGAAGAATACGGCAGTTGATGACAGCGATGATCCAGATGGTAGCGGGGATGACTTTGTTCCATTGATAGTGAGTGTTTTATTGCTTTAGTTCTCTTGTATATGCACCAATTACACCACACATGGACCCATTCACAACATCAATTTTAGTGAAAACATAATTCTGACATCACTTCCTCGTTTTCATTTCCATCTCGATCGTAATTTTCATAAAATACGAACATGTAAGTTATTGATGTAACCTCATTATGGCAGATGATGAGAACCAAGAATGTGAAGAGTGAGCCTGGAAAGCATCCCGGCTTCCGATATAAACACAAAGCCCAGAGAACTATCAATAAAACTTATAAAGTAAGATACACTGACTTATTCCATCCCTGTGTGTGTGTGTATGATATGAACAAATAAATAAATTGCGAACAAATATATTATGAATTCAAGATGCTTCCTATGGTTGGATAGTGTTAGAGTAGTTTTTCTTTGCTTCTTTTGGCTTTTTTTACTGCTCTCTGGATTTTTATTTACCAATAATAGTTCTATTATGTGTAGAGTTTCTTGGAATTTTTGGCTTAGTTGGTTTGCAGCCATGTAAGTATTGTGTTTTCTTGGTTTTCTTTCTTCTAATACATAACGATACAAATTTTAATCCATGTCCGAGGGAAAAAAAATGAACTCACAATACTTGATTTTGGCTCATCCAAAAATTTCACAACTCAGATTATTTGTTATATTCAATCACCTATATAAACATATTTTGAATTCATTGCTCTGTTTTGGTGGGCTACTTTAATTTCAGAGGAAGAAGACAGGGAGGTCAGCAGGTCCAGTATATGCCAAGAGAAAGATAGAGAAGAAGCCAAGATTGGTTGGCAGCAACAACATTAGTAAGGTAAGGTCGTACGAAATCGCTTGTTGATGTATCATACCCTTTAAAAAAATATTATACTATAATTGAGTATAAGTAGACCGATATGTATATTATATTCTCTAATGTGGAGGGTGTAGTCAAAATTCTTATTTGGGCTATAGACTAACTGTGAACAACTTATGACTTGCCAGATATCTGATGATGATGGCCAGAAGAAATATGCAAGGTATTTCAACTTTTGTTGTTTCTCGTCAGTAGTGTGTGTTCAAAAGCTGTCAAGTGTGTGTACATGACTAATGCACATGAATCTTCAAACAAGCTATAGTGTTTTGGGCTTCTATGCCACTGCTTTTGACAGAGCTTTGGAGGTAGAAAAGAAATTGCCAGCAGAAGGTCCGAGCTTCGTCAAGCTTATGCAGATATCACATGTTGTAAGGGTTTTTTGGCTGGTAAGTCCCTGTTTATTAGGTGTTTGAATGTTTGTCCAATGCCAAGAATCCGGTAATGTTTCCATATAGGCAACACTCAGTTTGTGTTTTCCTGTAAGAATTTTAATTTACAAGGCAATTAAATATCTACAGAAGACGCAACTGCAAATTCAGAGCGTGCCACTGATTCATGGCATTCATGTTTTTAGAGAGAGGAGCGGAGAAGCGAGTGTCACTGATTAATTTAGCTTTTTGTATTTTGCTTCCTTTGCATTTGACTTTTGTCTTCCTCCCAGGGTGTCCCGGTTAGCTTTTGCAGAGAGCATCTTCCAAACCATGATGTTACAATTGTATTAGAAGATGAGGATGGCCTCCGGTTTGATACAAATTATCTAGCGCGCAAGCAGGGCCTCAGTGGTGGGTGGAGTAGATTTGCAACAGGACATCATCTTAAGGTCGGCGATGCCGTGGTCTTTCAACTCGTGGAACAAACAAGATTCAAGGTGAGTGCTTCGTCAATGTTTTATTCCATCATATTTTTTGTGTGTATGCAAGGAGCACTACCCTCTTCATGATATTGATAGTGATACGTTGGACCATTGACTGTTGTTTACAGGTGTATATACTGAGAGAGAGTAAGTTCACTACAACCGATGGAGCACTCAGTCTCCTGAGTTTAGACACGTCCATGGAAAACAACATGCCCGGTGAGTTAAAAGTATCATCATCTTCATATTGCAATATCATGAAATCTTTCTAATCATGTGTTGTCTTTTGTGAAGCAGAAAAAGGAGGAGAAGATACTTCTGATGAAGATGTCAAGTCCAAGGAGGATCCAGAAGTCACCAAAGTCATCACCAACAAAGCATCCGATGATGATAGCAACGACCCTTTTAGTGAAGCAGCAGCAAACGGAGGCATCAGATCCCCAGATCCAGACCCTGATTTCGACGCCGTGAAAACATTCAGAGCCTTCAAGATGGTCATTGACAGTTCTTTCATCGACCGCAAACTAGTCCCTGATCGCCTGCTTTGGACGTACTACAAGCTCTGCGGCGACCGGAAGGCTTTCCTCCACAGGCGTCTGCCGAAGCACATAAACCTGACGCTAGCAGCAGGGGTGATAGTAGAGACGGCCAGCATCGCTGAGGGCATCAGGTCCTATCCCTCCTCCTGCTCTTCCTGCGAGGACCTCCTTCATACGCAAGCGCCTCGATGAGCTCCTTTTCCTCCTTGACGCCCGGTCATCGGATGATCATCTGCCGGAGGGGTACGAGGAGGTGAAGCTGGAGCGTGCTCGTGCAGCAGAGAAGGTGAAGGCCCTCGAGTCGAAGATGGCGAGCCTGAAGGATGCTCTCAAGGATATGGACATGGAGATGGAGGAGATCGCGGAGAAGAGGAGGGGCCATGCTATGCTGCAGCTGGCGGCCGCGCCATGGTGATCGGCGATTCGATCGTCGTCTCGTGTCTTATGCATTTTGGTGGTTGGCATCTCTTTCAGGTCATCAGACTTGGTCGACCTTTTTGTCTAGTTCTAGTTGGTTCTCTGTACATACAGCAACGTATACTGTTAGCAGCACGATCTAATTGGCTAACTATGAACTCGGATCGGAAGATCACAGCTCAATTTCATGGCGAAATGTTAGCAGAGGCTATCTACCCATCCTCCCACACCTCTGTTCTGTCACGATTACAACCCAGCTTTGCGGCCGTTTCTTCCTAGCCAAGTTCCCCTTTGCCTAACAATTAACTCGCTCCTGTGAGGCCGCACCGGGGCGCACCCGCCGGCCATCTGTAGACCTCCTCCGCGCCAAGTTCTCCCATCCCGCCGCCGGTCAAAGCCCGTGTGGCGCGGCCGCGGCGGCAGATCTCCTCGGCCAAAGTTCGGGATCGCAGGGGCGATGCTGGCTCCGGCCGTTCAGAGGCAGCGAGCCAGCGATGTGGGGTGGCGACAGCGGCCGGAAAATAATCCTATACGACCTGGTCTCACGCTTCATCTCGTAAGACCCGCTCCAGAGGATGCCACGTGTACTTCACCAATCTTGATGCACTCCTTCTTCCTCAATCCTCCTTCCCGAACTTCACGCCTCGCTGCGAAAGTTAATGGAAGCAGAGGATTAATGGCCTACGTGTTTTGAGATTCGGGTTTGCCAAGTGTCATCCGCTGAATAAGGTCTCACGGTCAGGGCGTGCGACCCAGGTCGCATAGGATTATTGCCAGGATCGGCAAGCTTGCGGCGGCAACGACGCGAAGGCTAGCGGGCGGTGGCGGGAGTGGTTGGGCCCGATCTGGACTTAGATGGGTTCGGACGGGCCACGACCCAAGCTGCGGTACCTGTTGCGTCTCGTCGACTCCGACGACGGCACGCAAGCTCCTGACAACGCTGGAGACGCTGGCTTGTCGAGAAGCAATGGCTCTAGCACTGGACCTCTCGCTAAATCAAGTGGTGGTTGCTTCTGACTGCAAGAATGTGGTGCAGGACATAAATCTTGGCACTGGTGGAATGAACGCGAGCATCATGAAGGAAATCTTGGCACCGGTGGAATGAACTCGAGCATCGTGAAGGAAATTCGAGCTACTGTTACTCAATTTCATAGTTGTGCCTTCATTTTTGAAGGCAGATTTTCGAATCAAGAGGTACATAGCCTTGCTAAGCATGCTTTTGGTCTGGACCCGGAGCGCCATATGTGGCTCTTAAACCCCCTAGATCTTAATTGTATCCCAATGAACATTCTCAATTAATAAAGCAAGTGTGTTTAGACGCAAAAAAAAAACGCAGGCTCCTGGGTTCGTCCCGCAGCACAAGGAAGCCGAGGGCTTCGCCCCGGGATTGGCGGTGGTGGCCTCCTTCTTTGCCGGAGGTGGTCGGCCGGCTGGTTGTGGCGGATCCCTAAAGCCTAGATCTATTTGATGTAATTCCTTTTTACAGTGTGTTTGTTGGGATCCGATAAATTATGGGTTTATGATCAGTTTTATCCATGAATTTTTGTTATAGCCTTGTATTTCTTTTCCAAAATTTTGGTTTGGTTTGACCAACTAGATTGATGTTTCTTGCCATGGGAAGAGGTGATTTGTGATGGGTTCGATCTTGCGGTGCTCAATCTCAGTGACAGAAGGAGACATGACACGCATGCATCATTGTCATTAAGGAAAAAAAGATGGGGTCCATTCCTACATGAATAGATCTTGTCTACATCATGTCATCGTTCTTATTGCATTACTCCGTTTTTCATGAACTTAATACACTAGATGCATGCTGGATAGCGGTTGATGTGTGGAGTAATAGTACTAGATGCAAACAGGAGTCGGTCTACTAATCTTGGACGTAATGCCTATATACATGATCATTGCCTTGGATATCATCATGATTATTCACTTTTCTATCAATTGCCCAACAGTAATTTGTTTACACACGGTATGCTATTTTCTCGAGAGAAGCCTCTAGTGAAAACTACGCCTCGGGCAATTTCCTATCATATTAAATCTAAAAATACCTTGCTTCACTTTTTTCTTTATTTTTTATTTTGCGTTTTAGTTAGATCTATTTATCAAATCTCATACAATCTAATCTATCTCAATACCAAGGAGGGATTGACAACCCCTCTTACGCGTTGGGTTGCAAGTATTTGTTGTTTGTGGGCATGTGCTATTTACACAGTGTTGTTTGGTTCTTCTACTGGATTGATAACCTTGGTTACATAACTGAGGAAAATACTTACCTTTGATGTGCTGCACCATCCACTCCTCTTCGGGGAAATACCAACGCAAATACAAGCAATCACACATCTCAAAGGTGTTGCTCATGCAGTGCTTGGATCTGATTTGATCATGACGCGAGTACGACTACACCAACCATGATCATTAGATCGTTAACGCTTTCAGTCTACAAGGGTATGTAGATACACTACCCTCTCGTTGCTAGTATCTCCATATAATAGATCTTGGGTGTTCCGTAGGAATTTTTTGTTTTCCATGCAACGTTCCCCATCAACTTTCTCATAGTAGCAATGCCTAAATCAGTTAGGATCATTATAGCTATAGATGCATATTTTGACTATGAGATATGGCAGATGGATGTCAAAACGGCTTTTTTAATGGAAATATAACCTAAGATGCATATGATGCAACCCCAAAGTTTTGTTGACCCAAAGGATGCAAGTAAGGTATGTAAGCTTCAGAAATCCATTTATGGGTTGAAGAAAGCATCTCGGAGCTAGAACACTCATTTTGGTGAGGTGAGCAAAGGGTTTGATTTAGGGATGACAATTTTATCCATGGATCTGGATACCCATGGATACCCGACCCAGTTGGGCAAGGGTATAGAGCACATTTCTGCCCATGGGTCTGTGGATATGGATACCCACGAACAGCTGGGTTGGGCATTGTTATAGTTTGTGCTCCATGGATATCCAATGGATACCCGTATGACATGTGGGGCCATATGCCAATGACAGTAGAAAGAGCGAATCAATGGGAAATGGCGGGAAATATGCAACTTGTGCCATGAGTTATATGCTGCAGAATCAATCTCTGGTATGTCACACTTAAGGACTCAACGTATTACTTGTTACCTACTTATGCATGTAGCTTATGTTGTCATTTGTGAGTGAATGATGATGAGTTAATTTGATCTTTGGAAAGGCTTCATGCTAACTTTTCTATGCCCATGGAGCTCCATGGGTATGTAGGTATCCAGCGGGTTTGGGCATGGGCACAAGTTGTGCCCATGGATAATTTGATGGATGGGCAGAGGATAGGAAGATGGGTCATGGGTTGGATTTGGACCAGCTCCACCCGCCCCATACCCGACCCATTGCCATCCCTAGTTTGATTTCATCCAAAACGGAAATGAGCATTTGTTTACAAGAAGTTTAGTGGGAGCTCAATCGTATTTCTAAGCAATCATCTAGGAGTTGGAACACTTGCTTTGCTGACGTGATCAAAAGGTTTGGTTTCATCCATAACAGAAATGAACATTGTGTTTCCTATGGTCGGGTTTTACCTTAATAAATTCTTTGTGTTTGCGGATGCTTGCTATGGTTTCAATAAGTACATGTTATCAATAGGCTTTGTTGCATGTTAGCATAGTCCTCTCTCACATATAAAATTGCAATGCATGATTATGAATCTAGTATTTTAACCAATTGCTAGGGACAATTTCGCAATTCCTACCACTGCTACTTCATACTCGCTTTCTCTAAAACATATAAACTATCTTTAGAAAGTCTAGGCAAAACAATGTTTGATGCGTGTAAGGTTTTATAAGTGGCAGACAGGACATGAGGGCCACCATTCACCACTCCCTCATCGGCCACTTCCCCTAGGGGTCTATGGAGCGGCGGTTGTCCTCGGCGTAGGTTGGAGCGTCATCGTTGTCGAACATGGTTCCGCTATCAGAGGAGGAGATGATCTAGGCCATACGTCGGACGGCACGGGTGTGCTCCCTCGCGAGCCGGACGACTGTCTTCTGGCTCGTGAGCCACTCGAACTCCTCGAGCCCGATCTAGTGTGCCACCACATTTTTCTAGCGCTAACGACGGGCGTCCTTCTCCACCGAGGTGTAGGAGCGGCGGATGATGATGCAGATGACCTCCTCGTCATCACTAGCGGGCGGAAGTGGCTCCATCGCGGGTATGTAGGACCCATAGCCCGAGCGTCTCGAGGCGCCTGTGAAGGAAATATGCCCTAGAGGCAAGAATAAAGTTGTTATTTATATTTCCTTATATCATGATAAATGTTTATTATTCATGCTAGAATTGTATTAACTGGAAACTTAGTACATGTGTGAATACATAGACAAACAGAGTGTCACTAGTATGCCTCTACTTGACACGCTCGTTGAATCAATGATGGTTATGTTTCCTAACCATAGACATGAGTTTTCATTTGATTAACGGGATCGCATCATTAGAGAATGATGTGATTGACTTTACCCATCCGTTAGCTTAGCACGATGATCGTTTAGTTCACTGCTATTGCTTTCTCCATAACTTATACATGTTCCTATGACTATGAGATCATGCAACTCCCGAATACCGGATGAACACTTAGTGTGCTATCAAACGCCACAACGTAACTGGGTGACTATAAAGATTCTCTATAGGTGTCTCTGATGGTGTTTGTTGATTTGGCATAGATCGAGATTAGGATTTGTCACTCCGAGTTTCGGAGAGGTATCTCTGGGCCCTCTCGGTAATGCACATCACTATAAGCCTTGGAAGCAATGTGACTAATGAGTGATGCATTACAGAACGAGTAAAGAGACTTGCCGGTAACGAGATTGAACTAGGTATTGAGATACTGACGATCGAATCTCGGGCAAGTAACATACCGATGACAAAGGGAACAATGTATGTTGTTATGCGGTTTGACCGATAAAGATCTTCGTAGAATATGTGGGAGCCAATATGAACATCTAGGTTCCGCTATTGGTTATTGACCGGAGATGTGTCTCGGTCATGTCTACATAGTTCTCGAACCCGTAGGGTCCACACGCTTAACGTTCGGTGACGATCGGTATTATGAGTTTATGTGTTTTGATGTACCGAAGGTAGTTCGGAGTCCCGAATATCATCACGGACATGACGAGGAGTCTCGAAATGGTCGAGACATAAAGATTGATATATTGGACGAATATATTCGGACACCGGAAGCGTTCTGGGTGATTTCGGAGAAAACCGGAGTGCCGGAGGGTTACCGGAACCCCCCCGGGGAAAGACTGGGCCTACATGGGCCATAGGGAAGAGGGGAGGCAGCCCACAAGGGGCAGCCGCGCCCCCTCCCTATAGGGAGTCCGAATTGGACTAGGGAGGGGGCGCCCCCCCTTTCCTTCTCCTCTTCCTCTCCTTTCCTTCTTTCCCCTTCTCCTCCTAGTAGGACTAGGAAAGGAGGAATCCTACTCCTACTAGGAGGAGGATTCCTCCTCCCTTGGTGTCCCACTAGGGCCGGCCGGCCTCCCCCTTACTCATTTATATACGGGGGCAGGGTGCACCCTAGAACACACAAGTTGATCATTGATCTCTTAGCCGTGTGCGGTGCCCCCCTCCACCATAATCCACCTCGGTCATATCGTCATAGTGCTTAGGCGAAACCCTACGCCGGTAGCTTCATCATCATCGTCATCACGCCGTCGTGCTGATGAAGCTCTCCCTCGACACTCAGCTGGATTGAGAGTTCGTGGGACGTCACCGAGCCGAACGTGTGCAGATCACGGAGGTGATGTACTTTCGGTACTAGGATCGGTCGATCGTGAGGACGTATGACTGCATCAACCGCGTTGTCATAACGCTTCTGCTTATGGTCTACGAGGGTACATAGACAACTCTCTCCCCTCTCATTGCTATGCATCACCATGATCTTGCATGTGTGTAGGATTTTTTTTTAAATTACTGTGTTCCCCAAAAGTGGCATCCGAGCCAGGTTTATGCGTAGATGTTATATGCACAAGTAGAACACAAAGGAGTTGTGGGCGTGGGTATATACATATTGCTTGCAGTCACTAGTTGATTCTTGATTCAGCGGTATTGTTGGATGAAGCGGCCCAGACCGACATTACGTGTACGCTTACGCGAGACTAGTTCTACCGACGTGCGTCACACACAGGTGGCTGGTGGGTGTCAGTTTCTCCAACTTTAGTTGAATCGGATTCAATGAACAGGGTTCTTTCTGAAGATCAAAAAGCAATCACTATACCGCGTTGTGGTTTTTGATGCATAGGTAAGAACAGTTCTTGCTCATCCCGTAGCAGCCACGTAAAACTTGCAACAACAAAGTAGAGAACGTCTAACTTGTTTTTGCAGGGCATGTTGTGATGTGATATGGTCAAGACGTGATTATATAAATTGTTGTATGAGATGATCATGTTTTGCAACACAGTTATCGGCAACGGGCAGGAGCCATATGGTTGTCGCTTTATTGTATGAAATGCAATCCCCATGTAATTGCTTCACTTTATAACTAAGTGGTAGCGATAGTCGTAGTAGCACTAGTTGGCGAGACGACAATGATGCTTCGATGGAGATCAAGGTGTCAAGCCGGTGACGATGGTGATCATGACGGTGCTTTGAAGATGGAGATCAAAGGCATAAGATGATGATGGCCATATCGTACCACTTATATTGATTGCATGTGATGTTTATCCTTTATGCATTTTATTTTTCTTAGTTCGGCGGTAGCATTATAAGATGATCTCTCACTAAATTTCAAGGTACAAGTGTTCTCCCTGAGTATGCACCGTTGCTATAGTTCGTCGTGCCGAGACACCACGTGATAATCGGGTGTGATAAGCTCTACGTTCACATACAACAGGTGCAAGCCAGTTTTGCACACGCAGAATACTCGGTTTAAACTTGACGAGCCTAGCGTATGCAGATATGGCCTCAGAACACTAAGACCGAAAGGTCGAGCGTGAATCATAGAGTAGATATGATCAACATAGTGATGTTCACCATTGAAAACTACTCCATCTCACGTGATGATCGGACATGGTTTAGTTGATATGGATCACGTGATCACTTAGATGATTAGAGAGATGTCCTAAGTGGGAGTTCTTAAGTAATTTGATTAATTGAACTTTAATTTATCATGAAGTTAGTACCTGATAGTATTTTGCATGTCTATGTTGTTGTAGATAGATGACCCGTGTTGTTGTTCCGTTGAATTTTAATGCGTTCCTAGAGAAAGCTAAGTTGAAAGATGATGGTAGCAATTACACGGACTGGGTCGGTAACTTGAGGATTATCCTCATTGCTGCATAGAAGAATTATGTCTTGGAAGCACCGCTAGGTGACAAACCTGCTGTAGGAGCAACGCCGGATGTTGTGAACACCTGGCAGAGCAAAGCTGATGACTACTCGATAGTTTAGTGTGCCATGCTTTACGGCTTAGAACCGGGACTTCAACGATGTTTTGAACGTCATGGAGCATATGAGATGTTTCAGGAGTTGAAGTTAATATTTCAAGAAAATGCCTGAATTGAGAGATATGAAGTCTCCAATAAGTTCTATAGTTGCAAAATGGAGGAGAATAGTTCTGTCAATGAACATATACTCAGAATGTCTGGGTACCACAACCACTTGACTCAGCTGGGAGTTAATCTTCCTAATGATAGTGTCATTGACATTCAATCACTACCACCAAGCTACAAGAGCTTCGTGATGAACTATAATATGCAAGGGATGGATAAGACGATTCTTGAGCGCTTCACAATGCTAAAGGATGCGGAGGTAGAAATCAAGAAGGAGCATCAAGTGTTGATGGTCAACAAGACCACTAGTTTCAAGAAAAATGGTAAAGGGAAGAAAGGGAACTTCAAGAAGAACAACAAGCCAGTTGCTGCTCAAGTCAAGAAACCCAAGTCTGGACCTAAGCCTGAAACTGAGTGCTTCTACTGCAAAGGGACTGGTCACTGGAAGCGGAACTGCCCCAAGTATTTGGCGGAGAAGAAGGATGGCAAAGTGAAAGGTATATTTGATATACATGTTATTGATGTGTATCTTACTAATGCTCGCAGTAGTGCCTGGGTATTTTATACTGGTTCAGTTGCTAATATTTGCAACTCGAAACAGGGACTACGGATTAAGCGAAGATTGGCTAAGGACGAGGTGACGATGTGCGTGGGAAATGATTCCAAAGTCGATGTGATCGCTGTCGGCACGCTACCTCTACATCTACCTTCGGAATTAGTTTTAGACCTAAATAATTGTTATTTGGTGCTAGCGTTGAGCATGAACTTTGGATCTTGTTTGATGCGAGACGGTTATTCATTTAAATCAGATAATAATGGTTATTCTATCTATATGAGTAATATCTTTTATGGTCATGCACCCTTGATGAGTGGTCTATTTTTACTAAATCTTGATAGTAGTGATACACATGTTCATAGTATTGAAGCTAAAAGATGCAGAGTTGATAATGATAGTGCAACTTATTTGTGGCACTGCCGTTTGGGTCATATTGGTGTAAAGCGCATGAAGAAACTCCATTCCGATGGACTTCTGGAATCACTTGATTATGAATCACTTGGTACTTGCGAACCTTGCCTCATGGGCAAGATGACTAAAACTCCGTTCTCCGGAACAATGGAGCGAGCAACAGAGTTACTGGAAATCATACATACTGATGTATGTGGTCCAATGAACATTGAGGCTCGCGGCGGATATTGTTATTTTCTCACCTTCACAGATGATTTGAGCAGATATGGGTATATCTACTTGATGAAACATAAGTCTGAAACATTTGAAAAGTTCAAAGAATTTCAGAGTGAAGTGGAAAATCATCGTAAGAAGAAAAATAAGTTTCTACGATCTGAGCGTGGAGGTGAATATTTGAGTTATGAGTTTGGTCTTCATTTGAAACAACGCGGAATAGTTTCACAACTCATGCTACCTGGAACACCACAACTTAATGGTGTGTGCGAATGTCGTAAACGCACTTTAGTAGATATGGTGCGATCTATGATGTCTCTCACTGATTTACCGCTATCGTTTTGGGGTTATGATTTAGAGACGGCTGCATTCATGTTAAATAGGGCACCATCAAAATCCGTTGAGACGACACCCTATGAACTGTGGTTTGGCAAGAAACCCAACTTGTCGCTTCTTAAATTTTGGGGCTGCGATGCTTATGTGAAAAAGCTTCAATCTGATAAGCTCGAACCCAAATCGGAGAAATGTGTCTTCATAGGATACCCAAAGGAGACAGTTGAGTACTGTTGGTGAACGCAGTAATTTCAAGAAAATTCCTACGCACACACAAGATCATGGTGATGCATAGCAACGAGAGGGGAGAGTGTTGTCTACGTACCCTCGTAGACCGTAAGTGGAAGCGTTATGATAACGCGGTTGATGTAGTCATACGTCTTCATGATCGACCAATCCTAGTACCGAAAGTATGGCACCTCTGTGATCCGCACACGTTCGGCTCAATGACGCCCCACGAACTTATGATCCAGTGGAGTGTCGAGGGAGAGCTTCGTCAGCACAACGACATGATGACGGTGATGATGATGCTACCGGAACAGGGCTTCGCCTAAGCACCGCTACGATATGACCGAGGTGGATTATGGTGGAGGGGGGAACTGCACACGACTAAGGGATCAATGATCAACTTGTGTGTCTATGGGGTGCCCCCTCCCCCCGTATATAAAGGAGTGGAGGAGGGGGAGAGGGCCAGCCTCCTAGGCGCTCCCAAGGGGGGAGTCCTACTCCCGGTGGGAGTTGGATTTCCCCTTCCCTAGTTGGAGTAGGAGAGGGAAGGAAGGGGGTGCCACCTCTTGAGCACTGCATTGGTTTTCCCTTGAAGAGAAAAGGATGATGCAGCAAAGTAGCGTAAGTATTTCCCTCAGTTTTTGAGAACCAAGGTATCAATCCAGTAGGAAGCCGCATGCAAGTCCCTCGTACCTACACAAACAAATAAGGACCTCGCAACCAACGCGATAAAGGGGTTGTCAACCCCTTCACGGTCACTTACGAGAGTGAGATCTGATAGAGATAATAATGATAAGATAAATATTTTTGGTATTTTTATGATATAGATTGAAAGTAAAAATTGCAAAGTAAAATAGATTGGAAACTTATATGATGGAAAATAGACCCGGGGGCCATAGGTTTCACTAGTGTCTTCTCTCAAGATAGCGTAAGTATTGTGGTGGGTGAATGAATTACTGTCGAGCAATTGATATAAAAGCAAATAATTATGAGAATATCTAGCATGATCATGTATATAGGCTGTAACGCCCCGAATGTAACTTGCCATATTTGTATTCCAACTCTTGCCATTTTCGGCTCTAAGTTATGATATTCCCTCGTGGTTGGGTTTTGTCTTTGTTTTGCATTTTGTCCATGTCATGCATCTCATGTCATGTCATCATGTGCATTGCATTCGCATACATGTTCGTCTCATGCATCCGAGCAATTTCCCCGTTGTCCGTTTTGTATTCCGGCGCTCCTACGTCCTCCGACGCCCTCTTTTGTCTCTTTTTGTGTGCGGGTGTTAAACGTTCTCGGATTAGACCGAGATTCGCCAAGTGGCCTTGGCATACTACCAATAGACCGCCTGTCAAGTTTCGTGCCATTTGGAGTCCGTTTGATACTCCAACGGTTAACCGAAGAACCGTAAAGGCCTCGTGTGTTGCAGCCCAACACCCCTCCAAAGTGGCCCAAAACCCATCCAAACCCCCTCCATCCTCTCGGTCGTTCCATCACGACTGCGTGGCCGAAAACTGCACCTCATTTGGACACTCCAAACTCCCTCTAGCTATAAATATGTGCACCCCTCCTTCATTTTCGGGTCCCAAATCCTAGTTTTCTCCACCCGCCACCGCCGGACACGTCCGAGACGGCCGGACGTGTCCGCACCGCCGCCCGGACCAACCCGCAACTGCCACGTGGCACCTCCACCGCCACCCACCGCCGCGGCCCGGCGAGGCCCGCTTCGGGCCCCCCCGAGCCCATCGCGCCGCCCAGCGC
>NC_041380.1:69419002-69436393 GCF_002162155.2 Triticum dicoccoides | reverse complement strand
CCGCCTCTCCACCGTGCCGACCACCGGGCGCCGCTCCCCGCTGTCCCCCGCCGTCGCAGGCGGCCGTTCCGGCCGGATCCGGGCAGGGGCAGCCCGGATCTCACTGCCTCGACCACCGGCGTCCTTTTCCGGCCACCGCAAGGGAGATCTCCGGCGAACCTCAGGAGGCGCGCCGACGAACACTAGGGTTGACCCCCCCTGTTTTTTTCATCTAAGTCATTTCCTGTTCATATTTTCTAGGCATGTTCATCGCACCATATCTCATCATCCGTAGCTCCATTTTGCGCATGTGATATATCGAATTGTCCGTTAGGATGTGCTCTTCATTTCATTCCATTGCACCATGCTTGTTTGAGTCCATCTTGATGCCCTAAATGCTGTTGCAAAAGTGCTATAAAATGTTAGTTTTTGTTTCTTAACAGATTATGGGCTTTGTCATTTTTGCCATGATTAATGTGTGCCTTCTATGAATTTGAGCCCTACATGTGTTTTGGGCTATGCCATGCCATGTTTACAGGGGTGTATGCCATGTATTTTTGTGATCAATGTGCTGACTAGCACAAGCATGCAAAGTAGCTCTCGTGATGTTGCTGATTTCAGGGACTTAGAATTCTTCCAAGTCATTTCCCTGATGTTATTTTTATGCCATGTATTCATGTTGCTACAGGGTGATCCATGCCTCTTTTGAGCATGTTCAGTAAGGATGATTTTGAGATATTGTTATGTTCTATCTATCCATGTCTTTGTTTGCAATTATGGAGTACCCTAGCATGACTCAATCTTACTCTACTTTTGCTAGAAAATATTCCTGGCAGATTGTTTACATGTTTTTCAATTTTGCCAAGGTTGTTGTAGTTGATACTTGCATGCTATGAGTTGGTTCTTGCCATGGTTAGCTACTTGATCATGTCTTCTTGCTGGGTGCATGCTTAGTTTGTCATGCAATGCCTTGTGTTGAGTGCATCGAGCTCGCAAACTTGCCTGCGTAACTCTGTTTTTGCCATGTCCAGTTTTCTGCTAAGTCTGAATCTGTTAACGAAACTTGCTATGTTTACATGGGTGCCATCATATTTTCTGATCTCTTTTGTCTTATGGTCAGTAAGGGACTTTTGTTATATGCTTTGAGTAGTTTCATGCGATGCCTTGCTTTGCCATGATATGTTCCTGTAGCATGTTGTTATCTTGCTCTAAACATTGCTTCCTGATGTTAATTTCTGACATGTTAGTATTTTCACTAAGTCTGTGATGCTGTTATCTTTTGCGCTTTGACATGCTTGTTTGAGCCTGCTATTGTGTGATTTAGCCATAGCTCAGTGTTCATCTTTTGTCAAGCATCTTGAGAAGATCACTGCCATGTGCTTTGTTGCTATGTTAGAGTGCAGTAGCTTATTTTCTTGATGCATTTTAGATGGCATCGTGCTGTTAATCGCAGATTTGTGCCATTATTGTTTTGCTTGCCATTTGCAAACCGTGCATCCGATTCCGGTGATCTTTATATCGATTTTGACCGAAACCAACTCATCTTTCCGGCGGCACTCTTGGTTTGCCAAGTTGAGGCCTGGTTCAATATTTTCCTTCCGAAGCTCGCATATGCATTGCATATTACTTCCCACATATCATGCCATGTTTTGCATCATGTTGCTTGTGCATTGCATCGTGGTTGATTGTGTTTTCCCTTGCTTGTGTTCTTGCTTTGGGTAGAGCCGGGAGACGAGTACGTGATCAAGGAACCCGTTGAGTATGCTATTGGGGATCAAGCTTACGTCAACTCGGAGAACATTGCAGGCAAGATGACCATACCCTCGAAATCACTTCTATCTTTGCTTGCTAGTTGCTCTCTCTATTGCTATGCCTATGCCGCGATACCTACCACTTGCTATATCATGCCTCCCATATTGCCATGTCAAACCTCTAACCCACCTTGTCCTAGCAAACCGTTGTTTGGCTATGTTACCGCTTTGCTCAGCCCCTCTTATAGCGTTGCTAGTTACAGGTGAAGATTGGAGTTTGTTCCTTGTTGGAACATGTTTATTATTGGGATATCATTATTATATCTTGTTTACTTTAATGCACCTATATACTTGGTAATGGGTGGAAGGCTCGGCCTTCTGCCTGGTGTTTTGTTCCACTCTTGCCACCCTAGTTTCTGTCATACCGGTGTTATGTTCCTTGACTTTGCGTTCCTTACGCGGTTGGGTTATAATGGGAACCCCTTGACAGTTCACCTTGAATAAAACTCCTCCACTAAGGCCCAACCTTGGTTTTACCATTTGCCACCTAAGCCTTTTTCCCTTGGGTTCCGCAGACTCAAGGGTCATCTTTATTTTAAACCCCCGGGCCAGTGCTCCTCTGAGTGTTGGTCCAAACTAGAGTCCTTTGCAGCGCCCCCTCGGGGAGACTCGAGGTTTGGTTTTAGTTGTATGGAGCGCTCATCCGGTGTGCCCTGAGAACGAGATATGTGCAACTCCTATCGGTATTTGTCGGCACATTCGGGCGGCTTTGCTTTGTCGAGATGTCTTGTAACCGGGATTCCGAGTCTGATCGGGTCGTCCTGTGAGAAGGAATATCCTTCGTTGACCGTGAGAGATTGTGATGGGCTAATTTGGGACACCCCTGCAGGGATTTGAACTTTCGAAAGCCGTGCCCGCGGTTATGGGCAGATGGGAATTTGTTAATATCCAGTTGTAGAAAACCTGACACTTAACTTAATTAAAATGAATCAACAACGTGTGTAGCCGTGATGGTCTCTTTTCGGCGGAGTCCGGGAAGAGAACACGGTCTCGTGTTATGCTTGAACGTAAGTAGTTTTTCAGGATCACTTCTTGATCTTTGTATCTTCTTGACCGTGCTTTGCCTTCTCTTCTCGCTCTCATTTTGCGCATGTTAGCCACCATATGTGCTAGTGATTGTTGCAGCTCCACCTCACTACTTTTCCCTACCCATAAGCTTAAATAGTCTTGATCGCGAGGGTGAGAGATTGCTGAGTCCCCGTGACTCACAGATTACTTCCAAAACCATATGCAGGTGTCGATGATGTCATTCCAGGAGATGCGACTGAACTCAAGTGGGAGTTCGATGAGGACTCAGGACGTTACTATGTTTCCTTTCCACACGATCAGTAGTGGAGCCCGGTTGGGGCGATCGGGGATCTTTTAAATTTGGGGTTGTCTTTATTTTGGTTCCGTAGTCGGACCTTTTGTATCTGGATGATGTAATGCTATATTTATGTATTGTGTGAAGTGGCAATTGTAAGCCAACTCTGTACCTCTTTCTTATTCAGTACATGGGATGTGTAAAGATTACCCCTCTTGCGACATGCCTAGAATGCGGTTATGCCTCTAAGTCGTGCTTCGACACGTGGGAGATATAGCCGCATCGTGGGTGTTACATAGGCATCACGTCCGTGACAAGTAGACCGACTCCTGCCTGCATCTAATATTATTACTCCACACATCGATCGCTATCTAGCATGCATCTAGAGTATTAAGTTCATAAGGACAGAGTAACGCCTTAGGTAAGATGATATGATGTAGAGGGATAAACTCAAGCAATATGATATAAACCCCATCTTTTTATCCTCGATGGCAACAATACAATCCGTGTCGTTTCCCTTTCTGTCACTGGGATCGAGTACCGCAAGATTGAACCCAAAGCTAAGCACTTCTCCCATTGCAAGAAAGATCAATCTAGTAGGCCAAACCAAACTGATAATTCGAAGAGACTTGCAAAGATAACCAATCATGCATAAAAGATTTCAGAGAAGAATCAAATATTGTTCATAGATAGACTTGATCATAAACCCACAATTCATCGGATCTCGACAAACACACCACAAAAAGAGTTACATCGAATAGATCTCCAAGAAGATTGAGGAGAACTTTGTATTGAGATCCAAAGAGAGAGAAGAAGCCATCTAGCTAATAACTATGGACCCGAAGGTCTGACGTAAACTACTCACACATCAACGGAGGGGCCATGGAGTTGATGTAGAGGCCCTCCGTGATCAATGCCCCATCCGACGGAGCTCCGGAAAAGGCCCCAAGATGGGATCTCTTGGGTACAGAAGGTTGCGGCGGTGGAAATAGGGTTTCGTGGTGCTCCTGGATGTTTTCGGGGTATGTGAACATATATAGGAGGAAGAAGTAGGTCGGTTGAGCCACGAGGGGCCCATGAGGGGGGAGGGCGCGCCCCCCTGCCTCGTGGACTCCTTGTAGGTTGCTTGACGTCCACTCCAAGTCCTCTAGATCACGTTTGTTCCAAAAATCATGCTCCCGAAGGTTTCATTCCGTTTGGACTCCGTTTGATATTCTTTTTCTGCGAAACACTGAAATAGGCAAAAAAACAGCAATTTGCACTGGGCCTTGGGTTGATAGTTAGTCCCAAAAATAATATAAAAGTTTAAAATAAAGGCCATTAACATCCAAAACAGATAATATAATAGCATGGAACATTCAAAAATTATAGATACATTGGAGACGTATCAGCATCCCCAAGCTTAATTCCTGCTCGTCCTCGAGTAGGTAAATGATAAAAACAGAATTTTTGATGTGGAATGCTTTCTTGCATGTTCTTCAATGTATTTTTCTCTATTGTGGTATGAATGTTCAGATCCGAAAGATTCAAGATAAAAGTTTATTGTTGACATAAAAATAGTAATACTCCAAGTATGCTAATCAAGCAATTATGTCTTATCAAAATACCATAGCCAAAGAAAACTTATCCCTACAAAGTCATATAGTTTGGCCATGCTTCATTTTCGTCACACAAAATGCTCCCATCATGCACAACCCCGATGACAAGCCAAGCAATTGTTTCATACTTAGCCTTTTCAAACTCTTTCAACTTTTACGCAATATATGAGCGCGAGCCATGGACATAGCACTATGGGTGGAATAGAATATGATGATTGAGGTTGTGTGAGAAGACAAAAAGGGATAAAGTCTCACATTGACGCGGCTAATCAATGGGCTATGGAGATGCCCACCGATTGATGTCAATGCAAGGAGTAGGGATTTCCATGCAACAGATGCACTAGAGCTATAAATATATGAAAGCTCATCAAAGAAACTAAGTGGGTGTCCATCCAACTTGCTTGCTCACGAAGACCTAGGGCATTTGAGGAAGCCCATCATTGGAATATACAAGCCAAGTTCTATAATGAAAAATTCCCACTAGTATATGAAAGTGACAAAATAAGAGACTCTCTATCATGAAGATCATGGTGCTACTTTGAAGCACAAGTGTGGAAAAAGGATAGTAATATTGTCCCTTCTCTCTTTTTCTCTCATTTTTTTATTTGGGCCTTCTTTTTTTATGGCCTCTTTTTTTCGTCCGGAGTCTCATCCCGACTTATGGGGGAATCATAGTCTCCATCATCCTTTCCTCACATGGTACAATGCTCTAATGATGATCATCACACTTTTATTTACTTACAACTCAAGAATTACAGCTCGATACTTAGAACAAAATATGACTCTATGTGAATGCCTCCGGCGGTGTAACGGGATTGCGATGAATCAAGAGTGACATGTATGAAAAATTAAGCATGGTGGCTTTGCCACAAATACGATGTCAACTACATGATCATGCAAAGAAATACGACAATGATGATGCGTGTCATAATAAATGGAATGGTGGAAAGTTGCATGGCAATATATCTTGGAATGGCTATGGAAATGCCATAATAGGTAGGTATGGTGGCTTTTTTGAGGAAGATATAAGTAGGCTTATGTGTGATAGAGCGTATCATATCACCGGGTTTGGATGCACCGACGAAGTTTGCACCAACTCTCAAGGTGAGAAAGGGCAATGCATGGTACCAAAGAGGCTAGCAATGATGGAAGGGTGAGAGTGCGTATAATCCATGGACTCGACAGTAGTCATAAAGAACTCACATAGTTACTGCAAAAATCTACAAGTCATCAAAACAAAGCACTACATGCATGCTCCTAGGGGGATAGATTGGTAGGAAAAGGCCATCGCTCGTCCCCGACCGCCACTCATAAGGAAAGCAATCAAAGAACACCCCATGCTTCAAATTTGTCACACAACGTTTACCATACATGCATGCTACGGGCCTTGCCAACTTCAACACAAGTATTCATCAATTTCACAATTACTCAACTAGCACACCTCTAATATTACCACCTTTATATCTCAAAACAACTATCAAGCATCCAACTTCTCTTAGCATTTAAAATTTATAACCAAAATGAATTACCATGCTGTTCTAAAGGACTCTCAAAATGATATAAGTGAAGCATGAGAGATCAATTATTTCTATAAAATAAAACCACCGCCATGCTCTAAAAGATATAAGCGAAGTACTAGAGCAAAAATTATCCAACTCAAAAGATATAAGTGAAGCACATAGAGTATTCTAATAAATTCCAATTCATGTGTGTCTCTCCAAAAAGGTGTGTACAGCAAGGATGATTGTGGTAATCTAAAAATCAAAGACTCAATTCATACAAGACGCTCCAAGCAAAACACATATCATGTGGCGAATAAAAATATAGCTCCAAGTAAAGTTATCGATGGACGAAGACGAAAGAGGGGATGCCTTCCGGGGCATCCCCAAGCTTAGGCTTTTGGTTGTCGTTGAATTTTACCTTGGGGTGCCTTGGGCATACCCAAGCTTAGGCTCTTGCCACTCCTTGTTCCATAATCCATCAAATCTTTACCCAAAACTTGAAAACTTCACAACACAAAACTTAAAAGAAAATCTCGTGAGTTCTGTTAGTAAAAGAAAACAAACCACCACTTCAAGGTACTGTAATGAACTCATTATTTATTTATATTGGTGTTAAACCTACTGTATTCCAACTTTTCTATGGTTATAAACTCTATTACTAACCATAGATTCATCAGAATAAGCAAACAACACACGAAAAACAGAATCTGTCAAAAACAGAACAGCCTGTAGTAATCTGCAGGTTTCAAATACTTCGGGAACCCCAAAAATTCTAAAATAAATTTCTAGACGTGAGGAATTTATCTATTAATCATCTGCAAAAATAATCAACTAAATAGCACTCTCCAATAAAAATGGAAGCAAATCTCGTGAGCGCTAAAGTTTCTGTTTTTTACAACAAGATCGCAAAGACTTTCCCCAAGTCTTCCCAAAGGTTCTACTTGGCACAAACACTAATTAAAAGCATAAAACGAGTCTAGATGACTTATTTATTGAATAACAGCAAGGAAAAATATTGGGTTGTCTCCCAACAAGCGCTTTTCTTTAAAGCCTTATAGCTAGGCATAAGATTTCAATGATGCTCACATGAAAGACAAGAATTGAAGCACAAAGAGAGCATCATAAAACACGTGACAAACACATCTAAGTCTAACATACTTCCTATGCATAGGCATCTTATAGGCAAACAAATTATCAAGGCAAGAAAAAACTAGCATATGCAAGGAAGAGGAATGAAACAATAGCAATCTCAACATAACGAGAGGTAATTTAGTAACATGAAAATTTCTACCACCATATTTTCCTCTCTCATAATAATTACATGTAGGATCATAAGCAAATTCAACAAAATAGCTATCACATAAAATATTTTCAACACGATCCACATGCATGCAAAGTTGACACTCTTCCAAAATAGTGGGATTAACATTAACTAAAGTCATGACCTCTCCAAACCCACTTTTATCAAAAAATTCATAAGGTTGAACATTCTCCAAATATGTGGGATCTAAAGTTGACACTCTTCCAAACCCACTTTCAATAATATTGCAAACACTATTATCAATCTCATATTTATCATGGTGCTTAAATAAATTTTCAAGTTCATAAGAAGAATCACCCCAATCATGATCATTGCAACAAATAGTAGTCATAGCAAAACTAGCATCCCCAAGCTTGATGTTTTGCATATCATTAGCACAATTGTCATTAAGAGAATTTATGATAACATCATTGCAATCATGCTTTTCATCGAAGGAACTATCAAGTATGGGTGCAATAGCAATGATCTCATGTTTAACATAAGGAACTATAGCAAATTCATGTTCATAAATATTGGCACATTGGTCACAAGAATAGCAAGCATCATGTTCATCAAGGGATATTTCAATCAAATCATCGGAATCATAATTATCTATAGATTCATGCATATCATTATTTTCTTCTGAAGCAGCGGTCATTCTTTCAACAAATTCTTTGACATAGACATTATGAGCATAGTTTTCATGGCAGTATTTAAGTATGTCAAGATTTTCAGATTCGTAGAGAGTAATATCATACTTCTCAATCAAAGAAGCAACTTCATAAGCACCCTTAAAAGCAACAAATTCTTCAATTTTTTCGATATCATAGTAACTATAAACACCCTTTGCATAAGAAGATAAGATTTCATTATCATTAAACTCACATAGGTAGGGGAGGTGTTTTTTAGGGTTCTTAGAGCAACAAGTCAGATCACAAATTTCACAAAGATTCCAAGCATAACATAGCAATCTGTTTATTTGATCCCATAAGAGTATCCCTTTTTCAGACAAACGGTGACGCACGAAATGAGCATGCTCATCTAAAGATTTCCCATCAACTAGGCTAGTTGGGGTTTCAGCTCGAGCGCATAAGGATCGAAGATGATCCAAGTAGAACACTTTAAGTGGATCCATAACAATAGATTTTTAGCAAGCAAAGATGCAAGCAAATAGAAGGCACATGGAAATACAGAGAAAGATACATACGGGAAGAAGGAGAATGGAAAAAAAGAGGGCGAATAAAACGGCATGGGTGAAGTGGGGGAGAGGAAAACGAGAGGCAAATGGCAAATAATGTAATTCAAGGGATAAGAGCTTGTGATGGGTACTTGGTATGCCTTGACTTGTGCGTAGACTCCCCGGCAACGGCGCCAGAAATCCTTCTTGCTACCTCTTGAGCACTGCGTTGGTTTTCCCTTGAAGAGGAAAAGGTGATGCAGCAAAGTAGCGTAAGTCTTTCCCTCAGTTTTTGAGAACCAAGGTATCAATCCAGTAGGAGGCCACACGCAAGTCCCTCGTACCTACACAAACAAATAAGAACCTCACAACCAACGTGATAAAGGGGTTGTCAGTCCCTTCACGGTCACTTACGAGAGTGAGATCTGATAGAGATAATAATGATAAGATAAATATTTTTGGTATTTTTATGATATAGATTGAAAGTAAAAATTGCAAAGTAAAATAGATTGGAAACTTATATGATGGAAAATAGACCCGGGGGCCATAGGTTTCACTAGTGGCTTCTCTCAATATAACATAAGTATTGCAGTGGGTGAACGAATTACTATCGAGCAATTGATAGAAAAGCAAATAATTATGAGAATATCTAGGCATGATCATGTATATAGGCATCACATCCGTGACAAGTAGACCGACTCCTGCCTGCATCTACTACTATTACTCCACACATCGACCGCTATCCAGCATGCATCTAGAGTATTAAGTTCATAAGAACAGAGTAACGCCTTAGGTAAGATGACCTGATGTAGATGGATAAACTCAAGCAATATGATATAAACCCCATCTTTTTATCCTCGATGGCAACAATACAATACGTGTCATTTCCCTTTCTATCACTAGGATCGAGCACCGCAAGATTGAACCCAAAGCTAAGCACTTCTCCCATTGCAAGAAAGATCAATCTAGTAGGCCAAACCAAACTAATAATTCGAAGAGACTTGCAAAGATAACCAATCATGCATAAAAGATTTCAGAGAAGAATCAAATATTGTTCATAGATAGACTTGATCATAAACCCACAATTCATCGGATCTCGACAAACACACCGCAAAAAAAGTTACATCGAATAGATCTCCAAGAAGATCGAGGAGAACTTTGTATTGAGATCCAAAGAGAGAGAAGAAGCCATCTAGCTAATAACTATGGACCCGAAGGTCTCACATAAACTACTCACACATCATCGGAGGGGCCATGGAGTTGATGTAGAGGCCCTCCATGATCAATGCCCCCTCCGGCGGAGCTCCGGAAAAGGCCCCAAGATGGGATCTCTTGGGTACAGAAGGTTGCGGCGATGGAAATAGGGTTTCGTGGTGCTCCTGGATGTTTTCGGGGTATGTGAACATATATAGGAGGAAGAAGTAGGTCGGTTGAGCCATGAGGGGCCCACGAGGGGGGAGGGCGCACCCAGGGGGGTAGGTGCGCCCCTGCCTCGTGGACTCCTCGTAGGTTTCTTGACGTCCACTCCAAGTCCTCTGGATCACGTTTGTTCCAAAAATCACGCTCCCGAAGGTTTCATTCCGTTTGGACTCCGTTTGATATTCCTTTTCTGCGGAACACTGAAATAGGAAAAAAAAACAGCAATTTGCACTGGGCCTTGGGTTATTTAGGTTAGTCCCAAAAATAATATAAAAGTGTAAATAAAGCCCATTAACATCCAAAACAGATAATATAATAGCATGAAACAATCAAAAATTATAGATACGTTGGAGACGTATCAGGTGGAGAAGGAGAGAAGGAGAGGGGGCCGCCCCCCTCCCTATTCGGATTGGGCTTGGGGGGGCCACCTTGGCCGCCTCCTCCTCCTTTCCAGTATGGCTCATTATGGCCCATTGACTCCCCAGGGGGTTTCGGTAACCCCCCGGTACTCCGGTATATGCCCGAACTCTCTTGAAACCTTTCTGATGTCCAAACATAGTCATCCAATATATTGATCTTTATGTCTCCACCATTTCGAGACTCCTTGTCATGTCCGTGATCACATCCAGGGCTCCGAACTACCTTCGGTACATCAAAACACATAAACTCATAATACCGATCGTCACCGAACGTTAAGCGTGCGGACATTACAGGTTCGAGAACTATGTAGACATGACCCAGACACGTCTCCGGTCAATAACCAATAGCAGAACCTAGATGTTCATATTGGCTTCCACATATTCTACGAAGATCTTTATCAGTCAGACCGCATAACAACATGTGTTGTTCCCTTTGTCATCGGTATGTTACTTGCCCGAGATTTGATCGTCGGTATCTCAATACCTAGTTCAATCTCGTTACCGGCAAGTCTCTTTACTCATTCCGTAATGCATCATCCCGTAACCAACTCATTAGTTACATTGCTTGCAAGGTTTATAGTGATGTGCATTACCGAGAGGGCCCAGAGATACCTCTCCGATACTCGGAGTGACAAATCATAATCTCTATCTATGCCAACTCAACAAACACCATCAGAAACACCTCTAGAGCATCTTTATAGTCATCCAGTTACGTTGTGATGTTTGATAGCACACTAAGTGTTCCTCTGGTATTTGAGAGTTGCATGATCTCATAGTCATAGGAACATGTATAAGTTATAGAAAAAGCAATAGCAACAAACTAAACGATCATCGTGCTAAGCTAACGGATGGGTCAAGTCAATCACATGATTCTGTAATGATCTGATCCCGTTAATCAAGTGACAACTCATGTCTATGGTTAGGAAACATAACCATCATTAATTCAACCAGCTAGTCAAGTAGATGCATACTAGTGACACTCTATTTGTCTATGTATTCACACATGTACTAAGTTTCCGGTTAATACAATTCTAGCATGAATAATAAACTTTTATCATGATATAAGGAAATATATAACAACTTTATTATTGCCTCTAGGGTATATTTCCTTCAGTCTCCCACTTGCACTAGAGTCAATAATCTAGATTACATTGTAATGATTCTAACACCCATGGAGTCTTGGTGTTGATCATGTTTTGCTCGTGAGAGAGGCTTAGTTAACGGGTCTGCAACATTCAGATCCATATGTATCTTGCAAATCTCTATGTCTCGCTCCTTGACTTGATTGCGGATGGAATTGAAGCGTCTCTTGATGTGCTTGGTTCTCTTGTGAAATATTGATTCCTTTGCCAAGGCAATTGCACCAGTATTGTCACAAAAGATTTTCGTTGGACCCGATGCACTAGGTATGACACCTAGATCGGATATGAACTCCTTCATCCAGACTCCTTCATTTGCTGCTTCCGAAGCAGCTATGTACTCCGCTTCATACGTAGATCCCGCCACGATGCTCTGCTTGGAACTGCACCAACTGACAGCTCCACCATCTAATAAAAATACATATCCGGTTTGTGACTTAGAGTCATCCAGATCAGTGGCAAAGCTTGCATCAACGTAACCGTTTACGACGAGCTCTTTGTCACCTCCATAAATGAGAAACATATCCTTAGTCCTTTTTCGGTTATTTCAGGATGTTCTTGACCGCTGTCCAGTGATCCACTCCTGGATTACTTTGGTACCTGCTACCTCTTGAGCACTGCATTGGTTTTCCCTTGAAGAGGAAAGGGTGATGCAGCAAAGTAGCGTAAGTATTTCCCTCGGTTTTTGAGAACCAATGTATTAATCCAGTAGGAGGCTACGCGCCAGTCCCTCGCACCTACACAAAACAAATAAATCCTCGCAACCAACGCGATAAGGGGTTGTCAATCCCTACACAGTCACTTACGAGAGTGAGATCTTATAGATATGATAATATAATATTTTTGGTATTTTTATGATAAAGATGCAAAGTAAAATAAAAGGCAATGAAAGTAACTAAGTGTTGGAAGATTAATATGATGAAGATAGACCCGGGGGCCATAGGTTTCACTAGTGGCTTCTCTCAAGAGCATAAGTAATTTACGGTGGGTGAACAAATTACTGTTGAGCAATTGACAGAATTGAGCATAGTTATGAGAATATGTAGGTATGATCATGTATATAGGCATCACGTCGGAGACAAGTAGACCGACTCATGCCTGCATCTACTACTATTACTCCACACATCGACCGCTATCCAGCATGCATCTAGAGTATTAAGTTCATAAGAATAGAGTAATGCCTTAAGCAAGATGACCTGATGTAGAGGGATAAATTCATGCAATATGATAAAAAACCATCTTGTTATCCTCGATGGCAACAATACAATACATGCCTTGTTGCCCCTACTGTCACTAGGAAAGGACACCGCAAGATTGAACCCAAAGCTAAGCACTTCTCCCATTGCAAGAAAGATCAATCTAGTAGGCCAAACCAAACTGATAATTCAAAGAGACTTGCAAAGATAACCAATCATACATAGAAGAATTCAGAGAAGATTCAAATATTGTTCATAGTTAAACTTGATCATAAACCCACAATTCATCGGTCTCAACAAACACACTGCAAAAGAAGATTACATCGAATAGATCTCCACAAGAGAGGGGCTGAACTTTGTATTGAGATCCAAAAAGAGAGAAGAAGCCATCTAGCTAATAACTATGGACCAGAAGGTCTGAAGTAAACTACTCACACTTCATCGGAGAGGCTATGGTGTTGATGTAGAAGCCCTCTGTGATCGATGCCCCCTCCGGCGGAGCTCCGGAACAGGCCCCAAGATGGGATCTCGTGGATACAGAAAGTTACAGCGGTGGAATTAGGGTTTTGGCTCTGTATCTGATCGTTTGGGGGTACGTAGGTATATATAGGAGGAAGGAGTACGTCAGTGGAGCAACAGGGGGGCCACGAGGGTGGAGGGCGCGCCCCCCTACATCGTGGCCTCCCTGTTGGTTGCTTGACATAGTGTCCAAGTCTCCTGGATCTTGTTCGTTCCAAAAATCACGTTCCCGAAGGTTTCATTACGTTTGGACTCCGTTTGATATTCCTTTTCTTCGAAACCCTAAAATAGGCAAAAAAATAGCAATTCTGGGCTGGGCCTCCGGTTAATAGGTTAGTCCCAAAAATAATATAAAAGTGAATAATAAAGCCCAATAATGTACAAAACAGAAGATAATATAGCATGGAGCAATCAAAAATTATAGATACGTTGGAGACGTATCAAGCATACCTAAGCTTAATTCCTGCTCGTCCTCGAGTAGGTACATGATAAAAACAGAATTTTTGATGTGGAATGCTACTTGGCATAATTTCAATGTAATTCTTCTTAATTGTGATATGAATATTCAGATCCAAAAGATTCAAGACAAAAGTTCAACGTTGACATAGAAATGATAATACTTCAAGCATACTAACTAAGCAATTATGTCTTCTCAAAATAACATGGCCAAAGAAAGTTATCCCTACAAAATCATATAATCTGGCTATGCTCTATCTTCACCACACAAAGTATTTAAATCATGCACAACCTCGATGACAAGCCAAGCAATTGTTTCATACTTTTGACATTCTCAAACTTTTTCAAGCTTCACGCAATACATGAGCGTGAGCCATGGACATAACACTTTAGGTGGAATAGAATGGTGGTTGTGGAGAAGACAAAAGGGAAAAGATAGTCTCACATCAACTAGGCGTATCAACGGGCTATGGAGATACCCATCAATAGATATCAATGTGAGTGAATAGGGATTGCCATGCAACGGATGCACTAGAGCTATAAGTATATAAAAGCTCAAAAAGAAACTAAGTGGGTGTGCATCCAACTTGCTTGCTCACGAAGACCTAGGGCATTTTGAGGAAGCCCATCATTGGAATATGCAAGCCAAGTTCTATAATGAAAAATTCCCACTAGTATATGAAAGTGATAACATAGGAGACTCTCTATCATGAAGATCATGGTGCTACTTTGAAGCACAAGTGTGGTAAAAGGATAGTAGCATTGTCCCTTCTCTCTTTTTCTCTCATCATTTTTTTATTTGGGCCTTTTCTCTTTTTTTGTGGCCTCTTTTTTATTATTATTATTTTTCATCCGGAGTCTCATCCCGACCAGTGGGGGAATCATAGTCTCCATCATCCTTTCCTCACTTGGGACAATGCTTTAAAAATGATGATCATCACACTTTTATTTACTTACAACTCAACAATTACAACTCGATACTTAGAACAAAATATGACTCTATGTGAATGCCTCCGGCGATGTACCGGGATATGCAATGAATCAAGAGTGACATGTATGAAAGAATTATGAACGGTGGCTTTGCCACAAATACAATGTCAACTACATGATCATGCAAAGCAATATGACAATGATGGAGCGTGTCATAGTAAACGGAACGGTGGAAAGTTGCATGGCAATATATCTCGGAATGGCTATGGAAATGCCATGATAGGTAGGTATGGTGGCTGTTTTGAGGAAGGTATATGGTGGGTGTATGATACCAGCGAAAGGTGCGCGGTATTAGAGAGGCTAGCAATGGTGGAAGGAAGAGAGTGTGTATGATCCATCGACTCAACATTAGTCATAAAAAACTCATATACTTATTGCAAAAATCTACAAGTTATCAAAGCAAAGTATTACGCGCATGCTCCTAGGGGGATAGATTGGTAGGAAAAGACCATCGCTCGTCCCCGACTGCCACTCATAAGGAAGACAATCAATAAATAAATCATGCTCCGACTTCATCACATAACGGTTCACCATACGTGCATGCTACGGGAATCACAAACTTTAACACAAGTATTTCTCAAATTCACAACTACTCAACTAGCATGACTCTAATATCACCATCTCCATATCTCCAAACAATTATCAAGTATCAAACTTCTCATAGTATTCAACACACTCATAAGAGAATTTTATTATTAATCTTGTATACCTAGCATATTAGGATTATTTAAGCAAATTACCATGCTATTTAAGACTCTCAAAATAATCTAAGTGAAGCGTGAGAGATCAATAGTTTCTATAAAACAAATCCACCACCGTGCTCTAAAAGATATAAGTGAAGTACTAGAGCAAAACTATATAACTCAAAAGATATAAGTGAAGCACATAGAGTATTCAAATAATTTCCGAATCATGTGTGTCTCTATCAAAAGGTGTATACAATAAAGATTATTGTGGTAAACTAAAAATCAAAGACTCAAATCATACAAGACGCTCCAAGCAAAATACATATCATGTGGTGAATAAAAATATAGCTCCAAGTAAAGTTACCGATAGAAGTAGACGAAAGAGGGGATGCCTTCCGAGGCATCCCCAAGCTTTGGCTTTTAGGTGTCCTTAGATTATCTTGGGGGTGCCACGGGAATCCCCAAGCTTAGGCTCTTGCCACTCCTTGTTCCATAATCCATCAAATCTTTATCCAAAACTTGAAAACTTCACAACACAAAACTTAAAGTAGAAAATCTCGTGAGCTCCGTTAGCGAAAGAAAACAAAAGACCACTTCAAGGTACTGTAATGAACTCATTCTTTATTTATATTGGTATTAAACCTACTGTATTCGAACTTCTCTACGGTTATAAACTATTTTACTACCGATAGATTCATCAAAATAAGCAAACAACACACGAAAAACAGAATCTGTCAAAAACAAAACAGTCTGTAGTAATCTGTAGCTAGTGCAAGATCTGGAACCCCCAAAATTCTAAAATAAATTGCTGGACATGAGGAATTTATCTATTAATCATCTGAAAAAATAATTAACTAAATATCACTTTCCAAATAAAAATGACAGCAGTTCTCGTGAGCGCTAAAGTTTCTGTTTTTTACAGCAAGATTAACAAGACTTTCCCCAAGTCTTCCCAACGGTTCTACTTGGTACAAACACTAATTAAATACAAAAAACACAACCAAAACAGAGGCTAGATAAATTATTTATTACTAAACAGGAGCAAAAAGCAAGGAATAAAAAATAAAATTGGGTTGCCTCCCAACAAGCGCTATCGTTTAACACCCCTAGCTAGGCATAAAAAGCAAGGATAGATCTAGGTATTGCCATCTTTGGTAGGCAATCCATAAGTGTCTCTCATAATAGATTTATAAGGTAATTTAATTTTCTTTCTAGGAAAGTGTTCCATGCCTTTCCTTAACGGAAATTGGAATCTAATATTTCCTTCCTTCATATCAATAATTGCACCAATCGTTCTAAGGAAAGGTCTACCAAGAATAATAGGACATGAAGGATTACAATCTATATCAAGAATGATAAAATCTACGGGCACATAATTCCTATTTGCAACAATAAGAACATCATTAAGTCTTCCCATAGGTTTCTTAATAGTGGAATCTGCAAGGTGCAAGTTTAGAGAGCAATCATCAAAATCACGGAAACCTAACAAATCACAAAAAGTCTTTGGAATCGTGGAAACACTAGCACCGTCGCAGGGCTTCGCCTAAGCACCGCTACAATATGATCGAGGTGGAATATGGTGGAGGGGGGCAACGCACACGGTTAAGGAACGATCACGAAGATCAACTTGTGTGTTCTAGGGTGCCCCCCTGCCCCCATATATAAAGGAGCCAAGGGGAGGGGGCGGCCGGCCAAGGAGGGCGCGCCAAGGGGGAGTCCTACTCCCACCGGGAGTAGGACTCCCTTCTTTCCTAGTTGGAGAAGGAGAAGTGGGAAAGAGGAGGAAGAGGGAAAGGAAGGGGGGGCGCCGCCCCCCTCTCCTTGTCCTATTTGGACTAGGGAGGGGAGGGGCGCGCGGCCACCTCTTGCCTCCTTTCCTCTTCTCCCTTAGGGCCCA